>NW_006399863.1:2268350-2300928 GCF_000299155.1 Elephantulus edwardii | reverse complement strand
TATTTAAGGCTGTCGTCTTTGATCTTCTGCAGTGTTTCAGGTCATCCTCATTTGGGCCATCTGTGAAACACAGGTTGTTGATGAATCTTTTTCCAGTCCTGACTCCATGTTCATCTTCATACGGGCCAGCTTCTTAAATGACTTCTTCAGCTTACAGAGTGAATACGTTTCTACTGTAGCTAACAAGGTGGAAATTGTTAGCTAAAATAGATATTATTTTCCCTCCACATGAGTTTTGTTGTCTTTATTTACACTTTAGATTTCCCCTCCACCCCAAATCTATTGAGCGTTGAACTTTCCCGGTTGTTACCAGACAAGAGATTAAAATGTTTGAATATTAGCTTTCTCTAGAACACACTTATTCCTGTGGAATACATATCAGAGATAATAAACATTTTTTTAGGGTGGATACTCTTCACAGAGAGTGGCATCCACTTCCAAAATGGCTTGCCTCCGGAAACTCTTTGTATGAACAGTGCTCAGGCTGTTCGTTCATAGGGTCGCTATGAGTTGTCTACGACTCTACGGCATTAAACAACAACAACAACTCCTCTTCACAGTGTATATATATGTAGTGCTTTTGAAAGCTTCACAACATAGATTTACTTATTTTTTTTATTACATTAAGTCCACTTTTGTGCACAGTTCTTTGGATTTGAGGAAAAGATGTAATTAATGCTGAATCTTAGATAAATGCAAGAACTCCAATTCTGAACTTGGAAGGCATGTGGGTGAGACCTCCATGTATTTGTCCTTGTGATACAGAGTGAATGAGAGGGAGGTCTAGTTCTAGGTCTTTTTTTTACCTCCCCTTAGGTCGTGAATCCTGTGAGAACAGCCCCTGTGGCTTATTTAAAAGTTGCATTTAAATTGAGCACAGCTCTTGCTGTGTAAGTGCTTAGTAAGTAGAAATGAGCTTCACACTCATAGCAAACATATAGCAAGCACAAGCTCCTCTGCTCTCCTGACGAGACTTCAATTACTCAGCTGCTATGCAAGGAGCTGCGTTGCCAACCCCAAGGTAGGCTGTTCAAACTCACCAGCTGCTCCGCAAGTGAGAGATGGACATGCTACAGTCTTTGGAGATTAGGGGACAGTGTGGCTCTCATGAAGACTTGGACAAATTAGAGACATAACTGGCAAGCAGCTGTGTTGGGTTAGACCCAAGGCCTCTTGGCTCTGGGACTTGCTGTCTTGTCTTAACCATATTCACAAATCAGGATGTGCACATTTGGGTGCATGGCTTTAAAAGCCTGTTCTCGATTTTACAGAAGAAACTGAGGTTCAGAGAGATGAAGGAACCCTTCTTCATGGACCAGCTGGGCCAGCTTCCCTGCCAAGCTAATTCTTTTATTTAAATAAAATTTTTATTTTATACTGGTTTACTTATAAAGTTCGTATAAATTGTTTTTCACACAAGATCTTGCCAAGCTAATTCTTATCTACCCAAACCCAGGCTGTAAATCTGTACTGGGGGTAGTTGTCCATTATTCTTCTTCCTTGGACTGGCTGAGGGATTCGAACTGCTGACCTTAAGTTATGTTACCATTAAGTATATGGATTCTGGTGAGCTCCCATTCACCGGGGTCCCTGGCCACTGAGTCATTGGCCCAGAGTCACACAGTCCATCAGAGTCCTCTGTCTCAGCACTTCTCTCTCTCAAAGTCACGCTGATGTGCAAGGTGACACTGCTGTCTCTCTCTCTTCTCTGTCCCCGAGGACGGAGAGAAAGAATCAAAACCCGGAAAGCCTTTCTTTAATGTGCTGGGCATGATTTGGAGAAAGTGCCAGACACTGAGGATTGCTCCTTGCCAGGAGTCCACTTACATCACCGCGGTGTGGAATTTTAGCCCAGGTACTATAACGAGGACATCGTCTTTCATCAAAGGAAGCTCCACAATTGCGGTCTCCAGGGTCGTCTTACCGCTCTGTTCACCTCGGCCCTGTAGACCCCAGGGGCCCAGAAACCTGGCCCCCTGAGAACTCAGGGAAAGGCACTGGGCACGGAGCTGCCACGCTATCCTGGAGACACCCTATCCTGGAGGCACCTGTCCCGCAGCTTTGCCAGGCCTGTACTTGGCAGCTAGTCTGTTTTTTGTCCCTTGTCACGTGCTGTCTAGTCAACTAGGACTCATAACCATCCTATGAACAACATGAATCTTGCCCTATTACGCACCATCCTCACCGTATGCTTGAAACCATTGCTGCAGTCGCTGTGACAATACGTCTTGTTGAAGATCTTTCTTTCCCTGACTCTACCTTTCCCAGTATGAAGTCTATTTTGGAGGACTGGTCCCTCCTGACAACATGGCCCGAAGTATGTGAGATGAAGTTTCACTATCCTTGCCTCTCAGGAGCTCCCTGGCTGCACTTTCACCAAGACCAACTTGGTTTCTTCTTTTGTCAGCCTATGGAATATTCTCCTTATATTCTGCCAAACTACTTACACTTACATTGGTGGTTGAGTACCACAGAGTCTGAACCAACCCATGGCTGATCCTGCAGCAGGTTTTCTAGAGGCAGTTAATCGCACAGGAGGAGACTGACTGGCCATCCTTCTCCCAACAGAGCAGCAGGTGGCCTTGAACCACATGCCTTCAGAATTGCAATGCAGCTTCTTGCCACTAGGCCACCAAAGCTGACAAAGGAAGTTCCTTGAAATATTTTGAATAGTCATATTGGGTATAGATTAAAAAGGAACATTTCTCCTTGCTGTGCATCCTGGTCTCATTCCTTCCCCAGCATCATTGCTGTGGCTGAGGCTGATGTACTGTGAGTACTTCAGCCATTTTTCTGTGACTTGCCTTTAAATCCTACCACAATGTTTTGGAGGGATTCTGGTGACTCAGGACATTATGTTGTACTGCCAACTAAAAGATCAGTGGTTTGAATCCACCAGTCACTCTTCTGAAAGAAGAGAAAGACGGGATTCTCACCCCATAAAAATTTACAGGCTCAGAAATCTGTTCCAAGTTTGCTATGAATCAGAATGGACCCATGGGTTTGGCTCATACATCTTGGGAGTATTACTGTTAACACATTGATCTATCGCAGTGTTATAATCCAGTGTGATGTCACATCGAGGTGTCTCTGTGAAGTTTTTTGTTTGTCTGTTTGGGTTCCCCCCCCCCCTTTAGTTAGACATTCAGGTTGTTTCCAGTCTTTCACTCACATGCACATTCTTATGCTTTCCTCTCTGGGCATGTGCGTGACCATTTTCCAGGAAGACACTGTGAAGAGAATTGCTGACTAGTAGATGGGAGGGGCACACTGGTGCTCTGTTGATATTCTGGTTTGGGATCTGAGTGGCAGTTACATAAGTATATTTGTTGTGCTGGGTACCACTGAGTCAAAACCAACCTATAGTTGACCCTTCATCAGGTTTTCAGAGGCAGTAAGTCACATAGGAGGAGAGTGCCCACCTTTCTTCTATGAAGAGCTGGTGGCTTTGAACCATGTTCCTTTGGATTGGCAGTGTAACTCCTTATCACTAAGCCACCAGAATTCCCTATAGGTACATTGAGTTTCTTAAACTGCAATGAGCAATATACTGTTGATAAATATACTTTCCTGCAGGTGTGCTATTCTTTAACACAAGAAGGAATGCCCTTCTCTTTGTGAATAACAAAAAAAGCATCTCATGATCATTTTCTTTTAGAGGTTGAACCTATTTTTTGTTTAATCCTGGAATAGTTTGTTTAATCTGGAATATTTCATTTCTTGGCTTTATAAGAGTACTTGGCCTAACATAAACACCTTTTCAGAGGACCAGAAAAGGAATTTAACCTCTCCTGAGCACATACTAAATGTGGTCTGGTGGCACAGGCTAAAACATTCAGCCGGTAACCAAAAGGTTGATGGTTTTAACTCACCAGCCTGTCTGTGGGAGAAGGTTGAAGTAATCTGCTTCTGGATTTACAGCCTGGGAAAGCAAACAGCATCACCCTACATGCACTGTGCCGTAACTTGCTTTTGTTGCCTTATGATCTCTAAAGTCTGCCTTTGTACATAGACACATTCAGAGTCATCCCATTACTTTACTGTTTGCACGGTGCTCCATGCTAACTAAAGGCACTCCTCATCTATCTTGCCCATTTGTACTGAGAAAAAAAATATAGTTTGCCATCACTTATTTTGCTGTGATGAGCAACATTGCAATGGATATTTCACAGATGTACTTTCATATACAGGTAAAGTGTGCCCACCTGGTGGAATCTCTGGATCAATAGGTAAGGCATTTTCAAATGTTATAACTCTTGGCACAGTTAAAAATCTCATTTTAAACCTCTCAGATGCACTGGACTTTAAAGGAATGTTCTAGTGGGTTTTTTGAAAAGACTCTTCAAGTCATGCTAATAATCACCCCAGGAATGCGCTTGCTGGGTGGGATTGGAATTTTGGAGAGAACAGATTTCATTTTTTTTCCAAGCAGATCTGGTTTCTAAAGTCCCTGCGGTGATGGGGTAGAGAGAAGGGAGCTGGGGAGGGGGCACTTGGCTCAGGCTGGCTGCTGGTGGCTGGGGGTGGACATTCTATTGTGCCTTCCTGGGGGGCTTATGCTCTAGGAAGCAGAGCTTGGAGAGGGAGGAAATAACCCAGGTGGGTAAGGTAGAAGAGAGGAGACACCTGAGGGCCCTAGCCAACCACTGGACAATCACAGCTCTCAGCAGGCGAAATCCAAACAGCCTGCGGATGTAGGAAAAGATAAGAGGCCTCCCCAGAAACCAAGGGAATGTGCACTCAGGCAACAATGTGCTATTGTTTTTCACTTATTGGATTGGCCAAAATGAAAACTTAATGATACCCAGTGCTGAGGAGGATGCAGGGAAATAGATACACTCTCGTACTCCTGGAGGAGGGAGGATAGTACGGCCTTTCTGGGTGGACACGTGAAGCGCTGCAGACTGTGTACCAACGTCCATGCTGCTCCATTTCTAGGAATGTGCTCACAAAACAACTGAACACGTGAGCAAAGGTATGTGGCCAAGGATGTGAATCACAGCACTGTTTATAATGGCATAAAAAAAAAAAATCCAACAAACCCAACAAAAAATCAATTGACTGTAAGAAAATATTCAGAGATAAAGAAAAAAATTAAATAAACTGTGTTATCTCTTTAAAATGTAGTGATAGGCTTTTAGAATTGATGTTGTGGTTCTATGTTCGCTAACATAGGAGGTGCCTATTATCTTTATACGAAAATCCAATATGGAGAATGAAACTGGGTTATATTATGTAAATTTATGTGGGAAACTTTGTAGGATATTAATCAAAATATCCTTACTGACTATATACAAACCCTCTGTCATTTAGTTGAAACCACCTCACAGTGGCCCTGCATGACAGAGAAGACCTGCTTAGAGTTCCAAGTCTGACAATGAATCTTTTATTTTATTCATTTTAATGAACATTTACAGGGATTTTGGATTTTCATTCATTCATTGTTGCAATTTTTTTTCTTTACCTTCCTCCCTCCAGTTCACTCCTCTCTTTGAAAAACAAAAGATACCCGCGCCCCCCCCCCCGCAGCCCCAAATGCACTCTACTATGCAACCTTAATTCTGGATTCCTGTGATAATCACAATATGCTATCATATATCACTTTTAAACTGTTCTCTCCCTCATCTGTTTCAGTTCCATATACATATGACAATGAATCTTTAAGGAAGCAAGTGGCCTCGCCTTTCCAGTCGAGTAGCTGGTAGCTTAGAACCTACAACCTTTCATGCAGCAGACCAACATTTGCCACTGTACCACCAGGGCTCCCTGGTTACCTATGAGTGGAAAGGGAATTTTAAATAACTACTTATTCAGTTTTATAATTTTCTGCATTTTTTCTCCTTTAGTGAACTGAAATTACTTTCATAAACTGAAACGCAACTTCTTATATTTGTTTAGGAAACAAGATTAACAATTCTGTCTTTCCTAATCAATCTGAGAGTAATTCCTCCCCAACGACTGTCCCTGTATTTTGTCCACATTATAAACCCCTGTGACTCAGTGCTGTCTTTAATTACAGTAATAACAAGGAGGAGACTGCCAATGATGCCCTTTTATTGAGCACCTACTATTAGCTAGGCATTGGCTAAACACCTTGTGTTCATTATCTCATTGAATCCTTACAGGTGCCCTAGAGGAAATTACAGTGCCTCAGATTGGATTTGAAAGGAGACCCTGGAGGAAGGAATTTCTTTTGCAAGTTATTGAATGAGATCTTTCAAGTTGTTGTTGAGTACTGTCGAGGAGAACCTACCCATAGCTGACCCTCCAGCAGATTTTCAGAGGCAGTAAAACTCACAGGAGGAGATTGTCCCTCTTTCTCTCATGGAGCAGCTAGTGGATTGAACCATGTACCTTTGGATTGGCAGTGCAGCTTCTTACCACTAAACAACCAGAGCTCCCTAGAGGTCTCAAGAGAAATCTGCCAAAGGAGGGAATCAGGATGCGGCAGAGACGAAGGTAAGCAAAGATGTGGTTCAGCTCAAGTCTAGCTGCAGCCTGGTCCCACACGGACCCCTGGGGCATGAATGGCACCACTGTATTGTAGCACCTTGAGGCAGAGACGCTGAGGTTTGATTCCCCCGTAATAGTTGGTCATGGGCTATAGGACAACGGGAAAGGGGTAAACAGGGTTATCATTGTCATTGAGTCTGTTCTATAGGGACAGTGACTCTATAGGGACAATGGAATGATCCACTGTGTGGTCCTGTCCCCTCTCATAACCACTCATGTGCTCTAGTCTGTGGTTGCAACCACTCCATCAAGTCATCTTGTAGAAGGTCTCCCCTCAGTGAAGTAGAACATACCTTCCAACATCGCTGAGGGAGGCACCGCCATTAGTTGAGAGCAAGTGTTCTGAGGAGGGTTCAGATGTTAGCAGTCAACACTCAGCAACAACACTGTGGGTGTGCTGGGCCAGTAAAGGGAGTCTGAGTAGAGCACCAGCCCTTGCATTTGAATACCCCATTTAACACATTGGAAACTGCAGCTTAGAGAGTATTAGTTAGCTCTGAAGGTTAGGCAAGTGGTAACAGGTGGAGGTGGGGTTTCAACCCAGGTGTGCATGCCCCAACCCTGATACCAGCTAGCCCATAAATGCACAGGACAAAAGGAGGTTGGGGCTTTGGGTGAACACGTTCTTTGTAGCTCCTGCCCCACCAAGTGCCCCATCAACCTGTTTTGTTTTTTTTTTGTGCTTCACATTAGCTTCCAGGCTGGTAAACCTGAAGGAAGTCACAAAACCCCTTTGTGCTTCTGCACAGCTCTGGAAGTTTGCACTGTTGGCTGAGCCAGTTGCTAGGAGACATTTCTCAAGAAAGGCTCCTTTGGACAATGCTGTGGGCTCTGCCCACAGCCCAAAGGGGCTCACACCTGGGGGAGTGACTTCCAGCACGTGTTGCCCTAGGGAGTCAGAGGCAGATCCAATTCCTTCTCCAACTGGTTCTTCCAGGCCCCAGCTCAGAGCACATCCTGGGCGGAAAACAGTTCCTGGCCAGATGGACTTGGATCCTGAAGAGAAAGGGCCCTTTGAGGTGATCTGTGCCCTCCCTATTACACAAACGGGAAAACTGAACCGAAGCGAGTGGCACAGTGAATTGGTGTTATCATCTGTCTTTTCCTTTATGATCCAAGGCAGCCTCTCTGTCCCCTCTCTTACCCTTCCTGGTCAAACAACGAAAACTCAGTATGTGGGACTCTGGTGCACTTCTCTTTGTTAATTCTTGTGTTTTGAAGCCTTTTTGTGGGACCGGTTATGACTTTGCTCACAGGGAGATGAGCAGCTGACATTTACGGAGTGTCAATGGCATGTCAGCCACTGGGCTTGATGCTTTCAAAAATTTTTCCTGTGTTGTTAACTTGGAATTGTCATAATCCCATGTGTAGCAGAGTGGAACAGTGCTCCTTGGAGTTGTCTTTTTCTTCTAAACTTTGTTTTGTGGAGACAGTACACGACAAAGCATAAGACAAATTAATTCAGGAGGATTGGCCATTTTTTTTTTTAAATTGTATACCTATATTCTGCCTCTTTTTTTTCTGAATTGTTCTTTGGCCGTTAATGTATACTCACTGCCCTCTAAGGTTCCTGGCTGTTGTCACTTTGATCCCATCTAGATAATTCTTAAGGGAGCTCTGTGAGCTTAGTGGCAAGGAGTTGTGGTGCCAACCCAAAGGCCAATCGTTCGAGTCCAGCTGCTCTTTGGGAGAAAGATGGGCAATCTTCCATGCAATTTACAGCCTCTGAAAACTGGTGGGTTAGCTGAGTTGATTTGGACACGACTGAATGTAAGAAACAGCAGCAAGACAGTTTATAAAAGAATATCGTGCCTCCCCTCTATGCAAGGGCCTTTTTCAATGCCCTAACACACCAATTCCTTCTCTCTCTCTCTCCTTAAACTCTATAATCTCTGCCTTCTTGGCTCAGGGAGACTGGTTCTATTTGAGCTGTGTCACCTCGTGCCACGCTCAGGACATTGCCCCAGGATGAGAGCCCAGGGAATGGGAGACTCCCCTTCCGAGTCTTTCTCCTCTGAGACCCCAGTCCTGCACGGCCTTTTGTATAATGCTTTAAAACATTGTTGGCCTTTCACTTTGTCTGCAGTGAAATTCTGCTTTTGGGAGGAGAGCAAGCGTGGTATCAGGTACCTCTTATGGCTGGAGAAACAATTCCCCCTCTCATGGAGGCTTTCTCTTTCTAGAATCTTGGAATGCTCACAGGATCTTAGGAATCAGGGCTTAACCTTCTCACTGAACAAGTGAGGAAACCGAGCGGTGGAGAGGTGCAGTGATTGCCCAAATGACAACGTTAGTCGAAGCCATTCCTCCTAAACTGTTAGCTGCAAGAGTAACATGTCATCTTCCGCATAGCCCCTTAGGGAAACCTGGTGGCCTAGTGGTAACAAGCTGCACTGTAATCCCCAAGGCGCATGGTTGGAATCCACCAGCTGCTCTGTGGGAAGATGGACCATCTCCTCTCATACAATTTACAGCCCCTGAAAACCTGCCTGGAGGGTCAGCTATGGGTCGGGTTGGTTCCAACTCGACAGTACAACCACCACCACAGTATACCCCCTTAACCTAGCGCTCTTGCAACATCTTTCCAACTTTCTGGTAAGTTTTCTGAGCCAGAGTGCTGTATCCCAGACCCTTCTGCTCCTCTCTGCATCTCTCTTGGCATAAAGGGTGGAGGCTCAAATGTATTTTAATTGTGATAGGTCATTGCCCCATGAGGAACACCTGTGGCCCAAGTAAAGTTTTCTCTTAGAAGGTGGGAGTGAGACCATTTGTAAGGAAAAGCTTCAGTAACTGCTGATCTGCTCTGGAACCCTTCCTTCCCATCTCCTGTTGTTCACACATGTGAGATTCCCTCCAAGTGTCGGTGGGATCTGTGAGCTGCTTCTGTGTTAGAATGCTGTGAGATGTCACTCCCAAAGTTATGTGGGGTGGCGCTGCAGGCGGACTTTAGGACCTGGGGACAGCTTTGAGACAACAGCAGAATGTCTGGTGCCTCCAGTCCCATCTGTGAAATAAAATAAAGCCTGCTAATAACTTGAAAGAGCTTGAAAGCAGATTCTTTCCAGTCAAATCTCTAAATAACAATGCAGTCTGATTATCGCAGTGCGCATTGATTATAGTCTCCTGACACTCTACGCGGAGAACCAGATAAACCTCAGCCAGACTCCTGCTCACAGAAAACTGTAACACGCATGTGTGTTGTTTTAAGCTGCTGGCTTTATGATAATTTGTTATGCAGTCTAGAAAAACTCAAAAAACCAAAACCACCTCATTGCTCTCAAGTCTAAGCTGACTTGTAGCTGTCCTCCAGGGCGTTTTTGGAGGCTATAAATCGCATGGGAGGAAACTACCTGCCTTCCTCCCACAGAGGGGCTGGTGATTCGAACCCTGCACCTTTAGGTTAGCAGTGCAACTCCCTTACGGACTATGTCACCAGCTCTCCCTCCGGAAGTGCAAGTGAATGCACCTGGCTTTGGAGATGGAGAAACGGGTAATTTCTGCCCCACCTACCAGCTGTGTGCCCTCAGGTGAGCCACATCACCTCTGCGAGCCTGGGTTTTTTGCAGACTCGCGAGGATTTGAGGTAATGGGTGTAAAGTGCTTCGCAAGCAGTCTGGCACAAAGCAGGTTCTCAATGTGTTCTTAAGAGTTATCATGATTTTTCATTTTCTTCACTTACCTGTCAAGATTTTCAGTTAGGATGATGGATGACTTTGATAAACAGAAACAAATAATTCGGCTTACAATCATTAAGGAGAGAAATAACTTGTCTGAGGTCACTCAGCTTGTCAGCAGTACTGCAAATGTAACCATCCTGAGTGAAATATCTTGGTCATGAAAGGACAAATACTGCATAACACTACTGTTACAAAGCAGGTCTGACATGGGGGAATTGGGAGAAGAATAGGATAAGAGTGGATAGATAACGAACACTGCACTGGAAAAGATGAAGGAAAGACCTGTTTAAAAGGAATACATGATTAGGCACTATACGTATGACAACAGCCCATTATAAGAGGTATATTGCAAAAGGGGGTGGGGGGAGTAATTGTGCAAAAATAAGTGAATATTTAAGAAAAAAGTGAACTGGAGAGGGCGGATAAGAGATGAGAGGAAGATGGAGTAAAATATGCAACAGTGAATGAGAGAAAAATCTAGCTTTTCTGTAAACTTTTGTTACAATCGCTATTAAAATAAAATATTTTATTCATAAAACACAAATGTAAGCATCCTAGGTTAGGATTCCATCCAGAACAGCCCATTCCTTCTACTCAGAGGACCCAAGACAATGACAGCAACAAAAATTTCTCTTCTAGTAAAGGCACCTCACCTACACCGAACCTGCAAGGTGGTATGATTATCCCCGTTTTACAGAGGAACCAACTGAGACATAGAGATGCTGAGTCACATGGTCAAGGACCTATAGCTGGCTAGCAGCAGAGCTGGGATTTGCCTTGCACCTGGAGGGTCCCACCTGGTCCACAGCCTCCCAGGATTGTCTGGAGCCTCCTGCCCAGGCACAGCGGGCCATGGTATAGGGCACACCTGCGCCCTTCTGGAATGGGGCAAAGACAAGGAAATAGCAGCAAGGCTGAGCCCCAGATCCCATTTCTCCAGGGGAGATCACATTTCCTCCTTTCTGGCGCCTGAGCAGGGCAGAGGAGCGGGCAGGCAGCCACTTCCCTGGTTATTCAAGTAGAAAATTACAGGAGCCCAAAATAGCCCAGGCATTCTTTTATTAATGAATAAGCTGCAAGTCTTTGGAGCTCGAGTGGGGGGTTGCGTGCTCCTCTGTCCACTGGGCCACTTACTTTCCGGAAATCTGCAGGGAACCCTGGCTCTCCTGGGGTCACAGGGGATTCTCAGGAGATGATGTACTGGCAGGATTGGGGTGGAGGTGTTCTTAGTACCTGGCAGTGGGAAAAGGGGAGGTGGAGACCACCCTAGTCCTGAGGATTGGAGTTCCTAGGGGTGTGGGAGATGGGATGGCAGACCTGGCTCCATTCCAGCCATCCCTTTCTGGCTGTGTGTCATTGGGCAAATAGTTTAACCTTTCTGATCCTTCATGTCATCTTTATTAAAATAGGATGAGCCTTAACTGACAGCTATATTTCTTTCCTTCTGATAATGACAGTAGTAGTTAATCATGGCCGACAACTCCTTACCACTAGACCACCCTTCAGATAGGAATATTGTTGTTGTGAGGTGCCATCAAGGCGAGTATGACTTATAGCAACTCTATGAACAACAGATTTGAATCCTGTCCTGTCCTGTGCCATCCTCACTGACTCTGACACACTCAAGCCTGTTGCTGCAGTTGCTGTGTCAGTCCATTTGGTTGAGAGTATTCCTTTCCTTTGCCATCCCTCCACCTTTACAAGCCTTACGTACTTCTCCAGGGAATAACCTCTCCTAGCAACATGCCCAAAGCACATGAGATAAAGCTTCCTCATCTTTGGTTGCAAAGAGTGCTCTGGCTACACCTTCTCTAAGACATACCTGTTTGTTCTTTTGGCAGTTTGGGATACTCAGCACTCTTCTCCAACACCACAGTTTAAAGACATCAATTCTTCTGTCATCTTTATTCATTGTCCAGCTCTTAGATGCATAGCAAGTGATTGAAAAGACCATGGCCTGAATCACGTGAACCTTTGTCCTCAAACTCACATCATTACCCCTCAATAATTTTATAAATTTATTTTTTAAAAATTATTATTATTTGTTTGTGTGTGTGTGTGTACCATCAAATCGGATCTGAAAGGTACAGGAGATTGTTCCTCCTTCTCCAGCACAGCATCTGGTGGATTTGAACCGTGTACCTCTGGGATTACAGTGCAGCTTCTTGCCACTAGGCCACCAGAGCTTGCCCCCTCAATAATTTGGAGAGGTCGCTGTCTACAGAATTTCCTGGTGCAATCCATCTCCTGATATGCTACATTTGACTGCTAGTACCAGGAATATTGATTGTGGATCCAAATAAGATGAAGTCACTGCTCCCAACAATTAGCAAATGGGACTTCCTGTCAGGTTTGTCTAATGCAGATTCCTACCCCCCCCCCCCCCCCGTGTATCTACAAGATTTTGTCCTGGATGAGGATGTCCCTGCCTTTATGGAGTATTGGAGTGTAAGGACTGGTGGCTTTCATTAGGGGGCAGAGGTGGTTGTGGATTGCGTTGGTGTAGATCCTGCCTCTGATGCTGCCTAGTTGTGGCATCCCCTTAACTTCTCTAAGTCTCAGTTTAACCATCTGTAAAATGGGAGTTGTAAAAAAGAAGCGTTGCCGAGAGGATGTTAGATAATGTAAAGCTCCTAGCTGGCATAAGACCTCGTGCATAGTAAGTGGTCAAATGAATCCAGGTGGTGTAGGCTGCAGTGTGTTGCACCAGTAACCAAAAGGTTTACCTTCCAGGCAGTTTGAATCTATAGCGGTTTGTTCCTGAGGAGGAAGGTGGGCGGAATCCTACATCAGCAACCCAATAGAGGGCTGCTCTCAGTCAGAATTAGCTCAAGCAAACTGAGTTTGGGCTTTGTTTATTGTTACTAACTTTATTACAAAATTATTCCCAGAAGAAATGAAATTTTTAAGGGCTATCCTCCTTTCCATCATCGGGCATGTGGGCCAAGTGGAGGCTAGTTTACAACAAGGAAGCTGGCCTTTCCAGGCGGGTGAATAAGGAAGAGTCGAAGAAGAGTAGGTACTAGCCCACAGACGGCAGAAAGAACAAAGCAGTCTTGGAGGAAGTGTAACCAGGGTGCTGCTTGGAGGCACGGATGGTACAAGTTTATCTCACATACTTTGGGCGTATTGGTAGGAAGGGCCAGTTTTGGAAAAAGACATCATACTGGGGAAAGTGGAAGGTCAGAGAAAGAAAGGAAACTCCTCAACACGGTGAATTGACAGTGCCTCTAATAATGACCTCAGACATATCAGAGATCCTGAGGGTGAGATAGGCCAAGGGTCAGATCTGCTGTTCATGGTGTCACTATGAGCTGCAGGTGGCTTGATGGCACCTAACAATAACAATAGCAACAGCAGCTTCATGCCAGATAACGGTGCCCAGTCTGGGTGGTTGCAAGCCTGAGACCCACTGTACATGGAGGTGGCCAGGCAGTGACTCTGTCTGCTGTCTGCTCCCCTCTCACAGTCTGGGGTGAGTAGAAGTTTGTACTCCCAGGAGGCACCCTTTTAGACAGGTGGGGGCACCTGGGCACACAGCCATCGCCACCTCAGGAGCGCGGGGCTGGCTGACGTCTGACCCTCCCTACACACTCCTGACTTTGCAGCATTTGCAGTTATAAAGGGTGGGTTTTTGCTGGACTCTCAGCCAGAGAGCTTTGATGCAGGGAGATGCTGCTTTGAAGCCGCTTCCTGGGTGCCGGGAACCCTGCCTTTCATGTGAAGGGGTGATGCCCATCTAAATGCATGGCTAAGTGTCTGAGCTCAGAAGTGGCCACCTGGGTCTGATTTCTGGGCTCACCACTGAGTTGACTGTGTGTGCTCAGATAAGGCACCTCATGTCTCTGAGCTCAGTTTTTCCATCCATGGGATGACAGCTGTACACTTCATGGGTTTGTTGCGAGATGGTAGACATTAAAGTACATGGATGGTACCTGCACATAATTAATTATCAGTTTAGTGGAAAACTATTATTTCCTGAAAATGAGGTTGCTTGAGGCCCCGTGACTCCCAGTTGTTTACCTGCTCTGTAAGCCAATGAAGACAGGAAGAATGAATGAGCTCATTCTACTGTGTTTATTGTAGTGGAAAACAAATGCATGGCAATTTTTTTTTAAATATGGAATGCTTCACGAATTTGTGTGTCATCCTAAATGCATGGCAATTTTGCACCCAGATCCATAAAAACCTATCTGTGAGTCTAAAAGCAGAACTTATCACAAGAAAATAACAAAGATTTTGCATAAACTGTATCTTATAGGGACTCCATGTGACAGAGCAGAATGCCCCAAAAGAATTGTCTTGCTGTAATCTTTACAGGAGCCAATAACAAGTTCTTTACTCCAATGGAGTCACCGCATGGATTTGAACCACTAACCTTTCTGTCAGCCCCTGAGACCTTAATTGTGCCCTCAGGCCATCCCAAGTCAGGGGTTGGTTGAACAAATGTGGCATAGTCATCCCAGAGGAATGCTCTGCGTCTGTGTAAAATGAATGATGTGGCTGGAGGTCTGTACAAGTGCACGTAAAGACACAGCCAGGATTGGTCCATGTAGGGCACAGAGCGGTGATGTCTGGGAGGAGGAGGAGGAGCTCTAGTCCCCACGCCCTTTGGTCTGTATTTTCCACAACAAAAATGCATTAGCTGAGTAATACAGTAATATCCCCTCGCCTCTCTTTGCTGAGTCAGAACTCACTCATATCTGACTGTCCTGTTTCCAAGGCTATAAATCACCCAGGAGGAGACTGCTCATCTCTCTCCTCAGAGCAGCTGGTGGGTTCAAACCCCCAGAGCTGCCACATTCGGCTTAGTGGTGGAACTCCTTATAGACCACCCCCGAAGGTCCCTAGTTAAAAAAGTTTCTAAAGTTTTATATATTATAGGAGGAAAATTACTCTGTATGATAATGAAAATATCCTATTGTAGAACATTGAATATATCATGGACTGCTAGGAGGACACAGGTTTGTCCTAGAGAGGGTGAAGTCAGGCTGCTCCATGGAGGCAAGGATTCTGAAGCTTTGTCTGATATACTTTGGACATGTTGCAAGGTGGGACTAGTCCTTGGAGAGGGACATCATGCTTGAGAGGGTGGAGGGACAACGTGGGAGGGCAACGCCCTCTATGAGGTGGATTGATTCAGTGACTAGGGTAATTGGGATGGGTGTGTCGGAGACAATGAGATTGGCAAAGGACAGAGCAGAGTTTAGGGCTGTTGTACATAGGGTCACTATGAGTCCCAGTCAACTCGATGTCACATAACAACAACAATTGTAGAACACTAGGAAAAAGGAGAAAAGGCCACCCCAACACTGCTTCATTCCCTTTTCTCATGTCTGTTAGCATCTTCACACATGATTGGGCATTAAGTTGATGTTAACTAAACCAGTATTCATGTGGAATAATCTGCTTGATGAATCTAATTCTCATTCTTCCAGTGACTGTTGGAGTACAGGGAATGGCTTCTTCCACACCCCCATTGCCTCTTCTGCTCCTGGGGCTTCAGTTTTCATCATCCTGGAAGGACGCCTCCTGCTGGTGTTTGCTAAACCCATTTCACCTGCCACAACTCCCCCTGAACTCTAGCTCCTTGGAGCTGACAGCCTCCTTGATGTGGTAAAGATAAAAGCAGAAATAGTGGCTATTTGTGGAGCCCTATAACCGTGCCTTATAATTTTATTATGAACCCATTTTATGGATTAGGAAAAGCCAAGGTAAAGAGAGGTCAAGGAAGTGACCGAAACAGGAATCAAACTGAGGTTTGTGTGGCTTCACAGTCCAGGCTCTTAATGATACACGGAAATGGAGATAATCATCTGATCTCAGGGCTCTCGTGCCAGGGTCCTTCGCCTGGCTCCCCAGCTCCATCAACATTTGGCCCCTACTGCCTTCTCTCCTGCAGTAACACCCTCCCCTCCATACCCCACTGGCTCCTACCTCGTTCCAGCCTCTACCCCTTGCTCTGGCCTTGCTGAGTTGTTCATGTTCTCTAAGTGGCAGCCAAGTCTGTCTCTCCTGTCCTTTGTGCAAACAGCTGACTCTAGCTCATGTACCCCAAGACAAAACCCTGCTGATTCTAAACGTCCTCACAATTGCTGCTGTGCGTTAGCCCGTTGTAGTCACTCTGTGGTCCACATCATTGCGGGTCTTCCTCTCTATCCTTCCGACTGATGTCCTTCTCCAAGCACTGGCCCCTTCTGATAACATGCCCTAACTATACGCTATGACATTTCACTATCTTCACTGCTAAGGCACACCCTGGCTGAACTTCCTCCAAGGCAGATTTGCTTGTTCTTTTAGAAATTTATTTAACTAAGAAGTGAGTTGATTTAAAAAAAAACAAACAAAACCAAACAACTAAATAACAATATGATGATAGGAAGCTCCTTGGATGACGGACCTGCCCAGTGCTTGACTGTGAACTGAAAGGTTGGTAGTTTGATTTTTCAGAGTCGTGGCACCGTGGAAGGAAGGCCTGGCCATCTGCTTCTGTAAAGATTGCAACCCAGAAAGCCCCACGGACTTCAATTCCATCCCGTAACTCAAGAGCTTGCTGTGAGCTGGGGACAACGTGATGGCAATGGGCTTTGGCGCTGTGGTCTGATGCTGTGAGGAGAAATTGAAGCTTGGGAATCACTGACAGTAACAATGGGGGGCTCTGGCTTTTCCATCTACACAATCCTGCCAAGGTCTTTACCATCTAGGACTGGGCATGTCTGCCTCGGGCCAGAGAGGATGATGGGAAGACAAGGCCCCTCTCTTCCTATTGAAGCTTGAACTTGGAGGAGGCTCTATCACCAGCTTTCCCAAGGAGACTGGCTACCTGTGACTGTCACCTGCTTACACTGGGATGGTGAAGCCTCTGCCAGGCAGGAAGCAGGAAGCTTCAGTGCTGTCATCTGTCCAAGGTTTACAGGTCTCACCAGCCCCAGACAGTCTTCTGGCTCTGACTCTGATGGAGTCATGGCTGCCTGCAGATTGTTGCTTCTGGGAACACAGGACACGTCGCTCAGCCTCAGGACGCTGTCCGACTCACCTGAGCAGACTGGGGTCAGAGGAACGTCCACAGTGCCCAGAGCCGGTGAGCAGGACTGGACCTGCAGAAGTCTCTCTGAGACATCACTTCCTCTCCACGATCTTGGCCCTGCTGAGCTTGGATGAGACATTTCTGGAGAACAACTGCCACCTGAGCTTCCCACAGACCCTGGCCTGACTCTGGAATAGAGGAACCAGAGGACAGGCAGCCTGTGGCCGTTTCAGGAACTAGTCCATTGGCTGCCGGGCTCCAGGCTGGACTCAAAGAGAGGCAGTGTATCCAGTCCAAACCCAAAACCCACTGCTGGTCAGTTCTGACTCATCTGCCCCACAGGGTTCCCAAGGCTCTGTCTTTACAGGAGCAGACTTCCTCATCTTTATTCCATGGAGCACCTGGTGGGTCAGAACTGATGACCTCTTGGTTAGCAGTCAGGCGATCCAACCACTGAGCAACCATGGCTCCTGTCTTAGCAGAGTTTTAAAGAATTATCACTCCACTAGGTACCAGTTGTGGGACCTGGAACTCCTTACAGTTATTCTCTCTCCTTTTTTTTTTTTTTTTTAAATCTGTGTTTATGAATGGATTGTACTGAGATATGTTTGGGGTTTTTTTTTTTTTTTACTCTTTGATTTTGAAGTCAAAGTTATTTTGTTATCATAAAATAAAGTGAAAAGCATTCTTTTTTTTATTGACTAGAACACATTGTATAAAACCTAAGTGGTCAATTCCTTGCGTTATTATAAAGTTTCCTGGGTCTAATGGCTTCTTTGTTGGAGATTAAGTCATGATTGAAATTCTTCAACTGTTATTAACTACTCAAGTTTTCCTGTTTTTCCTTAAGCTGGTTTTGTTCAATGATATCATCTAAATGCTTCTATTGTTGTTGTTATTGTGCCGTGAGTCACCCGTGACTCATAGCGACCCTATGTACAACAGCCCTAAACTCTGCTCTATCCTGTGCCAATCTCACTGTCTCCAACACACCTACCCCCATTACCCCAGTGACTGAATCAATCCATCTCATCGAGGGTCTTCCTCTCTTGTGCTGTTCCTCCACCTTCTCAAGCATGCCGTCCTTCTCCAAGGACTGTTCCCTCCTTGCAACATGTCAAAGTGTCTGGTTTCACCCTCTCTAGGATTAACCAGTTTGTTCTCCTAGCAGTCCATGGTCTATTCAGCACTTTTCTCCAGCACCACCACTCAAAGGCATCAATTCTCCTTTTATCATCCCTAGTCATTGTCCAGCTTTCTGAAGCATAACAGGTAACTGCAAAGACCATGGCCTGGATTGGGCACACCTTAAAAAGATCTAAATTATACAGGCATAAAGTCGAACACGTTGTTGTTGTCATGTGTCAGCCCTGTCCTGAGCCAGTTTTACTGACTCCAGCATACCTACCTCCATTGTCCTACTTACTATGTCAATCCATCTCATTCAGGATCTTTCTCTCCTGTGCTGTCCCTCCACCCTTCCAAGCATGATGTCCTTCAAGGATCAGTTTCTCCTGACCATAATGCCAAAATATGCGAGCCGGAGCTTCAAAATCCTAGCCTCCAACAAGAAAGTTGGTTTCACCCTTTCCAAGATAGACCTATTTGTTTTCTTTGCTATCCATGGTATGCTCAACTCTTCTCCAGCACCACAATTCAAAGGCATCATTTCTTCTGTCATCCTGAGTCATTGTCCAGCTCCCTACCATTCTCAGTTGCCTTTGGTTTTCTACTATCTGTTTGTTTGGGTAAAAGACATTTCATAGTATCTGCTCTTGTTTTTATTTTCTCATTGAGCTACATTCTTTGGATTAATTCTACTGTCCAATTCGTTCTAGTTTTATGACTTCTACCCTTTGACATTTAACTCTTGACATTTCAGCCTGCTTTTCTAGTATCAAGGAGCCCTGACAGCATCGTGTATTACCTGCTGTGCTACTAACTAGTAGGTCAGCTGTTTGGATACAGCAGCTGGTCTTCAGGAGAAAGATGAGGCAGTGTGTGTCTGTTAAGATTTACACATCTGATGGAGGGTCACCACCAGCCAGAATTGACCTGCGGGCACTAGGTTCAAATTTCTAATATGTGCATTTAAGTCTATGAATGTCTCCTTAGGTGTCTATGTCCTTCTGATATAAACAATTCAGTGATAAAAAACTTTAGTGTTTATATCAGAAGGATGTCTGTTTGTGTTTTATTGACTTGCAAAGACATTTGACTGTGTGGATCATAACAAATTATGGCTAACACAAGAAAAATGGGAATCCCAGAACATTTAATTGTGCTCATGTGAAACCTATCCATAGACAAAGAAGCTATTGTCCAAACAGAGTAAGGAAACATTGATTGGCTTAAAAGAAAAAAAAAGTGTAGATCAGGACTGTATTTTTCTCCATACCTATTCAATTTATATGCTGAGCCAATCATTAGAGAAGCTGGACTTTATGAAGAGGACTGTGG
Organism: Elephantulus edwardii; assembly: GCF_000299155.1. Taxonomy (NCBI): domain Eukaryota; kingdom Metazoa; phylum Chordata; class Mammalia; order Macroscelidea; family Macroscelididae; genus Elephantulus; species Elephantulus edwardii. The sequence continues at coordinate 2,281,251 of NW_006399863.1, read as the reverse complement.
CATCAACATTGGAAAGAGACTCATTAACAATCTGCATCATAAAAGATGATACAACCTTTCTTGCTGAAAGTGAAGAAGACTTGAAACCTTTGCTGCAGAAGATCAAAGATTGCAGATTTAAATATGAATTACCTCTCAGCAGGAAATAACAAAAATTTTTCACCACTGGCCTAATAGGCAACATCATGATAGATGGAGAAAAGGTTGGAGCTGACAATTATTTCAACTTACTTGGATCCACATCAATACCCTTGGCCCCAGCAGTCAAGAAATTAATTAATTAGCATTGGGGAAATCTGCTATCCTAGGAGTCTGCAACACTGAAGAGCAACAAAATCAGTTTGAGGGCTAAAGTGTGCCTAACCCAGGCAGTGGTCTTTTTAATTATTTGCCATAGTCTTCGCAATCACCTGTTATGCATCAGCGAGTTGGACAATGACCAAGGAGGATAGAAGGAGAATTGATGCCTTTGAGCTGTGGTGCTGGAGAAGAGTATTGAGAATACCATGGACTGCTAGGAAAACAAACAGATTTGTCCTGGAGAGGTTTAAATCGGGTGGCTCCTTGGAGGCAAGGATTCTGAGGCTCCGTCTAACTTACTTTGGACATGTAGTGAGGAGAGACCGGTCCTTAGAGAGGGACATCATGCTTGGGAGGGTGGAGGGACGGCGCAGGAGAGGAAGGCCCTCTATGAGGTGGATTGATTCAGTGACTGGGATAATTGGGATGGGAGTGTCAGAGACAGTGCGATTGGCACAGGACAGAGCGGAGTTTAGGGCTGTTGTACATAGGGTCGCTATGAGTCGCAGGCGACTTGACGGCACATAACAACAACAACAACATGCAAGCTATGCTGCAATCCTTCAGGCACGTGGTTCGAATCCACCAACTTCTCCATGGAAAAAGAATGGGCTATCTCCTCTCGTGTGATTAACAGCCTCTGAAAGCTCGCTGGAGGGTCAGCTATGGGTTGATTCCAACTCTATGATACAAAACAGCAACAACAACATACATCTGAAAATTGACCAATGACTCCTACCTCCATTGCCCTAGTTACCGTGTCAATCATCTCATTTGAGATCTTCCTCTCCTGCGCTGTCCCTCCACCCTTCCAAGCATGATGTCCTTTAAGGATCGGTCCCTCCTGGCCATGTGCCCAAAATATGTGAGATAGAGCTTCAAAATCTTAGCCTCCAAGGAGAAAATTGATTTCATGTGATAGGATGAAAGGAGAACCAACACCTTTGAGCTGTGGTTTGGGGGAAGATTATCGAATGTCCCATGGACTGCCAAAAGAACAAACAAATGTGTCGTGGTAAACGCGAAACCAGGTTTCACTAAGGAAGTGAGTAAAACCTTCTTCAGTGGCAAGAGTGGGGAAACTTTGTCTCTATACTTTGGATAACTTGTTAGGAGGGGCTAGTCTTTGGAGAGTGATGCCAAGCTTGGAGAGGTGGAGGATCAGCAAAGGAAAGGAAGACCCTCAATAGGATGGTTGGACTTGTCCGTGAGCTGAAGCTTATCAGAGAGGGTGAGGATGGAACAGGATGCGGGAAGGTTCAGACCTGTTATTCATAGGGTTGCTTCACGGCATGTAGCAATAGTAACTATTTGAGCAGCATTCCATATGTTTCAGTCTATCGTGTTTTAATTGTCAGTGGGATCTTCTTTGGCCAATTTAGAAGTGTTTTACGTTTGCCAACGTATTTTGGGTTGCTTGCTATTCTCTTTCAGTTACCCTCTCCACACAGACCATGGTGAGTATGAGATGAGTCTTAGTATCTATTTTGTTACCTAGGATGTGTCATTGTTTGTGCATAATCTACACACATTTGACAAATATGTATATTCTTTCACTGTTACATAAAGGCTTCTAAAGATATTCCGTGAATCAAGCCCGTTGGGTTTTTTCCCCCAAAACCAAAAACTACTACGAGACACCACTATACACCCACCAGTTTCACAAAATTAAAAAGCTTGGAAAAAGGCATATAGAAAAGCGGAGTGTTTGCATCCTGCTGGTGGGAGTGTTGTTTGTTGTAACCAGCTTGGTGAACAGTCTCTTAGAGGAAGTGTGGACTCTTTTATAAGAAGAATCTCCTTAGAAATAAGGATGCGCCACGTGGTCTCACAGGCTCTGGGTGTGTTTCCAGGAGAGGCCAGTCCCTGTAAAAGGCCATCATGGTCAGTAGGGTAGAGGAGGAAGAGGAAGACCCTCATAGAGATGGAGGACTGATGCAGTGACCTCAGGAATGTGCTGAAGCACAAGAGATTATGAGGCTGGTGCACAATTAACCGGTCAGGATTTCTCTCTCCGGGATACAGGGTTACAACAAGCTGCAAGTAACTCAACGGCATCTATCGATGACAGTAAAGGTGAGACTGTATACATCCTCAGAGACTATAGGAATCACCCATATGTACCTCAACAATAGCAAGGATAGATAAACTGTGTCATATTTATACAAAGGAATATCATTCGGCCTTAAAAAAACCTGACAAACACAAACACAAAAGAGATACACATAACAGCATAAATGAATCTCAGAAACACAATGTTGAGAAAAGCAAATCGGTAGATGCCATTTATGTAAAGTTGAAAAGCATGAGAAACTAAACAATGTAAAGTTTAGGGGTTCCATTGACATTACTGTGGGAGAAAGATGGACAATCTCCTCCTGTGTAAATGCTGCCTTTGAAAACTCCCCGGAGGGTCAACTAAAGGTTAGTTCCCTCTCTACACAACACCACCACCACAACAACAACAACATTGACGTTGTACAAGAGTTCCTGGGTGGTGCAAATAGTTAACACGCTTGGCTGCCAACCTGAGTTTGGAGGTTTAAGTCCTCCCAGGAGAAGGAAGGCCTGGATCGCTGGTGGAAAGCCTGTGGAGCACGGTTCTGCTCGGAGGCACATGGGGCTGCTGTGTGTGGTGTTGACTGAAGGGTAAGTGATGAATTCTATGGAGGGAGGACTAGAGGCAGGGACCCGGGCCTTCCCAGGTATATGGTCGGACTCTTTTTTCTTGAGCTGGGTGTTTGGGTAGATGGGTGTTCACAGTTGGTTGTTTTTCCTTTATCTTTTATGCACACACTTGAAGGAACTCTGTTGGCATGAAGTAAAGTGTGTTGCAGTGCTAATAAAAAGTCAGTGGTTCATGTGGGAGAAAGATGTGTGTTCTCAGATACCCAGTGGAGGGTCACCAGGAGGGAGAACTGACTCTAAGACAATGGGTTTTGTTTTGGGGGTTTTTAGCATAAATTATCTAACTATTGTTTGTTTGTTTTTGTTTTATTTAAATTTATTATTAATTTCAGTAAAAATTTACGGAGACTTTGGGTTTCCATTCATTCATTGTTGCACTTTTCTGCCCTCCCAACCCTCCCCACTAGTACACTCCCCTCTTGGAAAAGTAAAACAAAAATTCTTTCATTGTTTTACAAACCCTCCCCCAGGTCCACTCCACCATGTAGCCTTCGCTCTAGACTCCTGTCATGACAAAAATACCTAATCACATATCCCTTTTAAACAGTTTTCTCCCTCATCTGTTTCAATGCAGTATACATTATTGAACCCATCTTTCTCAGTCTCTCCCCAAATCCAAGGTCAGTCCTGTTTTACAACAGTGGCACCCTGCAGTATTTGTCCTTTTTTGACTGAGATATTTCACTCAGCATAACGTCCTCCAGGGTCACCCATTTTGAATAATATTGCATGAGTTCTTTGCTTTTCAATGCAGCGTAGTATTCCATTGTGTGAATATACTACAGCTTCTCTATCCATTCGTTTGTCGATAGGCACTTAGGTTGTTTCCAACTCCTTGCTATTTCTCTAACTATTCTTTAGGGAACTCTGGTGGCCTGGTGGGTAATGAACTATGCTGCTAATCTGAAGGTAGGCTGTTTGTATCTGCCAGGTGCTCCATAGGATAAAGATGGGAAATCTCCTCCCATGCGATTTACAGTCTCTGTAAAAGCACTGGAGGGTTAGCTATGAGTTGATTCTGGCTAGAAGGCACATAGCGAGCTTTGATGGCCTAGTGGCAAAAAGCTGTGCTGTAATCCTGAAGGCACGCAGTTCGAGTCTACCAGCTGCTCTGCAGGAGGATGGGCAATCTCTTCTTATGTGATTGACTGCCCTTGAAAACCGTCTGGAGGGTCAGCTATGGGTCAAGTCTCACTTGACCACACAAACAAAAGAAGGTACATAAAAACAACAGCAACAAATATTATTTTGTGGCTACTGGTAGCTTAGTGGTAAGGAGGTGCACTGCCAACCCAAAGGTGTGTGATTCAAATCTACCAGTTCTCTTTGGGAGAAAGATGGGAAGTCTCCTCTTGTGTGATTTACAGCCTCTGAGAACCTCCTGGAGGGTCAGCTGAGTCAGTTCTGACTTGACAGCAAAACAATAACAGTTAATATTGAATGTATTATTCTCTCAGCATGCATATAGAATGTTGTTGTTATAAACCATCAAGTTGGCACATAGCTGACAGTCCAGTGGGTTTTCAGAGGCTATAAATCATATGGGAGGAGATTGTCCAGCTTTCTTCTGCAGAGCAGCTGGTGGATTTGAACTTCTTGCCTTTGAGTTGGTAGAATAACTCCTTACCACTAAGTCACCCGAGCTCCCTAACAGATTGAATGGGTATAGAGAAAGAATGCAACTGTGATGGACACCTTTTCTGATTTTAAACTATGCAGTGTTACCTTGTTCTGTTCAGACAACTGCTTCTTGGCCTACGTATAAATTTCACAGGAACACAATGAATGTTCTGGGATTCCCAATCTTCTCAATGTTACAAGAAGTTTATAATTATGCACTCAAGCAAATGCCTTTGCAAGTCACTAAAACACAATCACACATCTTTCTGGTATTTCCTGCTTTCAGCCAAAATCCATCTTAAATAAGCAGTGACTTCTCTTGCACCAGGGAGTCTTCTGAATGCAGCTTGAATTTCTGGCACTTCCTGTCTATGTTGGACAATGAATAAAGAAGAAGCGATGCATCTGAATTGTGTTGGCAAAGCATATGAGTATCCCATGGACTGCCAAAAAGAAGAAATAAATCTGTTACAGAGGAAGTGCAGCTAGTGGGCTCCCTGGAGAGGCAAAGCTGGTGAATCTTTGTCTCACATGCTTTGGATATGTTTTCAGGAGAGGCCAGTCCTTGGACAAAGACATTCTAGGAAAAGTAGAAGGTCAGTGAAAGAGAGGAAGACTCTCAATGAGATGGATTGACACAGTCTTCTGTTCAAGTCACAATAGGCTTGAATGTGACAGAGATTGTGAGGATAGGGTAAGATTCAGATCACTATGAATTATCATCAACTTGATGGCACCTAACAACAACAATAACAATAGACAGTCTGTTTCAGGTCCTTGTTCTCCTGGTGGGCAGAGACTTCATCTTTGTCATGCTGAAGGCTTCTCTACCTTCTTTTCATTCTACCCTCATGATGGCTGTTAGATGCCATTGAGTCGTGTACAACTCATAGCAACTCTCTGAACAAGAAGATCAGAAATCTGTCCCATCCTATGCCATCCTCATCATCTCTGGCACTCTTAAGCTCATTGCTGCAGTCACGGTGCCAATACATTTCATCGAGGGTCTTCTCTTTCTCTGACCCTCCACCTTTGCAAGTATGATGCCCTTTCCAAGTAACAGCCCTTCCTAACAACATGCCCAAAGAATGTGAGACAAAGGTTTGCCATCCTTGCCTCTAAGAAGCACTCTGGCTACACTTTCTTTGTATGTTTGTTTGGCCATCTATGGGATGTTCTGCACTCTTCTCTAGCACCACAACTCAAAGGCATAGATTCTTCTTCTGTCATCCTTACTCATTGTCCAGCTCTTGGATTCATAGCAAGTGACTGAAAAGATCATGGCCCGAATCAGGTGTACCCTAGTCTTTAAACTGACCTCATTCCTCTTCAGTAATTTGGAGAGGTCCCTGACAGCAGACTTTCTTGACTACTTGTTCAAAGGGTGTTGATTATGAGCCCAAGTAAGATTAAATAATTGACAGTTTTAATCCATTTTCCATTTATGATGATGTTGCCCATTGGCCCATTGGTGAGGATTTTTGTCTTCTTGATGTTGAGATGTAATCCATATTAAAGATTGTAGCTTTTATATCTTCTGCAGCAAGTGTTTCAAGTCCTTCTCACTTTCATCAATCAAATTTGTGTTATCTGCATAACACAGGTTGTTGATAAGTGTTTCTCCAATCCTGACTCCATACTCTTTTCATAGAGTCCAACTTCTCTAATGAGTTGCTCAGCATATAAATTCAATAGGTATGGAGAAAGGACACAGTCCTCACCCACATCTTTCTTGATTTTAAACCATGCAATGTTCCCTTGCTCTGTTTGGACTACAACTTCTTGGTATAGGTATAGGTTTTGCAAGAGCATAATTAAGTGTTCTGGAATTCTCATTCTTCTCAATGTTAGTCATAGTTTATTAAAATCCACATAGTCAAATACCTTTGCATAGTCAATTAAACACAAACAGACTTTCTTATGATATTCTCTACTACCAACCAAGCTCCATCTGATATCAGCAATGATATTCCTGGTGCCATGATCTCTTCTAAACCCAGCTTGAACTTTTGGCAGTTCTCTTTCAGTGTACTTGTTCTAGCCATTTTTGGATGATCTTCAACAACATTTTACTTGCTGGGGCTATTAATGATATTGTTTGATAATTTCCACATTCTGTTGGTTCACCTTTCTTGGGAATAAGAACAAATATGGGTTTCTTCTAGTCAGTTGGTGAAGCAATTACCCTTTAAACTTCTTGGTCTAGACTAGAGAGCATGTCCAGGCCTATACCTATTAGATAAAACATGTCAACAAATATTCCATTGATTCCTGAAACCTATTTTTTGCCAATGCCAATAGTGTAGTTTGAACTTCTTCCTTCATTACCATTGGTTTTTGTTCACATGATACTTCCTGAAATATTTTCATGTCCACCAATTCTTCTTAGTACCAGTGACCCTGTGTATTTTATTCTTCTTGGTACAGTGACCCTGTGTATTTCCTCCAACATCTTTTGATGCTTCCTGGATTGTTCAAGATTTTGCCTAGTGACATTTTCCAGTACTGTAACTTAAGGCTTGAATTTATTTTTCAGTCCTTTCAGGTTGAGAAATGCCAGGTGAGCTGGTAGTAGAGAACTTCTAATGAGGGATAGGGTGTGGCTGGCCCATGGTAGGGGGCATGTCCATCCTCATCCAACCATAGTCATGGCTGTCCTTGTTCAGTGCCATCTACTCACCTCTGGCCAATGGCGGCCCCTTGAGTGCAGAGTAGAATGGCTTCATAGGGTTATCATGGCTGTGACTTTTGGAAGAAGATCATCAAACTTGTCTTCTAAGGCTTAGTTGGGTGTGTTTGAACCACCAACTGGTAGTCAAGTGCTTTTTTTGGCACCAAGATAATATGCGGGTACTGTTTCTGGTAGCTGGTGGTGAAGGCCTTTGAGGAGCAGTGTCTTACTAATTCCCATGCAGTCAGTTAGTGTGACTGTCTCTCTGACTTGGCTGTGGTTGCCCAGTGGCCTGGGGCTGGGCTGGACTACACCAGGCCTGAGGCAGCATCTGGCTCAGGTAACATTGGTGGAACCAAAGAGTGAGTGTCACTTGATAATAACTATGGGTTTGCGCATTCATTCATTCATTTATCCATCCATCCACCCACCCCTGATACAAGGTGGACCTGTGCTAGCCCGTGAGGCACGGAGGGAGTGACAAGCGATGCCTCTGCTCCCACAGAGCTGATAAGGCAGCCACTGTGAAACAATTAAATCACTACAGGAAGTCATTGCAAACTGAGAAGGATGAGGGGCCAAACTGGGGTCATTTTTATTAGAGGTGTGAGAACATGTTCCTCTGTGCGGAGGCGTGAAGGGGACAGACATGGAAAGAGCCAGGGAAAAACATGTTGAAGGAGGAAATAGCAGCATAAAAGGCTTTAAGTGGGGAAAGAGCCTCGTGGGGAGAGGACAGAGCCAGATGGGAAGGAGCCTTTGTAGCTGCTGTGAAGCCCTACCTCACCCCCACCCCACCCCAGGAGAACAGCGGATTGAATTCTCTATCAAAATAGTTTGCCCTGACTCTGCCCACTCTGCCGTGTGAGGGTCAGCCAAAGGTGGGCAGGAGCTAAAGAGATCATTGTCTTTGGGAAGCAGTGGTAAGGATAAGGGCTGGCTTCAGCCAAGGAAACATGCAACTGGAGGTGTGTCAGAACAGAGTCCATGGGACCAGAATACTGGTGGGACTGGGAACCCCCCACAGCCCCTGCTGGCAATCACTAAGTCAACAAAACTCTGCATGTCCATTTGTCACTTGTGACATGAGTCAAGTCGCTTGAAAGGTTGGCTGTTCAAGTTCACCCAGAGGTGCCTCAGATGAAAGGTCTGACAATCCATGCCTGACAGGTGAGCCCTCATTCCCATGCATCATAAGGGTCTGATCCCACCAGTCAGGGAGAGGCAGCGGGATCAGGCAGCATCTACTCTGCTGTGCCCGGGGTCACTGTAGTCAGGGGCTAAGCTTCCTGACAGTTAATGAGAACACATCAAAATGACCCCAGAGAGTTTCCACCAGCTGATCTGGGCAGAGAGTGAGAAAAAAAACCAACCCCAAACAACCCCCAAAACAAACCCAGAATGATCCTTCAAAACGGCAGGCTAAGCTCAGTTTCTCGTAGGTTCTGGGTGTGACGTTCCCACTGGGACACCCCAGTGCCATCCTGAGTTTCCCTAGGATCAAGATGTCACGAAGACCAAGCCAGGCTCCGCCTGCTTCCCTAGGAGGCCTTGGCTCCTGCGCTTGGCTCGTCTTAGCTTTTAGATGACAGAAGAAAGTTCCAGCAAGTCGCCCTACTCTCCCCACCCCAGGCCCTGTGATCTGATCTTTCCCTTAAACAAAGCCCCTCGTTCATTTCCGTTTAGGAGACTTGGTGTTCTGAAAGCAGATCTCAGGGCCCCAGGGGGAGCTGCGTGTTTTGGGCTCCTGCCTGCATGAGAGCTAGCTTTTGATTTGGTCCCTCCTGACCCACCTCCAAACCCTTTCAAGATGGAAATTAAATTCTGAACTTAAGACTCCTCTTCAGCGCCGCTCCCAGCAGGAATGGATCCCTCACTGGCTCTTTACTCTCCCCTGGACGGTGAAGACTGACTCTGGTTTGAGATAAACAACTTCGATCTTGATGTTCAAAAAACAAGTCAATGAGAATCTGGACTGTGGGGCCTGAAGTATCTGGTTCAAAACCTGGCACCAGCACTTGTTGGCTGTGTGCTCATGAGATGCTAACTCAATCTTTGAGTCAGAGTTTTTTGCCTTGGTCAAACGGAGACACCAGTGCCCCCTTGGCAGGGTTTGTAGTGAGAATTTGAGGGCAAACTGTGGGAGTTAACTGTTAGGTGTTATTACCAAGGAACACCCATTTTACAGATGAGAAGGATAGAGTCCCCCAAAGAATCATGGCTTCCTTGGCTTCTGAACTACCGTGGGGCCATTTCTAGTCCAGCTCAAAGGGTAAGGCCCACGCTGGGCTGCACCATGCACTCTATATGAGACCTTCCACGGGGGGGGGGAGGTCTGAGTGTCTCCTTGCACTTAGATTACGCTCTCATCTGACCCTTTCACAGCTGGAGGTGGGGAAACACACCTGACGGGATTGCTTAGAGGGGCATGTGGGTGTCCCTGGCTGTGCACCTGAGCAGAGGGAGCCTCGGGAAAGGCTGTTGCCATGCTCTCTTCTTATCCTCTGCCTCATTTCATCCCTAAACTATGGTGTAGCCCAGCAGTTACGTACTTGGCTACGGCAAGGAGGAACTTCACAGCCCTGGGAGGGAGACTGTCCAGCCCAAAGCCGCTGAGGGCCTCTGACAGAGATTTTGTCCATAATAGTGGACAGGGAAGAATTGCCTGAGAGGAGGAGGCTGATTAAATAAGGAAAAAGAGTTAAAAGAATTCCCTTCTCTCTTCTGTCCGGTGAAGGAAATTTGCCTCTAGTGGCTCGAGGCAGACGTGAAGGTAGACATCTTGGATCCTTTTCTGCTCTGAAGGAATTAAAAGAATCAAAACCCAAATCAAACACACTGTCTCTAGTTGTTTCCAACAATCCATTGGATTCCCGAGGCTGTAAATCTTTATAAGAGGAGATTGGTCATCTTTCTTCCATGGAGTCCCTAGTGGAGTTGAACTGCCAATCTAGCAGGTCAAATTAGCAGCCCAATACATTACACATTACACCACCAGGGCTTGATCCCCTCTGGCCGTGGGCTCATCTTCCAGTCAAACAGTGCGTCTTCTTATTTCCTGCCTGCTTGTACCAAGGGTGTTAATTGTGGATCCAAGCAAAGGATGACAGAAAAATAATTGGCTATTTGAGCTGTGGTGTTGGAGAAAAGCACTGAACATGCCACAGACGGCCAAGAGAGCAAATAGATAAGTCTTGGAGAGGCTGCAGCCAGAGCGCTCTTTGGATGCAAGGATGATGAGGCTTCGCCTAACATACTTTGGGCATGTTGCTAAAAGGGGCTATTCCTTGGAGAAGGATATGATGCTGGGAAGGGTGGAGGGTCAGCGAAGAAGAGGAAGACCCTCAACCAGGTGGATTGACCTGGTGTTTGCTGTAATGGGCTCTTGTGTGTCAGGAAGTGTGAGGACGGCATAGGATAGAACAGGGTTCAGATCTTTTGTTCATAGAGTTGCTATGAGTCATGCGCAACTTGATGGCACCTAACAACTACAACAACATTAAGTGAAAAATAACACCAGGGAAGTATGCACTCCACAGAACAAATAATCATTTGAGGTCAAAAGATTGCATCTACTCAGAGGTGAAGCTCGGAAAACAGGAAAGGATAGGAAAGTAGGATGAACAGAGATGGGAAACACTGGGAGGGCGGGGGACAAGAGCTGGCACACGGAGGGGATGTAATCACTGATGAAGCACACTGGGTATGGACTGCTGAATGGAAAACCAGCTTACTCTGTAAGCTTTCATACAAATCACAATGAAATGAAAATGAGAGAGGCCAAGAGGTGTAGGGAGAAGGAGTTCCAGGTAGGGACGGATGGGCTTGGAGCTTCCTCAGCCTGCTGTCTGGGAGTTTCTCTTTGTGTCTCTTATCTCTGTCTCTCTTGCCACCCGACCCCTCTCAGCTGTTTTGAATGATTCAGCAAAGGAAAGAAACAGAAAAAAAGAACATTCATCTAAAGAGTCTGAGGCAGAGGCCCAGCTAGTTCTTGTTCCTGCTGGTTTTGGGGGTAGGAGGAGGTGGTGCTTGGTGGGTGGGTGAAGGGCAGCATGGGTAAATGGGTTTGGGAATTAAGGTGATTCTTAACCGATCCTATGGCCACCCCACGCCCCAGGAGCAGGATTTAGAAAGCTTCACTAGGGTATTGAGAAGGATCTGGAAAATGAAGAGTTCTGTCTGTGCCATGGCTTCTCACTCCTCCAAGCTCTGGTAGGTGCTGTCCACCTTCCTGAATCCCTCTTCCTCTTCTCTCACCTAATTAACCTTTATAATTCTTCACCTAGGGTACTCTGGGGGCCTCTTTTATGCCCTGCTCCCTGCATCACATCACCCAGCACCTGCCCTGTAAATGCTGGGGAACTTGTTTCTCTCTTGCTGGGTTTGCCTCAAGTCCTATTCACAAGTCTTCCTAGGACCCTGGGACCCAGAAGTGCTCTGTAATGTTTGACCATGTGAGGAACAACCAATGAGGGGCTCTGCATTCAGTCAGGAAGGTGTGCAGGTAGAATTGGGGGTGGCAGTGGGTGATAGGAAGTGTGGAAACACAAATGTGAGAACCTGGGAGCTAATGGAGAGGGGCATGTGGGGCTCCCAGGAGGCAAAGGCTGGTCCCCTAGGAGGTGGGGTCCCCCCAAACCTGGAGTAGCCTGAGATTCAGCATGGCAGCACATTTTAGTTCCTTCTGTGAGTTCAGTCTTCAAGTCCTAATTCTCCACGGAAATCAGCCACTTCCCCTCTTTTCTTTCTTCCTAAATGTATTGAGTACTTACTATGTGCTAAACATTGGGGAAACAAGGGTGGCTAAAAATCAAACACAGCCTTTCTTCTCTCACTGAGAAATCAAAGAAATAAGTAGGAAATCGCCTCAGAGGCCAATGCAGTGGAGAGACCCAGGGGCTTTGAGAGGATACGAGGATTTGCCTCAGCCTGGAAGTTGAGAGAGCGAGGGACCCACTGGATCCCTGAGAGACTCCATACTGTTATTGTTGTTATTTTTTAAAATGTATTGTTTCTTGTTGTTCTTAGCTGTTGTTGAGTTGAATCCTGGCTTGTGGTGACTGTGGACAAAGGGATGAAGCGTTGCCCAATCCTGCCCCATAATCATGATTGCTTGCGGATGGGTTTCCTGCCATTGGCTGATTTTTTGAGGTGGAGATCACCAGGCCTTTCTTCTGAGCCCATCTTAGTCTGGAAGTTACTCTGAAGCCTTCTCAGCATCACAACATACAAGCCCCCATTGATGGATGAGCAGAAGTTGCCTATGAGATCCATTGGCTGGGAAGTGAACCTGGGTCTCGTCCATCAAAGGTAAGCATTCAACCACTAAACCACCACTGTGCTCTGAGGGAGCTCTAGCTCCTTCTCTCTAGTCCCTCCTTACTTGCCTCACATAATCCTACAGGTGTGTAAAAGGTGTGGGCCTAGTTATACAAATGTAGCTCTGAGACAAGCCGGGAGGGAGGTGACAGGGGCTGCCCCATATCTAAGCCCTTTGCTTTGTATAAACATTTGAGCCACCCAGGGAAGGCTTCCAGGAAGAAAGGTTTACTGAGCTGCTCTTCCTTCCTTCCTTCCTTCCTTCCTTCCTTCCTTCCTTCCTTCCTTCCTTCCTTCCTTCCT
>NW_006399863.1:2243919-2267330 GCF_000299155.1 Elephantulus edwardii | reverse complement strand
GGGTGATGGTAGGTAGAGTGGGGTGATGGTAGGTAGAGTGGGGTGATGGAGGGTAGAGTGGGGTGATGGAGGGCAGAGTGGAGTCATGGAGGAGAGAGTGGAGTGATGGAGGGCAGAGTGGGGTGATGGAGGGCAGAGTGGGTGATGGAGGGCAGAGTGGGGTGATGTTGGGCAGAGTGGGGTGATGGAGGGCAGAGTGGGGTGATGTTGGGCAGAGTGGGGTGATGGTGGGCAGAATATGACTGGTGGTGGGTAGAGTGGGGATGATAAAGGGCATCGTGGGATGATGTTATGCAGAGTGGGGTGATAGCAGGTAGGCAGTCTAGGGGCTCCCGAACGATGTGCTCACTCCCCCTAGCTAGGCTATGTAGCTGGAACCTCGCTGGGCCAGGCTCCCCAGGTGCCAGGCAGACTCATCCATCATCTGCCTGGATAATTGTTCTGAGAGCAGGCAGCCCAGCCAGATGTGCGCCTTTTCCAAACAGAATCTCCTTTTCCAGTCATTTATCAAATTTAGTCACTTCTCCCCAACTCTCTCCCTCCCCTTTATCTCAGTCACGGAAACTTTTTTTTTAATGAAGACGAATGTAAAGCCACGAGCTGCTTGGCAAACACGCACTGGGGCAGAATCCAGGCCACCTTCCGGAAGGGACAAGTCTGGGCGGTGTGGAGTTTGAAGAAATATTTCAGAGAATGCTGAGCAGCGGGGAGTTCCAGTGTGAACTTGGGGGTGCTCTGGCCACCCACCCCATTGAGCCTATCTGACTGTCCCCGACCTCCCGTAGCCAGTCATCATCAGAAAATAGCCCCTCCCTTCTCTGGGCCTCTGTCTTCACAGTTAAGAGAGTTATGGGGTTGTACTGGGACCACAAGAGGGGTTCCAGAGTTCTCTGTTATGACTGTGATTAACCTGTAATTGACGGAAGGAGCTTGGACTAAGCACAGTACCCCAAACCAAACACACTGCCCTTCTAGTGGGTTTTGACTCACTGGGACCCTCCATCAGTTTTCTGAGGCTGCAAATCTTTATGGGAGCTGACTGCCCATCTTCTCTCTTGGTGTAGCGAGTGGATTTGAACTGCTGACCTTTGTTTTGGCAGTCTGACGCATTACGCATTATGATACCAGGACTCCATCCTAAGGACGGTACAATGAACATTGCAGGACAAATCAGTGGGAGATTTCATGGATGCACCTTGGATTCTGGGCCTCATTCAGGATGGTCACAGACATTGTACAAACAACACCTCCAGAAAGAGAGAGGAAGAGAGAGCACGTTCCATCCACACACCGATGGATAGGGCTCTGCAGGTGGGGAGCATCAAAGGGGGCCCAGCCCGGAAAGATGAATAGGGCTTGCTCCAGGCTGGCTGTTCCACTGATTGACTGAGAGAAGTAACATTTGCTGGGCCTCAGCTTTCTCATCTGTCGGATAATGATGTCGTCATTGTGGGATTGTGGGGCTCAGAGGAGGCTGCAGGTTGAGAAGATGGAACAGAGAGGGAGAACACTGATGGAGTAGCTACTGTGCCTATTTGAAGCTCACACACAATTTCATTTAGGCTTTTCAACAGCAGAAGAGGACTATCGTGCAGAGTGTGAGTCTTAGTGGGGCATGGACAGACTTCTCGTTCAAGATATGTGGAGAACTGATGTTGTTGTGTGTTGTGTACTATACAGTCAAAACTGGCGCCTTGTTGACTTTCTGGCTGGTTTTCCAAGGTAGTTAATCACAGGAGGAAAATGCCCATTTTTCTCCTGTGGAGCAGCTGATGGCCTTGAACCATGTTCCTTCAGGATTGCAAGACAGTTTCTTGCCACTAGGTCACTAAAGCTCTCTTTGTTGTTGATATGTGACAACGACTCACCTGCGACTTATAGCGACCCTGTGTACAACAGCCCTAAACCCTTCTCTACCCTGTACCAATCTTATTGTCTCCGACACACCTAACCCCATTACCCAAGTCACTGAATCAATCCATCTCATTGAGGGTCTCCTCTCCTGCACTGTTCCTCCACTCTCCCAAGCATGACATCCCTCTCCAAGGACTAGTCCTTCCTTGCAATATGTCCTAAGTGTGTCAGATGAAGCTTCAGAATCCTTGCCTCCCAGGAGCAACCTGATTTAACCCTCTCTAGGATGAACCTGTTCGTTCTCTTAGAAGTACATGGTATATACATACTCTTTTCTAACATCACAGCTTAAAGGCATCAATTCTCCTTCTATCATCCCTAGTCATTGTTCAGCTCTCTGATGCATAGCAGGTTATTGCAAAGACCATGGCCTGTATCAGGTGCACCATAGTCTCCAGACTGACATCATTGCTCTTCAGTACTTTGGAGAAGTCTCTGACAGCAGACTTTCCCAATACAACACATCTTTTCATTTTCTGGCTGCTGGTGCTAAGAGTGTCCCAACCACTGTGACTTCCCCAGCAGGTGGGGGTAGGAATAACACGTACCTTTCAACCCGAGTGGGGTCCATAATATATTTTACTTTACATTTTAGAATGACAGGGTGGCTGGTGGCATCGTCCACAGGCAATTGTGCTGTTAATCTAAGGGTGGAGTTTCTCTGACAGTCAAATTCACCAGGAGCTCATTAGGAGAAAGATGGACAGTTTCCTCCTGGGCCTTTTAAAGCTCCTGAAAGCCTGCTGGAGGATCAGTTATGTATTGGTTCCAACTTGATAACAATGAGTGTTTTGAGAGGGTTAATGGACTATTTGGCATCAAGAAAAATGAGGTCTATGGAATCAGTTCTTGCCTCAGTTCTCTCATCTTTAAAATGGACTTAGAGGATTACCTTCCCCTGTTCTGGGTGTCAGACAGCATGTTAAGTACTTTGGACTACAGCTTGTTGACTTCTCATGAAGTGAGAACTGGCCCCATTTCACAGATGAGAAGCTCAAGTCTAGAGAAGCTAGAGGTGCCTGACTAGGTGGGTGGTCTAGCCAGGACCTGGGAAGCGGCCCTCTTTGCAGGATCCAACCCCAGCCAATGAGAGCCCTGAGGATGCTTGTGGACAGGACTCCCTGCCGGGCTGATGCATGAAACGCAGATTCCTGCCCCAATCTCTGATCGCAGAGGGGTGGATGGGCCCTGAGAAGGTGACCATTCAACAAACTACCTCTATCATCCCCACCCCAAAATGTTGAGGCAGAAGGCCTGTTGATCACATTCTTAGAAAAACTGTTTATACAAGGTGTTGGTTACAAACCCCAGGAAAAAAAAAAACCAACCAAAACAACAACCCCAAAACCCAAAACCCAACAACAACAACAAAAAACCCAGGTAAGAGCCTGGTCATAGAAAGTGACAGGTGATAACATGAGTATCCTTCTAATAACAGGACAAAGCATATAGAGCTCAGGGACAGTTTTAAACAGTTCACATCTTAGAGTCTATAATAATTAATAATGCCGATTTAATTTCTAATTATTAAAATAAATAATAATGCCTATTTCACATTGTTGTCACACTGTCTGAAGTAGGTACCATTACTGTTCCCATTTTACAGATGAGGGAGGAGAGCCAGTTACAAAGCAAAATCAAACCCACCGCCCTTGACTTTGGGGCACAGCCACTCTACAGGTTGGGGTGTCCAAGGCTGTACTCTTTCCCGAAGCGGACTGCCAAGCCTTTCTCCTGAGGAGCCACTGGTGGGTTTGACTGCTGATCTTTTGGGTTCCCAGCGCAATTCTTACCCGCCCCCCTTCTCCACTAGAGCTCCTAAACCAACTACAGGAAACGGGGTAACTTGCCCATGACCCTATAGTCTGTAACAGCTGGTTACTCAGTAGCCAACACTATTTTTTTATCTTTTACATTCATCTATTATCTGGTATTCCCCTAGGGCATGGTGGCGACAGAGTGTGTACCCAGAGAGTTTAGTGAAGTAGGGTGTGTGTGTGTGTGTGTGTGTGTGTGTGTGTGTGTGTGTGTGTGAAAGACCAGGATGTCTGAGCTGAGATTGGGCACCCCAGATCCATTCCAGAAATGGGGAGATCAGCATTCAGCTTTGCATGAGCCCCATCTGACGTCTAGACACACTGCCGTCTGAGCTGGGGAGGGCGGCTGGTGGGCTCATTGCCGGGCTGAGTCTGAAGCTGTGTGCTTCTGCCTGGTGGACCCCATCCTCCCCGGGGCCAGGGTCCCTACAGAGCCCTTGGGGGCACCTACCTTCTTCCCCTGGGCTGCTCCCATGGCACGAGGCAGGCACCAGGCCTGGGCAGGGGCCAGGTGGGGACCCTCCCTCTGATGTGGTCTCAGGAGCCGAGCCCCGAGGGGCGCCCTGGGCCAGGGCCCCTGGTCTTCTCTTGGCTCATTCTCCCAGTACAAAGGCGGCTTTCACAGCAGCTCCTAAGCCCCAGAGCCTCAGCCAGGCTTAGGGCGATTGATCCTGACAGAGGGGCCGTGTCCCCAGAAGCTCACATGCTTTCCTGGGGTCCCCCAGGCTGTTCACGCCTCTGAGCCCTGCCACTCCCTGGAAAAGTCTCCGAGGCAGCCGGGTGGGGGACAGAAGAACAGACTTCTCCCCAAGCTGCCGGCAGCTTGGGCACAGAAGGTGACCTCTGACCGCCTGAAGGCAGGGCTTGGCCTCCACACCAGGCTGGCACTGCTCAGCGGGCAGGGTGCACAATGGACGCTGTGCCCAGCAGCCATGCGACTCTGTGGGCTTGCTCAGGGGCATAAACCTCCAGCTGGACAGCCTCAATCCAAACAGGTCTCTGACGAAGTTGTGGGGTGTGTGTGTGTGGGGGGGGGTCCAGGGCAGAAAGTCTTAGAGCAGAATCCTTCATTCAAAGGAGCAATAGGTCAGACTGGAGGGAGGTGGCCTGGGATCAGGCCAGGAAAATATCTGGAGGCTGGATTCCAGGCCATGGACCAAGTTCTCAAAGTCCCCCGAGGTGGTCACTCTCCTCCTCACTTCTCACCCTTTTCCTGTTCCTTGATGGAACAAGCAAGCATGGGAACAGAGATGAAGGGTGGAGTCATCCTCGGGTTTGAAGAATCATCACTCTGCCTCTCACAACTGTGGGACCTTGAGCCAGAACTTGGATTCTCTGAGCATCTCATTCCCTGTCTTTGTGTGGATTTGCGTTTGTCTCTGTGTATGTGGTCAGATACTCATTTTCACAAGGTTGTTCTGAGGGCTGCAAGGTGAGTGTAATGAGAGCCAATGTATTGTTAAGGCACAGACTAGATGATGTCACTGTTTTTGAAATTTCTGTGGGCTTTTCATCCAAAGGTAGAAATCACCCTCGCTCCCAACACTTGATCATCCAGCCTAGTGTGATCCCTGGACCTCTGTTCTCTACTCCACCCCAGGGCCTTTGTACTTGCTGTTCTTTCTTTCTGCAACGTTTCCTCTGCCCTCAATAATTTTTATTTTTGCATATTTTCTTCAATGTCCATTTTCACCACCTCAAAGCCTGACTCCCTCTCAGGCTGCTGATTTTTTCCCCCCGACAGCACTCAACCAGCAAACAGAATGCTATTTCTGTGTTTACTCTCTGTCTCCTTTGCCTGGAATATCAGCCCTATAAAGATCTGCCTCAACTGCTGGATCCAGAGGTGTGCTTCGGACATTGTGGTTGTTCAATACAAACTTGGGGTGAATGAATAAATGATGGAAGATTCAATGAGACAGTCTAAGGGTATAGAGCCCCTCAGACTCCGTTCTCAACAATCACAAACTCAACTTATTGTCAGCTCATAGCTGATCCTCCAGTGGGTTTCCAGAAGCTGTGAATATATTGTATGGAAAGAGGTTGCCTAAGTTTTTAAGAGCTCTTGATGGGTTCACACCTCCAGAGAGGTTCCACTTTGGAGTTAGCAGTTCAACTCCCTAAAGACTAGGTCACTGGAGCTCTGGAATATATGCAGTCGAGTGGGAACCAACTCATAGCTGACTCTCGAGCAGGTTTTCAGAGGCAGGAAATTGCATGGGAGGAGACTGCCCATCCTTCTCCCACGGAGAAGCTGGTGGATTTGAACATCACATACCTTCAGGATTACAGCACAGCTTTTTGCCACTAGGCCACCAGAGCTCCTGATAACATTCTGCGTGGCAATTATTAATACTACTGCTCTGTTACTGATGGTTTTCTTCTAGTACCTATGTGCCACTTTAACCCTATTAAGTGTATGACTTCCTCATCCTTACATTCCCAGTCCCTGTCTGGGGTACTGTCCACTCTTTCTAGCTGCAGCCTGGTACCCTGTCTGACTTTCTGCAGTCAGGAGACAAGAGTACAAGATTGTGAAGGGCAATGACTGAGTTGGCAGAGTCAGCTGGAGCAGTGAAAATGCCACACGCCAGCCCTGAAGACCTAGGTCCTTTGGCAGCCCTCCACAATTATCTACCAGCTTGGCACTGCGAGAAGGGAAGAGGAATTTTACACATTTATTAATTTTTCTCCATCTGTTTGGAGTCCTGCTGAAATGTGACTTATGGGCTGCGCTGGAAGTCTGGTTCATGGAGCCCTCACTTAATTGAAGGTCAGAAACGCGGCTCCTCGTGGGACGTGTGACATTCAGACCATACAACGTGGGCTGGAGGAGTAAGTGTGGTGGTCCGGAGCCCGGCACAGTGCTGGCATCAAGTAGGTGTGGGAAGCGTGTACACCAGAGATTTACAAAAAGGCAGCTGATGGTGAGGGGTCAAGGATCAGCGCCATCACTTCTGGATTAGCCACTGTGTTACCTTGGTCTCTGGGCCTCTCCTTTTCCATCTGCACAATGGGGACAAATGTCTGCCACATTCTTAATCCAAAAAGTTGCTGAAGGTTTAAAGAAGGTAATACTTAAAAAAAAAAGCAAAGCTTTAAAAGCGATTTTTCAATTTCAAATGACCCCCTCACCCGCATTCCCCATTCTCTCCTGAAGTGGTGATGAGCTTGTGGACAACATTGGTTGAGCTTTCTGAGAACTCTTCCGATGTCTTTAAAGTATTCAGCAGGCGAAGAAGAGAGAAATATTGCTCAGTTCAGTGTCGTTTCTGGGTAAATGTATTCAAACGGTGTTTCGTTCCATAGTAATGGGCACAAATTGGGATTCCAGATCTTACTGTTTGGACAAGCCACTTGGCCTTTTTTGAGTGTAGTTTTCTAGTTGTGTAAAACGGGATGGATGACAATGGCCTACTCCACTGGGCTGTGAAGTGACAGTGAGATTGATTCACGGTGCTTTGTTTGCAAACCAGCCATCTCCCACAGAAATTTGGGGCTACTGTTCTATGTTAATACAACTGGTTACAAATCTACTGCCTGGTGAGTCCCAGGTAACCAGTTCAATTAGGCACCACATTGTGTCTGAAGGGGAAAGGTTTGCCATCCTTTCCTTTCAATCTTAGGATGCCACCTACTGTTGAGGACAGGAATTACAACGAATAGAACACTTGCAGTCACTAAAGGTGGCCACTAAGGGGCCAGATCATCCCTCCTCATTGTCCCCTCCTGTGGTCACTTCTGGAGTTAGGTGGTATATTGCAGAGGCTGGAGGAGGGAGCAAGAGAGATATGCGTCTCAAATTCTGAGGTCATGGTTTTCCAGCACAGTGTCCTGAAGGCTTGCCCACGGCAACAATGGGACGGTCAGTCCATAAGTCTGGTCCATTTACTGCCTGGGTATCCCAGGGATCCTTCCTTCCTTATCCCCATGCCACCTCCTGGTCCAGCCCACCATCCTCTCGCACCTGGATGGCACAGCAGCCTCCTCACCGACTTCCCTGCCTCCATTCCCGCCTGCCATGCTGTTCTCCAGCATAAATGTCCCCCCGTGGCCACTGGGAGGAACCTAAGCTCCTGGCCCTGCTCACACGGCTATTCAAGCTGTCACCCCTGCACACACAGCCTTTGTCAGCGGCACTGCCACCTCTGCCCACTCAGTCCTTGCCAGCTGCTATTTCTCCCTTCCAGGCCTTGCCTGGCACACTCCTCTAGCCCCTCTCATTTGGCTTCTCATTCTGCCTTCTCAGACGCTCACTGTGAATGCTGCTTCCTCCAGGATGCCCTCCCTCCTTGGTCCCCAAGGATCCTGCGTGCGTGTCTTTCCTCCAGTTTAGTCCATGTCAGCTTGTATTTCCCCTTTACCTGCATATTCCCAGAGGACTTGTTTCTCCTAGGGGCTGTGTCCAGTCTTCTTCACAGCAGTATTCCTATTTCATGCATTTCCTGAGACACAACAAGTGACCGGCTACATCTAGGTGATCCTGACCTGTGGGGACCCTATGTATGTCAGAGGAGTATAGTGCTTCATAGGCGATTCAGTGGCCAGCTTTGTGCTCATGGGTAGCCAGGCCTTTCTTCTGCCACACCTCTCAGCAGACTCAAACCTCCAATTTCTTGGTTAGTACCAAGTAGGACCACTTCCTATGACCACTTCCCAAACACAACAAGGGAGTAAGAATAGCAGTAAAGGGGGGAACAGATTCATAACAAAGGGCTCAAATAACAGCGATTGTGAGGTGGGCACAGGACTGGGCAAGATTTCTCTCCGTCGTGCATAAGAAAATGAAGAGTTGGAATTGACTTGATGGCACCAACAATATTCTTTCATAAGGCCCTGGGTGGTGCAAACGGCTAATGTGTTCAGCTGTCAATCAGAAGGCTGGATAATTGAGTTTACTAGCTGTTCTGTAATCCCAAAGGCACACAGTTCAAATCCATCAGCTGTTCCATGGAAGAAGGATGAGCAATCTCTTCCCACACAATTAACTGCCTCTAAAAACTTGCCAGACGATCAGCTGTGGATTGGTTCCAACTCGGCGGTACACAACAGCGACCCCTTAGGGAGTTTTTGTAGCCTATTGGCAAGTAGCTGTGCTGCTATTGGAAAGGTACATGGTTCAAATCCTTAAGTTGCTCCATGGGAGAAAGATGGGCAATCTCCTCCCATGTGATTTACTGACCCTGAAGACCTGCTGGAGGGTTTACTGTGGGTGGGTTCCAACAACAGATACCGCTTAGATGGAAGAAAGGCTTGGCCATCTACTTCTGGAAAATGAGCCCTGGAAAACCATACTGTTCACAGTTCTTCTCTAACCCACATGAGGTCTCCAGGGGTCAGAACTGACCCTATGGCAACTGGTCTCATTGCTGTAAAGTTCTGGCAATATAACCATGTTATAATAAAAGATTTCCTGGCCACCTTTGTTCTCCAGGTGGGTGGCTAGGGGAAGCATTATCTTGCTCGGGGTGTCCGTGTAAGTGGAAGATATCTGAGGCTGTAGGCAGACTCCCTTTTACCCTTGAAGGTGACCTAGGTGGGTGGGCAAGGACAGAGGTTGTAGAGCCCCAGGATTGCTGCTATGGTGCCTTCTTTTGACTTCTGAAGCCACGCCTGCATCCCTCCAGGCTTTGGGTTTGTTAGGTCACCACTGTCACTGCAGCCTACATAACAGCCTGCTCCTGGTCAAGATCCCCCCATTCTGTCCTCTTATTCAAGCCAGGCCATCTTGGCAGGGTGGCAGGCTTCTTCCTGGAGGTCTGGCTATCACTGAGGACATCTGGACCAGGCCTCTCAGTAATGCTTTTCTTAATACACACTCTAGGACCAATGCTTTCTGCTCCCCTGAGCCCTTGTGGGACTCTGGCCTGGGATTGGGCCCTTTACAGACACTTCAGGCTGGGCTTTCTCACCATGCCCCTTGGACTTGACCAATTAGATGCATCTGTGACCTCCCAGCAGCCAGCATTGACATCTCTCAGCCGAAGGCTTATTCGGAAGCCAGAGATGGCCACTCTGCCCTTGAGGGGGAGACAGGAAGTGGCCAGGCACTCATCTCCTCCACTCCAACTCCTTCAGCAAATGGCTGGTGGACGCTGGTGTATAAACGCCCCCGAAGTCAGTCTCTCTGAACACATGAGCTCAACCCCAGCCCCTAGAGACTTCCTGTGGGCCTAAGCTCCAGTCACCTACAGTAGTAGTGGTGGTAGGGGCTGTGGAGTTGGTTTGACCATGGTGACTCCATATGACAGAGCAGATCTGGCCCACAGACTTTCCTAGGCTGTAATCTCTATGGGAACAAATTGATAGATCTTCCTCCCAAGGAATTGCCGAGCGGGTCCAACCGGCTCACCTTTCTGTTAGTGGCCGAGCTCCCTCCTACAATGCTGGACCGATTGAGAACCAACCAGATGCTGTCAGGTTGACATGACAACCACACGCGTGTCAGGGTAGAATGTTTACAGTGGTCTGCAATGGCTGAATCATCAGAAGTAAATCTTTCTAGGGGAGCTCTGGTGGCCTAGTGGCAAGAAGCTGCACTGCAATCCCAGAGGAACACGGTTCGAATCCACCAGACGCTCTGCCGGAGAAGGAGGCGCAATATCCTCCTGTACCAGTCAGATCTGATTTGACGGTACACGCACACAAAATAAAAAAAAAAAAAAAGAAGTAAATCTTTCTAAGTCTTTCTTTCAAAGTGCCTATGGGGTGGGGGTAGTGTGAGGAAATTGGAAGAATCTGGTCTGAAAAACAATGTATTCAAATTTTGGCAATAAATTAGTATAATTAAAACAAAACAAAACAAAATAAAAAGCACAACAAAGTGTCTCTAGGTGGACTTGAACTTCTAGCCTTTTGGCTAACAGCTGAGTACCTTAACCCTAGCATCCAAGGACTCTACTGGAGTAGTAACACTCCTTTACAATACTCTGTAGGGAGTTGTGTGTTTGGTTTTTTAAAAATTTTATTTATTTATTTTTTTAAAATCATTACTTATTCCATCACTCACCTGTAGGAAGTTTTGCTGACTGAATCCTCCTTCCGTGTGATTTACAATGATGGGTCAGCTGTGAGTCAGTTCTGATTCAGCAGTAATGAGCTGGGTTTTCCCCCCTCCCTTTTATTGCCTGCCTTTTCTTCCCTGTCTCATTTTCCATCTCCCAGGCCGTGTCTCCTGGTGCTACCTTCAAATAAGCCACCTGTACCCGAATTCTGCTCTGGGTCTGTTTCCCAAGAACCCCAAACCAAGATGGCGGAGAAGCTTCCTCTCAGGCTGCCTCACAGTCTTACTTTCTCAGCTCTTCCCCCTTCTTCTACTCCAGCTTGGACTTCTGCCACCTTCCCTTTTAACAGCAGGTCATGGCAATAGTCTCCATGCCCTGCGTGTCCTTCTCCCTGGACCTCTGACACACTGCTGGGAACTGAGGGTTTCTGTCACACGAATCACCGTGGAACAGTGCTTCCTCCCAGCTGCCTCCCAGTGGGGCCTGGAGCTCTTCCTGACATGTCTAACCTGTAGTCCAGGAGAACTGAACACTAGACCGAGCCACTCCCTGGGAGAAACGCTGCAACTCGAGCAGACAGAAAGGTCATTCTAAATAATAAAAAATAAAATTTAATTCTGTTCACGTGTGGCCAGTCCTTCCCCTGACAGGAAGCACACCTGTTCTCTCAGCAGAAGCTGGTTCTAGAGAGACCCTCTGAGGCTGGTCACCTCGCAGGCAGGTCATCTCAGCCTAGTGGGAGAGTCTGGCTTCCAAAGAGAGGCACTTGTCATAGAGTCTTCCCTTCTCTTGGCTTGCGGCCATCCAGGCTCCCAGTCCCAAGTCAGGAGTTTCTTCAGGACCCAGGGCCTAAAGCATCCTCTGGGGCACACAGCCCTCCAGCTCGAGCAGCTCCGGCCATCCCTCGTACTTGTTTGTCTCCGGGTTGTTCTTTAAGTACTGAAGAGAAAGGAGAGACACACACGCCTCAGCATTGGAGGGAGGAAGTTTAAGACACAAGCTTGGATTTGAGCTGTGATTTAAAACCCACGTGCCACTCCTTCTACCCCCCCTACTTCATTTTCACCACTTCCCTATTAGAAGGAGGCACTGGAGATTACCTCCCATTCCACAGACGGGGAAACTGAGGCTCAGAGAGGGAGTCTCAGAGATGGGATGAGGTTCTTTGTGTGGAATGGAGCAAGGGAGGCTTGGGGAGGTTTAAGCCCTTTTGCCCAAATTCTCCAACCATCCCCTCTGTTGCTGTGACTAGGTTCTATCAGGTCAGCTCAAACACAGTGCCCAGCAGAACACAACCCTGGTCAGTCCTGTGCCATCCTCACGCTCACAGCTGTGACCAAGCCCACTGTGGCAGTCACTGTTCCCAGCCACACCAGTTTCTCCCATTGTTGTGAGTTGAGACATGGCATTGAGACAGAACTGGGCTGACCCTCCAGCCAGTTACCAAAGGCTGTAAGCTGCACTGGAGATCGCTCCTTTTTCTCCCTCAGAGGAGCTGGTGGTTTTGAACCTCTTGCCTTTGTGTTTGGAGTGCAACTCCTTGTCCACTAAGCCATCAGAGCAACCTGCCAATCCCTCCAGGACATCGTAAATGACTATAATTATAACAACTATAATGAAAAGTCTTGCAGTTCTTGGGTGCTTGCGCTGTGACAGGCCCTGCTCTAAATGCTGTGTCTATCTGATCCTGACAATAACTAAACAGAATTGCACATAGTTACCATCCCATTCTACATATGGGAAAACCGAGGTACAGAGAGCCAAAGTCACTGCCTGTGGCTGCCCAGCTGGGAAGTGGTTGGACTACTGCATAGTTATCAGTTGATCTAACACTAACACATATAGAAAAATAACAGAATCACTATTAGTGGGATTGTAAAATGGTACAACCGCTCTGGAAGGCAGTATGGCATTTCCTCAGAAAGCTCAACATAGGAATTCCATATGACCCAGCGATTCCACTGTTTAGAATATACCTTGAGAAAATTAGAACTGAGGCATAAACGGAGACTTGTACACCAATATTCATAATAGTGTTATTCACCATCACAAGAACATGGGAACAGTCCAAAAGTCCAGCCACAATGGAATGGATTGAGAAATTGTGGTACATTCACACAATGAAATACTACGCAGGATGTAGGAGCAATGATCTTGAAAATTACTACCTAACTTGGAAGGGACTGTAGAGCGTTACGCTAAGTGAACTAACTCGGTCTGATATAAATTCTGCATAAGACCATTATTGTAGAAATAGATAACTGGTAACGTGTATCAGGATCTAAGGTGGGGGAGCAGAGGGGTGAGGATGGGAGGGTGGGAGGTAATCATAGGTGGAGAGAGGGTGGGTTAAGGAAATGGGAAAGACCTGGTGTGAAAAGCAATGTATATGAACTCTGTAAGTAAACCAGTATAAAATAAAAATTTTATAAAAGAATTAAAAAAAATCAGTTAAGAGTGTATTTCAGGGGAGCTCCGGTGGCCTAGTGGCAAGGAGCTGCAACTACAATCCCACAGGCACACGGTTCGAATCCACCAGATGCTCTGCCGGGAAAAGGAGGAACAATCTCCTCCTGTACCAGTCAGATCTGATTTGACGGTACACTCACACAAACATTTTAAAAAAAAGAAGGGAAAAAAAAGAGTGCATTTCAAAGGCTAAGGGTAAAACAGTTTGATTTACAGAGGGAAAAAGCAAATGCTAAAATCTACTAAAGGAATAAAAGCAGCTCACTATTATGAAGAAAACAAAGTAGATTCTGCTTCTCTAAAACCCAGCCCCCAGGTAGAGGGGCGAAGGCCGTATTCATGAGGCGGGTGGTGAGTCCCAGTCAGGCGGCAGTAACGATCAGGCCGGGTGGTAGTCCTGGCTCAGAGCTTATGGGTCTGGAACCTCCATTTCCACAGGAGAACAGAGCTCACTCAGCCTGTGTGACCTCCAGCCCTGCCTCTTGCTAGACTGTGATCCTCCTGACTTCCTTCATCTATAAACCCCCAAACCTGTTACCCTAGTCTGTTCTCACTCTGGGTGACCCTAAAGGACAGAGAAGAACTGGCCCTTAAGGCTGTAATCTTTAAGGAAGTGGATGGCCAGGCCTTTCTCCCACAAAGCGGCTAGTACCTTCAAAGCACCAGCGTAACGATAGCAGCTGAATACTCAACCACTGATGGGGTCGTCTCCCACCCCCAGCTCCTCAGTCCCCACATTTGGATCCCTCACAGCCCCTTTTTCCCGGCGGCCTCATACTTGAGACTCTCCCTCCAGACTCCGAGAGATGCTCCCTCTTCGCAAAGTACCTCAAGGGGCCTTGGAGCCCACCTGGTCCGAGTCCTTCCTGTACAGGTGAGGAGTCTGAGGCTGGACATAGATGGGACTTACACCAGAAGTCAGATGTCCTTCCTGGGACTCTGTCCCCCCTCACCACACAGCCTCCCTCACAGCATGACCTTTGCTTTTGCCAAACCACATCTCTCCTCATCTTCCTTTCCTCCTTTCCCTCCTCCATTGTAAGTCTTTGTTTTTCCATGTATATGGAAACTCTGAGGTCTAGCGGTAAAGAGTTGTGCTGTCAACCAAAAGGCAGGCAGTTCAAGTTCACCAGCTGCTCCATGGAGAAAAGTTGGGCAGTCTCCTCTTGTGTAATTTACTGCCTCTGAGAATTCCCTGGAAGGTCAGCTATGAGTCAATTTCACCTCAATAGCACATAACAACAACAACATATTCATATGTGAGTCACCTCCTTTCTACATGGTCAAAGCAGCTTCCTGTGGGGGTTACTGATGGTCAGATACCCTGACCCCTGGGTGGCTTCTCCACCCCCCACCCCCCCCACCTTTTGTGGCTATTCCTTCCTTCAGAGTAGCCCCTGGTGGGTGAGTCAGGTGACCTTGGCTGATGTTAGCAGTTTGCACACAACTACTAACCAAAGGTTGGTGGTTCAAACCCACCCAGAAACTCTACTGGAGAAGGACCTGGTGAGCTGCTCCTTTGATACCACAGGGAAGATAGCCTTCTGGGGCAGGTCTACCTGGTGCTGGTCACAGTCAGAAATACAGCAACAGGTTTACAGGTACGTGCTTTGGGCACCTCAACCCACACCTCGGCCTTCTCTGGGGCTTGGAGGGAACCAGGAACCCACCTGCTCAAAAGGGGTTTTACTCTTGAGGTTTTTGGCCCCTATGAAGACCCAGCTGTCCCGGAATCCGAGCTTCGCTGCATAGGAGCTCCCCAAGTTGGAGAAGAGGTTTCTGGTCTCATCATTCATTCTGTGGAAGGCAGAGAGGGCGTGAGTGGACAGTAGGGGTCGGAAGGGGCTTAGAGGGTGGGACAGGAGGAGGACGCGGCTCACAACGCCCTGCCTGCCTCACGTTTGGGGTCTGTGTCTGGTGGGGCCCCTGGAAGGAGGCCTCAGTCATGCTCCAGAAGAACAAACATGTCCCAGGCTTTCCTCTCCAAAAGGGGGACTTGATGGGACTGGAGAGGTGCGGAAATATCTTCTCTTCTGGCAACAAATATAATGTATATTTATTTGAAAAATTTAAAATAAATCCCAAGTAACTAAAAAATATAGTCACACTATCCTTGACGTAATTGCTGTAAATAATTTAACTCACAACCCCAATGTTAATTTCCCATGCACTGAGGGTTCTACAGACTGCTCCCAGCCTGCTTTCCTTCCCTCAACCCTCAAGGAGGAGTGCTTTTCATTTTCTTACCTACTGCCTACATCATTGTTGCTTCAGTATACCGTAACTTATGTGTACATGAGACAAATGATGCCATATTATTTGTTATTAAGTGTCATAAAATTGATTTCGACTCACAGCAACCCCATGTGACAGAAGAGACTTGGCCCACAGGATTCACTAAGTCGTAATCTTTATGGGACAGGAGCCATGGTGATGAAGTGATTAAGCACTGGACTGCTATCAGAAAGGTCAGTGGTTCGAACCCACCAGCTACTCCTTGGGAAAAGGGTGATTCAATCTGCTTCCATGCAGATTTCAGCCCGGGGAAACCTTCTGGGGCCATTCTACTCTGTCCTGCAGGGCCGCTTCCAGTCAGACAATTGACTTGTCAGCACACAACCACCTTTATGGGCGTAGACTGTCAGGTGTTTCTTCTTTATAAAATTTTTATTGTGATTTGAAGGAAAGTTTACAAAACAAATTGGCTTTCCATTTAGGAATTCATACACGTTACTGATTACAGTCTCCACATTTTAACAGCACTCTTCCCACTTCCTCCCTGTTTTTCTTGTTTCCACTCATCCTTCTTTTCTACCCCTTCCTGCCTGAGGAGATCTACCCTTGGGCAAATGCTCCTAGGTCTTTCACTCATGTAGTTTCTGAGTGGGTTGGAATCACTAATATTTTGGTTAACAGTTGAACTGTATGACCAGGGCTCCTAACATATCATGGTGCAGCATATATCACCATAGATCATCACTTATGTAACCTGCTAGCTATCAATGGACAGAGAAGTTGTTTCTAGTTTTTTGTTGCTGCAACAAAGTTGTGATGCACGTGAGAAAATCCCTCTATGTGTGTCTGAATAATCCCTGAGGTGACACAGAGTGGAGCCACAGAAGAGATGAAAGGGGGTAAGGGGGTGCAGGGTAGGGAATGCAAATGTCCCACTTACTTGGTCCCGGGGTCATCATAGGAGGCCACAAGCACCAGCGTGCCCTCTGGAATTTCCTTAAGGAATTTTATCAAGAGGTTGATATCTGGTCAAGGAAGGAAAAGAGGCTCTAGTCATTGAGGTTATCAGATGTACTGCACTGGGCAAGTCTACTGTCAGGGAACTCTCCAAAACACTGAAGAGCAGCGAGGTCAGTTTGAAGACTAAGATGTGCCTGATTCAGCCCATGGTCTTCTAAGTCATCTGCTACGTGTTAGAGAGTTGGGCAATGAATAAAGATGATACCCGGGTGCTCCCTGGAGGTTAAGATGGTGAAACTTTGTCTCTTATACTTTGGACGAGTACCTAGTTGAGGCTGTTCCTTGGACAGGGACATGCTCAGAAAGATGGAGGGTCAGTGAAGAACTCCAACAGAAGGATTGACACAGTGACTTCGGCAATGGGCTCTAGTGTGTTAGAGATGATAACGATGGCGCAGAATAGGGCAGGATTCAGGTCTGCTGGGCTTAGGGTCACTATGAGTCATTCAACTAGATGGCACCCAACAACAACAACAACAACAGTCATTTAGAGAGAGCTCTGGTGATAAGCTGCACTGCAATCTCAAAAACACATGGTTTGAATCCATGGGAGAAGGATGGGCAATCTCCTCACCTGTGATTTACGGGGCAGCTATGAGTACCAGTTCCAACTCTGTGGCACATAGAAATAACAGCAGCAGCTAGCGGCCTAAGAGGAAGAAGCTGTGCTGTAAGCCCAAAGGCACGTAGTTAGAATCTACCACCTGCTCTCCGGGAGGGGGATGGGCAATCTCCTCCAGTGCAATTTGGTGCCTCTGAAAACCCACTGGAGGGTCAGCTATGAATCGATTCTGATTTGATGGTACACAACAACAACAGTCATTTAAGGGAATGGATTGTTAGTCGACCTCTTCTATTTCCTTGAGTGGGCGGGGGGGCAGGAGGGATTTGAGGGAAGCTCCCTGCAGCCCTGGCCCTGGAGGAGAGCTTATGGGGGTCTAGTGGGTGGAGCAAGGTTGGCCACTAAGGTGGTCGGGGTCTGGGATCAGGACATTGAAGGTGATTCTAGCATGTTGTGCTGTGCAGAGCCACGGTCCCTGGGCACAGTCACCTTTCAGGACCCTCTGGGTTTTGTGTGTCCCTGACTCTGCCTGTTCCAGACACCCTTTCCTTACACCCACATGCCCCAGACAACCAGGATGTCGGACAGGGAACGTCATCGTGTGCTATTAAACCTATTCAGCTTTATGGAGATCTCGCATGGCAGAGTAGAACCGCCCCATCAACTGTAATCTTTACGGGAGCCAATTGCCAGGTTTTTCTCCTTTGGAGCTGCTGGCTGGTTTTGAACTGCCCCCTTCTAGTTAGCAGCTGAGTGCTTAATTATTGCATCATCAAGGCTCACTCCCAAAAGCTTTTTCAAAGACTTGATGTTGGAGCTTTTATGTCAAAAACATTGCTGTTGCTAGGAGCTCTCTTAAGGCCTCCAGATTCTGCTTGTGTTTGCAGACAGTGCGATGGGCTGTCTTCTGGGATGGGCTGTGCATTTGGGAAAAAGCCAGAGTGTCTCCTGTCAGTCACCGTCCCACCATCAAAAGCCTTCCTCCCCTTTTACTTCCTGTGGGCAGGGGCAGCACAAGTCTTTACCACTAAGCCACTAGAGCTCGAGGCAAAGCATTTAGAAACGGTTTCATTTTCCCCCCCTTATCATCCTGACAGCAGATTGCCTTGGTTTGGAAACACCTGGACGAGGTGAGGGAATTAGGAGCAGAAGAGAGAAGCTAAATTAGATCTTCCTGGTCCCTCGGGTGAAGAGCGCTGGTGGTGAAGTGTAGAACGTGTGGAGTTTCTAAGCTGAAGGCCAGTAGTTAAAAATCTACCAGCCGCTGCAGATGGGAGCTCTATGAGTCAGAATCAATTAGACAGCAGTAGGATTGGGTTTGACCCTCTGGCCGTCAAGATGGACCACTCTGCAGCAAAGATGCAGGTTATCATTTACCTCTGGCATTAGCCTCACCAAAGGCCCTGCATTTCTTAGATGGAGAAATGGAGGCATGGAGCTACCGCTGGCTCAAGTCTGCAGCCTGAAGTGTCTGATGGCAGAGACTGGATCTTTAACAGAAACCTGGCCCCAGGCCTCCCTGCCATCCACAGGGCTGGCAGGAGAACGTGTGCAGGTCTCTGAATCTCTTCTCAGCCCTCAGCCCCGCCTGCCCCCAGAGAAGTCTGTCAACAGTGGAGCATGCAAGTTCCCCATTCACACATCCTTCCCTATCAGCAACCCCACCACCACCCGCCCCCGCCCCTTCTTAGGGATGGGCTCAGAGGACCTTTTGGAGAGGCTGCCAAGGGCTCTGGATGTAGGCTGTGGGCTCCAGGCTGGTGAATCCTGGACTCCTCACCCCGAAGGCAGACAGGCTGAAAGAGGGCAGCTCAGGCCCTGGACTCCCTGTGCCCTGCTGGCTGACGTGCACATCCCAGGTGTGGCTCCAGGGAGCCCATTCCCACATCCCACCTCAGTCACCACCTCCCTTTCTCCTGAAGCTGAGAGGACCCCCAAAGTCTGGCTGCCTGCTGACTTTCTCCACTTGGGGTCACATGCTTAGGTGCCTTGTCCCTGAGGGTTGAGACAAAATAAGGAGGGGAGGGGAGGGGGGGGGAGAGGAGAGGAGAGGAGAGGAGAGGAACCCAGATCTTTGGGAGTAGAAAAGTTCTCATTCACTCTCTGAGAATGATGAGGCCAGAGCCCACACCCATGGGGCACCCGGAGGGCTGGGCTTCAGAGACGGGAGGGAAACAGCCCTTGTGTCATTGTCAGTCAGTGGGTGGCATCTGGAGCTGGGGCTGAGCCCACTGTCTTTGGAGAGCGGTCAGGGTTGGGGGGAGGGTAAGAGTTCTTCTGGGTACAGTCCTGCCAGATGGCTGGTGGATGGAAACTCAGGTGCCTGGGGCCGTAGACCAGGGTAGGTCAGTGCCCCGTCCTGCTGGGTTGTGCTGAGGTGTGGTTGCTAAGGCGAGGCCATGCACACAGAGAAGCTCAAAAGGACATCTTGTAAAGACATCTACAGACAGAGCCCGCACCTCACAGCTGGTGTTTCTGACCTTGGGAAGCCAGACTGCTCCTGAGTCTACTAGAGGCTCTGGGGACCTTAAGGTAAAACACCTGCCTATCTGAGCTTTAGCGGGTATAGCAGGCAGGACGCCCTTGTTCCTGGCACTTCAGTGCTCCTAGGCCTGTCAGCTGCCAGCACCCGTGTTCTTTGCCTGAGGGCTGTCTCTGTTCTCTGAACCCTGCTTTGCCACCTTCAGGTGCTGCAAGGGCCAAGGAATCACCAGGATGAGCACCAGCTCCGTGGGCCAGATCGGGACATCTCTGAGGGGAGCGTTCTACATGAGCTTCCACGATTCCCTAGTGGGTCTGAGCCCCAGCTGCCCACAGCGGGAAGCGGCTTAACAACACTCTCCATTGGCTTCTTTTCTATCATTTCCACTCCCCTAGGGAGCTTCCTTGAGGTTTCCTCCTGAGCAAACCATGTGCTGGGATTCTTATCTCAGGACCTGGCCAGGGAGAGGTCAGAGAAAGAAAGAAGGACGGCTTCATCCTTCTGTTAACTCACAAAGTGACCCCTTCTCTTCATCTCCTATAGAAACAAGCACCAATGGTCCTGCCTCCATTGGCTTCCTGCCTCTATGGGCTTCCCACCCCCGGAAAGGAGCCTGGGCCACCCCAGCCAGACCCACACCCACCTCCAGAGTACATGTCGAAGGAGCTGTGCTTCAGCATCATCCCCGTGGACCCTGGGGGGTTAAAGAGAACATAGCCATTATTTCCTGTAATGTGTCGTTCCACCTGCCAAATTGCTAAAGATGGCTCCTCTTTGGCTGGCATGTCTAAAGATTAAAAACATAAGAATTGAATAAAACCAGGTCTTATGGAAAGCATGCAGGAGCCGTAAAGTTGTGGGGCTGAGCTGAGAGGTACAGAGTGGTTGAGGGATTCTGGAAAAATCTGGGTCTCTGCTCTGTCCTGCATGTCCCAATGTGTGTTGTAGAACACTAACCTTCATTTTTGAAAAATTGATACAAGGAATTGTATGAATGTTATTAGGTGCTGTTGAGTTGCATATGACCCAAAGTGACCCTATGAACACCAGATCTGACCCCTGTGTCATCTTCACACTTTCTGACATACTAGGGCCTACTGTGGCAGCCACTGCTTCCATCCACCTGGTTGAGGGTCTTCCTCTCCTTCGCTGACCCTCTGCCTTTCCAAGCATTATTCCCCTCTCCAAGGAGTAGCTTCTCCTAGCAAAATGTCTAAAGTATGTGAGGAGAAGCTTTATCATCTGCCTCCAAGGAGCACTCTAGCTTCACTTTCTCCAAAACAGATCTGTTGTTCTTTTGGCAGTCGATAGGATGTTCAGTGTTTTTCTCTAACACCACAGCTCAAAGGCATCAATTCTTCTGTCATTCTTATTCATTGTCCAGCCCTCAGATGCATAGCAAGTGATTGGAAAGTTCATGACTTGAATCAGACACACCTTAGTCCTCAAACTGACATCATTGCTCCTCAATAATTTGGAGAGGTCCCTGACTGCAGACTTTCTCGGTACAATATACCTATTTCCCGACTACTGGTACTAAAGAGTGTGTTGATAAATTCAATCAGATGTGTTTAGAGTATAAAGAAAGGAAGAGAAAGCCTAACTGTAAAACAATAAAAATAAACTATCATCATCATTCCAAAAATCTTGCTCCTATAGAGCCAGTTCTGACTCAAGAGCCCTTATGCTAGAAAGCTCCTCCTCAGAATTTTCTTGGCTGTGATATTTATGGAAGCAGAACAACAGACCTTTCTTCCACAGCACTTCTAGGTGGATATGAACTGCCCAGCTTTTGATTAGTAGCTGACTGCAATGTTTGCCCCAATCAGGAACTTCTAATTATCATTAAGACAAAAATATCCACTGCTGGAAAGACTCTGACTCACAGAGACCTAATGTTATTGTCAGGTGCCGTCAAATCGACCAGGACACACAGCAACCCTGCAGAAGAGCAGCACCGTCTCCTGGGATTTCCAAGACCAGAAATCCTACACCGTTGGAGAAGTGGTAAGCAGTTGTGCTGTCAATCCAAAGGCATGCCTTTCGAATCCACCAGCTGCCCCTCTGGAGACAGGCAGGCAATGTCATTCCGTGTGATTTACAGCCTCTGAAAAGCTGCTGGAGGGTCAGCTATGAGTTGGTACCCACTCCACAGCTCAGAACAGCAAATCTTCGGGGGAGCGGACTGCCAAGTCTTCCTCATTTGGAGCATGGCTGTTGGGTTTGAACCACTCACCTTTTGGTCGGAGTAGGTTCCAATTCATGGCAGGCCTCTGTAGGACAGAACAAAACACTGTCTGGTCTTGTTCCACCTTCATAACTAATGACACGTTTGAGCCCATTGTCACACCATGTGTCGATCCATGTCATTGAAGGCCTTTGTTTTGCTGGTGCTGGATTTTAGCAAGCACAGTGCCCTTCTCCAGGGCACTGGCCCCTTCTTTAAATGAGGTGAAGTCTCATCACCCTTGCTTCTAACCAGCGTTCTGGCTGTTACTTCCAAGAGTCAGTCCATGGTATATGCCTATACTTTAATCTCATCTATTAAAAAAATCTGCAGTCTGAGTTCTCAGATTCTTGAAGACCAAAGGCTTGTATGCGGACTCAATGTTATTCAGTTTACTTAGTTTGGTAATCGTGACCTGCGTCTGTCCGTTTTGCCGGCGGTGAGACGTGAAAAGGTCGAGGAACTGGTGTTCTGCAATTTTCACACATGGCCACTAGATGGGGGTGTTGCAGAGGCGATCGCCGCTCTACGATGTCTGCGCTGTGAGATGACTGAGCAGGAGGGCGTGGGGGTTGGGGAGGAGAAGCGGTGAGCTGTACCCTCAGGGCCTCGCAGCACTCCTGCCTGGTGTGCAGGAGGGGTGGGGGGAGTGTGCTGGTTCACCTTCACCCCCTCCAGGATTCTTGGAGTCACAGTGTCTAAACCCCCTGAGGAGGTTCAGGCTCCCCTGGGGCCTTTG
Source organism: Elephantulus edwardii (assembly GCF_000299155.1). NCBI lineage: Eukaryota > Metazoa > Chordata > Mammalia > Macroscelidea > Macroscelididae > Elephantulus > Elephantulus edwardii. The sequence goes on along the minus strand of NW_006399863.1, from coordinate 2,244,861 downwards.
AAAAGGAACCTCTGAAACAGCTTTTATGATATGCTTGCTTTTACTTTTTTATTCCCCTGAAATGGTATGATGCTGGAGCGGAGTTTGAATAGTGTCTTCTGAATCACTGGTTCCTTAAAAATTGAGAACTATTGATGTGGCCTATCACCCCAAAGGCGGAGAGGGGTGGGGAGGGAAGAACCCTGCTGATTAGAATCAGGATGAATCTGACGGTGGGGGGCACAGACTTCTCTTTTTTTAGTAGTTCTTTTGCTCTTCTGGCTCAGAACACAGGTGACAGTGAGGCCCGAGAGCTATTTGTCAGGAAACCCCAGAGCTGGGCGGTACTGGGTGTGCACCTTCAGATATTTCAAGAAATTCAAGTGAGCAGCAATTCCCACCTGGAGCCTGCCTGACCTGGATTTCAATCTCGCTGATTCTGCCATTGGCTGTGTGGCTTTGGGCAAGTTGCCTAACCTCTCTGAGCTTCTATTTCTCACCTGGAAAATGGGGATCTTGAACAGATCCCCCGTGCAGCACTGTGCTGAGGCTAGGTGAGATCGCTAGCACATTTACTCTGTGCTTGGTGAAGGCGAGCTCTTGTGACTGTTATTTTATCCAGTGGCCCTTGAGGTGGATGGAGGGGAGGCCATTTGAAGAAGCTTCCTCGGGTTCAGGCTGAATGCTAAGAGCACTGGGTCAGGTCCCTGATGCTGGAGCCCTCACCTGGGCCTCCCGCGGTGGGGTGAGTGAAGGGTGCAGGGGTGCTGCCACCAGGGCCACCATTCCAGTGAGAAACGGGCCCTGGCTAACACCAAGAGCTTGGAGTCTGCTCGGCCATCCTGCCCCAGGCCTCTACAGGCACCCAGGAAGCTGGCCCTGGCTGTCCTCTGACACCCTCCTGGGCAGCACCCTACTCATCTCCAAGCCATGGCTTGCCCCCAACTCAGCTGCTTCTCTGGA
>NW_006399863.1:2199819-2243819 GCF_000299155.1 Elephantulus edwardii | reverse complement strand
TTCTAGGAGCAAAGTATTGCAGCTTGGCTTCAAACCCCACCCTGCCTCTCCCTACATGTGTTCAGGAAAAGGCTGAATAATGTGTGTTGTGTCCTTTCCCACATGGCCCTGACTTCTGTCCTCGGAAGTGGCCTGTGCTTCCCGTTCAAGTCAAAGGCAGAGGCCAACACTGGGCCTATCATATGCCCTTATCTGACAATACAGGCCCCAGAACATGCCTTATTTAAGGCTTCCCTTGTGGCATAGTCACCCCCTTCCCCAGGGGCAGAGTCACAGGCGTCCTGGGGTCCCCCGCCTCCATCTCCAACTGAAAGGGGTGGTTTCTGAAATGCACAGCTACCTGTTCATGACCTGCTCAAACCTTTCAAGGGCTCGTTCCTGCCCTCAGCGTCAAGTTCACCCTCCCAAGCAGGATGTGGGGCCCTCCTCACTGCCCACCCCCATGCTTCAACCGGGAAGACTCTCAGCTGACCTCAGGAGCCCCCTCCTCCTTGTATCTCTCCAGCTTCCCCCACCTGAAAGGACCTCACCGCCACCTTCCCCTGGCCAGCTCCTTATCCTCAGGCCCCTGCTGGCCCCTGCCTCCCTCTGGAAGCCCTAACTAGTCCTCTGCCCAGCTCTGCATCCCAATTCCCAGAACACATGCTGCTTTCTCCTCCCTGTGATGGGTTAGGAGCCTCATGTCACCCCCAAGGGGGTCTGTCCACACTATTGGCTGACCCTCGGGCCTGCACAGAGAGGGCTGAGCCCACAGGAGCTGCGGCTGCTGTTAACTGAATATGGGATAGAGGTGTGCACGTGGTCCTCGGCCTCACGTGATGTGTGCTGGTTTAGGCTGGAGAGACCATCAGGCCGGGCCGTGCTCCGTAGGATAAGCACCTCCTGGGATGTGGAAAAGCCTGACTAGGTGATAGTAACCAGTAACTCGCTGCTGACCGCCTCATGGTGACCCCACGAGTGTCAGAGTCAAGCTGTGAGCCACATAATTTTCAATGACTGGGCTTTCAGAACTAGATTGCCAAGCCTTTTTTTCTGAGGTGCCTTTGGGGGGAATCTGAACCTCCAATCTTCTGGCCAAGTGCTCGGATAGGCTTGTCTTTTAGGTGGTCTGTTCCCACTGCTCTGCCATGGCTCACTCTCCAGCACCGAGGGACCAGCACAGCCCGCGTGGCTGGAGGAGCTCAGCTAATGTTTGCCCAGTGAGTGTGCATCTGTCTAGCTGACAGCATGGTGGGCACAGGAGGGGCCTCTGGGGCGGGCCAGCCACTCACCGTTGACCAGGGCGATGTTGAGGCCTCTGCCCACGTTGTTTTTCACAGGGCTCATGATCCTGAGGAAGAGAGAGAGAAACAGAGGGTCCCAAGCGGGAAGAGGCCATGACTGCCCACAGGCTGCAGGACCGAAGCATCAGGCGTAACACCGCAGCAATGCCGGAATTACAGGGAGGAACGCGGGCCACCTGTCTTCTCCTGGAAACGAGGCGGGGGCTGCTTTCTCTACTGAACCCTTCAGGGTTTGTTCTGCCCAGTCTGCTCAGAGAAGCGGGAGGGTCCCTGCCTGGAAGTTTTGTGGTGCTGTCCCACCATCACCCCAGCCCGGGCCCTGAGACCTGAGCATGGGAGGAACTCAGGGTGGCCAACCCAATCTTTTTGATTAACCTGGGAGGCAGGTCCTTCCTCTCCTATCAGGCTAAGCAGTTGGTTCTCAGGAAGGCCTTTGCTCCCAAGGCCTGAGTGCTCCACAGTGATTGGTCAGATATGGTCATGTGGTTCAGACCAGCCAATGAAACGCGACTTTGAGACTTGCGAGGGTAATTCATAAGTGGACTCTCTTCCAAATTGGGGTGGTAGGTTGGGAGAAGGCCAATCCAGTTCAGAGTGGGGTGAGGTAGTGGAGGAGTGTCTCCCACCTTGACCATGCAGAGCAGCTGTACAGAAAATCAGAGCTAGAGACAGAGAGAAAAGTCAAGGCAAGGGAGAGAGTGAGCTCTGAAGACATAATTTGAACCCCCTAGATCAAGCCGGACCTGAAGCTTGCCATCTCCGGCTTTTTTCGGCAAGTCAATCAATGAATTATTTTATTGTTACTGTTTAAGCAGTGGAAGTTGGGCTTTGAATCTTAGCAAAAAACACCTGCTCTCTGGCTTTTTTTTTTTGCAGGAAGAATTGATGCTCCAGGGTCCTTTCCAACCTGGCTGGAATAGGCTCCATAGCTGCTGCATCCAGTTTTGAAGCCACTCTGGAGCACTCCCAATTGTCACCCATTTCATGAGAAGTAGTTTGGTTGTCAGACAGACTTGAGTTCAAATTTTAACTCTGCCATCAACTAGCTGACTAACCCCCAAGTCTCGACCTCCTCACCTTTATGGTGAGGATCAATAACAGTGCTGATACCGAAGACGTGAGTGAGATGATCCTATAAAACTTGAAGCTGTTGGGGTGATTATTCCTTGTGACTCACCCACCTGGAGGAAATCCAAAACCTCTGTAAATGTCTATTAAAATTAATGATAATAAACAAAAGGCAATAACAGCAAGAGAACGCTTTGACAATGGCAAAAAAAAAAAAAAGAAAGTGGGGGTGGTGTAGTGGGGCCGGTCTCAGAAGCCTGCCTGCTGCGGCTGCAGGACTTTCCAATGAATGAATGAATGAGTGAGTGAGTGAGTGAAAGAAAAGGAAAAGCAGCATCTCTCAGACACTTACACTTTGTTTTCGAAGCACATGGAAGGCCCCACAACATTGGCGGCTCCGCTGCAGATTTTAAATGCAAAGTAGCTGGCTGGGCAGGGCTTGCTGAGGCTGCACTTGGACTTGATTCCTGGGGAGGAAACAGACCAGACGAAGTGGGATCTGGGAGTATGGTTGCGGGGGGTGCAGCCTCACGACTCTGCTCTTCCTGGTGGGTCCTCACTGACCAGCTCACCGGGGACTCAGCCCTGTCTGGGTCCCACATACCTACCGACCCCAACCTTCCTGGCCCCTGCATCTGGCTGTGTGTCTGTTGTTATTGTGCGCTATCCTGTTGGAACCAACCCATAGCTGACCCTCTGGTGGGTTTTCAGAGGCACGAAATCACATGGAGGAGATAGCCCATCCTTCTCTCATGGAGCAGCTTGATGGTTTTGAACTGCGTGCTTTTGGGATTTCAGTGCAGCTTTTCATCATTAGGCCACCAGAGCTCTTTCAGCTGCGAGCCTAGAACTTAGAATCGAACCTGGCTCAGCACAGGCCCTCGGGAAGCGGGTTGTGAGAAATGGTACCTAACAACCAGAGTTCCCACGAATTAAAGGGTGTACTCTGGAGCCAGCGCTGGGCCCACAGCAGCCCTCTGAACTCCCCCAGGCCTGCTGACCACACCCTGGGGCTCTGACATGGTGGTGAGGGATGTCTCTTGCCAGTCTGGTGACTGTAGGTAAATCCTTCAACTCTTCCTCCTCTGTACAGTGGAATGACTGTAGGATCCGGAGCTCTTTTGAGGAATAAATAGAGAGTGCCTAATATCCAGATGAATCAACTATTATTATTTTCATTGTTCACTCACACATCACTATTATGTGCTGGAGGTTGGGGCATAAGCAAGGGTTGGGTGGGAGACTCCAGTCCTCCTTGACCCAGAGCTCAGCCCAGTGCTGGCCTCCACACTCAGGATTTGCCCCTCTGATTACTGGGTCATTATTAAGACCAATGTCTCTCCTCCGGACAGACCCAGGCGACCTGTGAACAAGGGACAGTCTGAGGAGACCTAAGACATCCAGGAGCCACGTGGCTCTCTGGCGGGCTATCTGTGAGCCGGGACGTCACCTGCACTTCTTCTGCCTGGCAGGTTATAATTTGTATTAATGTGTGTTTCTAACTCCACCTGACAGCTCAGAAGGCACCATTAGGGAAGGTTGGATAAACGTGGAATTAGGGAATTTCCACCTGCAAAGGGAAAGTAGTGGTTTGAAATCTTTTCTTTCCTCCAGCCTCCGCCGTCTTCCTGAACGCTGAGGCAGCCATGTAGTTACATGCCGGGAGGTGGGCATGGGCCTATTATCTTGTTACATTACCTCTGCCCCAGGACACAGTTAAAACCACTGTCGTCCACTTGCTTCTGACACATGGTAACCATGTGTCAAAGCAGAGCTGAGCCCTTGGAAGTCGATTGCCAGGCCTTTCTTCTGAGGCACTATGGCCATTTGCACCGCCCAGGGGGGCTGCAATAAATGTGCAATGAATGAACATTTAGAACATTTGAGCAATGTTAAGCCTAAGGTTGGGATGGGGTGTGGGGTCTCTAGGGTGCCTTGAGATGAATCAAGGAGCCCTGGAGGCATGCTCCCCAATCAATCAGCATGCTAACCAAAAGGTTAGTGGTTCGATTCCACTAGGAGTTGGGCAATCTTCTCCCATAAAGATTTAGTCTCAGAAACTTGAATGTTGACGACAGTAGTGGGTTGGTTTGTGTTCTGGGTGGACATAGCCCTTCTAGACAAGGCAGTGAAGCCCCTCCCAGGAGTGATGGCAGCCCACTCCAGAAACCCAACTTGGCTTCAGTTCCTTCAGGAGAGAGAGCCCTGATATCTAAGGGGAAAGCACCCAGGGTCAAACCAGGACCCAGTCACCCAGAACCTGAGGGCAGGGAGTGGCCACACCAGTGAGGGGGCTATGGGATAGTGAGGCCCTCAGACCCACACTCAGGAGGGACACTGGCTGGAGACAGACAGGCTTCCCTCACCAGCCCTCTGGACAGGACCCCCAGGAAGACCAGCCTCTACCTGACAGAGGACTGATTTGAGAAGGGAGTGAAGTTGGACAGGGCTTCTCTTTTTCCTGTGACCCTCAGGCCTGCAACCCACCCCGTCATGGAGACTTCTGCTTGGTCAGGAGAGGAGAGGACCTCATGTCGCTGGAGGTGACTGTGGGCCTCAGGGACCACCTCAGACTTCGCCTTGAGCCTAATCAACTGCAGCTAAGTCTGATAAAGCCCCATGTCAACAGGCCGGCTTAAGAAGGCTTTTCCGGAATGGATTTTCTGACCATCCAGCCTTCACGGTCCAGCTGCTAGAGGGAGTGAGTGATGTTCAAAGGTCTCGGCCGCTGGACAAAGGAGATTTCTTCTTCGGGTTTAGAGAGCGGCCTCCGCCGGCTGCTTCAAACCCTGAGACCCAAACTCCTCAAGGAACCCTGAAGTCTATTGCTAAGTGTGGGGCTGGTATGCTGCCAAGAGCACTGGACTTGGGAGTCATCCCTGGTGCCAACATCTTGGCAGCTGAGTGAAAGGTAAGGAGTGCAAATCCACCTATAGCGAGAGCTACGTTGGCCTAGTGGACAGAAAGTTATGCTACCAAGCCGAAGGTATGTGATTTTAATCTGCGGCCCTCAGGCCGTGTTCAAATTGTTTTCCTGTCAAACGTTGTTCTAGGTGGTATAGCACTGGTCTGTGCGTTGCTGTACAGAGGTAACTTGTGATTGCTGTGATGCTGAACATTGTGACAGTGATGTGCCAATTGTGGTAATGGTTACCCATGGCGGACAGTGTTTGTTGGAGCTTCCCGACTAAAACAAGCCTGGAAGCAGGAGCGGCATCCACTTCCGAAATGGCTTGCCTCCGGAAACTCTATGTATGAACAGTGCTCAGGTCTTTCGTTCATAGGGTCGCTATGAGTTGTCTACAACTCGACGGCACCAAACAACAACAACAACAACAAAAGTGCTTTGGAAGAAAGGCCTGGCTTTCTACTTCAGAAGGATCAGCCATGAAGACCCAGGGAACACAGCTCTACTTAGACACAGGTGGGGTCCTTGCAAGTCACAATCTACTTGATGCTGACTGGTTGGGCTTGCGGTGGAGAGGAGTTTCAGGAAAATTTCCTAGAAATTTCTCCCTTTGCCAACTGTAAAACGAGAGACTTGATTTAGAACACGATTATCTATCATTTATCTGTTATTCTTATTGTAAATGTCCATTTAAATCCATTTTAGGGGCTTAATGAATAACTCTTGAGCAGCCCACCTTGGAGGGAAAGCGTACGGGGATCGATTGGTGATGTCTACCACAGGCGTGGGCAGGGTGGGCAGTAGCCTGAGAGTTGGGAATCAGCACACTCTTACAGGGAGCTCTGGGGGCCCAGTGGGTGAGGTGTTTGTTGCCAACCCAAAGGCAGGTGATTCAAACCCACCTGCTGCTCCCTAAGAGAAAAAGGAGCAATTGCCTCCTGTGTGATTTTGACAGCAATGAGTTTGTTTTTTTAATTAGTAGATGGCGGCTAAATGTTCGTTGTGGACAGAGAAGCAGTGGCTGGCTGTGTCTGCTTCAGAACCCCAGTCAGGAGGCCGCAGGAAGGCGAGACTGAGGGCGTGGGAGTGAATGGTGTTTGCTGATAGTCTCTGCTGTCTCTAGTCCCACAGCTCACTGGGGCTTGTACAGCCTTCTCAGCAGGCAAAGCCCGGTCCTTTGAGCTGCACCTCTATTTAAAGTCACATTCGATGGGGAGTAGAGGGGACCTGAGGTACTTCTTGGGTTGCTTGGAGGGTGATCACCACTTTCAGCTGCATGGCTTTGGCTAAAAGGCCTCTCTTTTCTGAGCCTCAGGTTTCTCTCATCTATAAAGTGGGCATACTTACAGCAACCACCTAGGCTTGCTGTGAGGCTCCTGTCAGAGGCCCGCAGTATCTGACACAGACAGCACCAGCGCTGTCACTGTCACCATCGCTGCTCTCCCTCCCAGCTCCTCAGCACTTGAAAGGCCCACTGAAGCCTTGTTCAGAAGCCCATGGGGCTTTGGGGCCTGAGCTATTCCTGCCCTTTGGGGGTCTAGCCCAGTCCCAACTACTCTCCCTGATTCTCCAGCAGAGGTCTCCCTGGCACTCACATGTTCCTGCCTTCAAACCTCGGCAAGGGCCTCCCACCTCCTCCTCTGACCAGCACCTCTTCCCTGATTGGCCCACTCACGTGTGTGCCCCTCCAGGATCAGAAGCTCATTCCCCACCTCTCTGGGACATCTGGCATTTCTAGTTAACAGTGAGTGTCCTCTGTCTCAGGCTCCAGTGATGTCTGTCATGCACCCCCATCACTGGGAGCATAAAGCATGAGCCAGGCCTGGGGTCACCATGATTATGGGCACAGCCCCTGTCCTGTGGGGTCCTAGCCAGCTGGGCAGTCAGAGCAGGACTGTCTAGGGGAGGTAGGGAGTAGGGCCCAACCTAGACAGTGGAGTAGGGGGGCCTGGGGAAAGATAACAGTCTGAATGGCTGGGGTGGGGGCTGCCCCTGCCACAGGGCTTTAGGGCTTTACACACCATAAAGGCTTTAAGAGAAAGACCTGGTAAGACCCTGTGTGGACCTGAGATTAGTGACCCTGGGACATCTCACCCCAGGGCAATTGGGGGTCTGCGTGGATACTCACGGGGTTCCTGGGAGACAGAACCTGTAGGAAGAGAAGACAGAACTTGGTTAGAGAGAAGACACTTGGACTCCCTTAGGCTCCTTGGGCTGGAGGCTAGGGGCTGGGACTCTGTGTCAGGTGACCCACTTCATAAAAAAAACCTAGAGGACAGGGCCCCACTGGGAACAGAAACACTGGGAAGGAAACACTCCAGGGACAATGAATAAGCTGTTTTATCCCATCTATGTCCCTCTTTGGGAGTCCCCACACATACACAGTCTCCATGTGGTCTTCAGAGGGCTGTCCATCCTTCAGTTCCCTCACCCCTGCCTTTAAGGCTCCAGGAGAACCAATCAAAATACTCTATTTCCCTGATAGCAGTGATTGGCCCACAACGGGAATGCAGCAGAACCAATCAGAGCCTTTCCCTGGGTTGCTCTAGGCCTGGGATGGAGAGAAGTGCCTCTCTCAGCTAAACCAGGAAATGAGCAGGTGGCGATCTGGTGCCTCTGCTCACCTGGCAGAGGAGGCTGCCCATGGAGTGAGAAGTATCAACGACCAGGGAAGCAGAGAGACTGGCTTGGGTAGAGGTGGGTAGATTCAACAATTCTGAAAACCAGATATTCATGGAATTGCCAGTTACGTCAATCAAGACACCCTTGTGTCTTTTTTTGTGGTTTTGTTTAAACCAGTTTGAGTTAGGATTGCCATTCCTATCTGAAGCAGTCCTGCTTAGTTTACCAGGTAAACCAGGAGTTCTTAATCTCTGCTGTCTGGGCTTGGGCCTTTTTGCTACAGAAGAGGCAATAAACTCCCCCGAGAATAAGATGTCCTACTTCCCTTGGTGCATTTAACATTTTTTTTTTTTGCATCATTCCTTATGTTTATTAACTTTTTTTAAATTTAGTTTGTTTATTTTTCATTTCAATGAACATCTACAGAGATTTTGGAATTCCATTCATTCATTGTTGCACCCTTCTCCCCGCACAACCCCCCCCCCCTTTGCTCCTCTCCTTGAAAAGCAAAAGAAAAACTCCCTCATTGGTACACAATCCCCCCGCACCTCCCCAAACCCCACCCCCTACCCCCAAATATAATCCACTCTGTTTACAGCATTGAAGTCTATGGGGGAGAGAATAGTCTAAAAGCACTTAACATTTTTTACTCGCAAAGACTGCAAGTTATCAAATGCAGAAAGTAAAAGAAATAGGATTCCAAAGGAAAGCAGTTATATAAGTATAATACAGCATTTAAAATAAATTTGTGCTGTAGTAATATGTGTACTCCCATGTGAAGGCCTTAAATAATGGGGCATGTGGCCTCAGGTTAGAAACCTCACAAGCAGATGGATGTTCCTCCTTTAAGCCTGGACACTGGACTTGTTTTTGTTTTAATCTTTAATAAGTTACTTTTTTTTTTGTTGAAGATATACACAGCAGAACAGACACCAATCCAACAATTTATACACTTACAGTTTAGTGATATTGGTTACACTGAGTTGTGCAATAATGCTTACTCTTCTTTTCGGAGATATTTGTGCACCAATAATAGAAACTCTCTGTCCCCTAGATAGTTCCTGGATAATACTTAGATTTGCTGTTGCTAATTGGCTCCCAGATAGATAGATCTTAGAAGCGCCCAGTGCTCAGGGCATATGTTCCTTACTAGTCAAACTAGACTATTGTTGGGCTTTCAAAAGGCTTCTGGGGATATTTTTTTTTTTAATCTTTATTTTTAAAAACATTTTTTTTCAGGGGATATTTTGGTTTAAGGTTTAAAAAGAATCTCAGGGCAGAAGCTGCAGAGGGTGAAATAGTTTTTGGTGGCTATCTGTCCTACTGGTTCTATTTCCTGCCATTGAACTGTTTCTCAAGATGCTGGGTCATGATGGAGGTCTTCATTATTGTCGAATAAGAGCCAACTCATAGCTGACCCTCCAGCAGGTTTTCAGAGGCTGAAAATCACACAGGAGAAGATTGCCTGTCTACCTCTCAAGGAGCTGCTGGAGGATCTGAACTGCTTGCCTTTGGGTTGGCTGCACAACTCCTTACCCAGTAAGCCACCAGTCCTAGTGGTTGGGTCATGGCAGTGGACACAATATCTTTTTTGTACGTGCTGAAATCAAGTGGTGGGTTTTTTTTTTGTCTTGTCTCTTTAACTCTCTATGTTAGCAGAGGCCTTTGTTTCTCTTGTCAGGGTCTCTGGGAGTTAACACAAAGCATGATATACACAAAGATTGCTCTATGAATGCTGGTTGAAGGTGTTTAGTCATTATATCCCAGATACTGAGTTCTTAGAGGGAGGAAAGTTCTGGGGTCTCTCTCAAGCCCTGCTCTTTCTTCCTTAATAGCCTGAGACTCTGCTCATCTAGAGGACCCTGAGGACCACTGCTCCAGTCTTCACACACTGACGTGGGCCCACCTCCTCCAAGGCTGACAGAGCAAGCCAAGCACATTTTCTCTAGTCTACACAAGCAGTGTTCCTGGACTGGTAGACAATGAGTAGGGAAGACTGAAGAAGAGTTGATGCCTTTGAATCATGTTGGAGAAAGGGTGCTGATTACCCCATGGACTGCTGAAACAAATCTGTCTTGGAGGAGGGGCAACCAGGTTGCTCCTTGGAGGAAAGGAGAGTGAAACTTCATCTCACATACGTTGAACATGCTGTCAGGAGGGATCAATCTTTGGAAAAGAACATCATGCTGGGAAAAGTAGAGGTTCAGACAAAGAGAGGAAGGTCCTCAATGAGGTGGATTGACATCGTGACTACAATAATGATCTTGAGCATGGCAGAGATTATGACGATCATGAAGGACAGGGCAAGGCTTTGATCTGTTGTTCATAGGGTTGTTATGAGTCATAGTTAACGTGAAGATATCCAAAACCAAATTGGGCTGGGGGTAGCGGTGTACACTAGGCATTGTATAAGCCTAAAGCTCATTCCAACAAGTGGACTATACTCAACAGAAAGCAGCTGAGAGAAGGGCCCTTCAGATGTGTGAATGTAGAGTTGTACTGAAGGCAGGGAGAACAGAGAAGCTCTGCACCATCCTTGGCCACTACAGGTAATAATGTGTGACTGTGGCAGAGGAGGGGACTATTGGTCTTCAAGGGGGACAAATCCAGATGTCTCAGTTCCTTCCCTCCTTTGCTGGGAGAGTTAGCATGTGGCGCTTCTGGGTTTCCATTTGTATTCTTACATCTACAAAGGGAACTTGGGTGAGTTCCTTGATCTGCAAAAGTCTGTCTTCTCAGACCACACATAGAACCATGTCATGGGATCATGCATAGTTCACTCCACAACCTGGTCATGACTCTGCCATGGCGGATTTATGCAGAATCAGTGGGGCCATGCGAGTAAAACAGCACCCCTCTGTCTTTCTGTCCAACCACCCATCCGTCTATCTGTCATCTTTTCATCCATTCAGCAAATGTCTGTTGACCATCTGCTCTGAGAGATGGCTGCACACAGACAAAACCCTGCCCTCAGAAGGCTCACAGGAGGCGATGATGCTGAGGACATAGACTGACATCAGCGACGGTAAACTGGGGGAGTTTTCTCTTTCCTCCTTCCTCCCAGTTCCTGTCTTTGTTTATTCCCTTTCCCACCTTCCCAGGGAAGGCAGACAGTTCTTAATGCAGGTGTTTAGGATATGTCTCTGTTTCCACAGGTTCTCCCCTTCCTGGGAACGGGAGCTTTCCCTTACCCTGAAGACAGGCCAGCACCCTGCTACATCTGATTGTCTCCTTGGCCTCCTTTCCTAGTCCACACCCCCTGTCACTTACCCAGCCATGGGGGCAGCCGGATCGTTTTCATCCTGACGCTGATGTAGGTACGAAGAAACATGCAGGTGGTGACCAGGGCGAAGAGGAGGACCAGGAGGCGAACCACAACTGCAGAACAAGGCGACAAAGTACATTACGAAGGTGAATGCCATTTCAGGAGCCCAGGCCCTCAGATGAGAATTGTCACATGGAAGTTTCTTGGGCCCTCCAGGATGGAGGCAGGAAGTTCCCTCTCCCTCTCTTTCTGGCTCTCTTGGATCGGTCCCCTTTGCAATTCTGGCCTGACCTTGGGAGGACACTGCCTGGTGAATATGACCAGGCCACCTCTGAGGCCAGGGGTGAATAATGATAACCAAACCCATTCCAGACCCTGCACCTGAGCCATCGCATGCTGGGGGCCTGGCCCTACCTGAAGCCCTCATCCTGTCCACGTGAAGACCTGTGTGGGGTCAGCGTTATCTGTGGAAGAGAAGAGAATGGAATTGGACTCTGGGACGTGGAGGGTGAAGATGAACAAAACTGAAGATTAGGGTGACGTGTCACTCCCAGAGCAGATGACATCCTGTCAGCTTGGCTTCTCACTGCGTCTCCTAAACAGGGGACAACATTCCTCTTTCTGGCTCTGCTTCTGCTTAGTGTTCAACTTAAGAAATCTTTCCCAAGTGCAGAAACGGGAAAGCAGAGGAAGGGGCAGTCCACAGTCCATGTCTCTTGGAGGACTGGATTTTTTCCAGTGATCTGTTCATCTGTCTGTGTATCTACTCTTTCTCCTTTCCTTTTCTCACTCCCTCCTTCCTTCCTTTCACCCTTCTGCTTCTTTCTTATTTCCTTCCTTTCTTGTAGCCATCCTTCTACGTCCTCTTCCCCCCTCCTTTCCACAGTTCTGGAAGCCTCAGTACATCCCTGGAGGCTTTGGGGAAGGGAAGACAGGGCTGGAATGCAATCCTGGGTCTCAGGACAATGTCAGCCAAGGCTCTGCTTGGTCTATAGATGATGTGCCCTCCTGTAACATCTAACACTCTCCCTGACTCCCTGCATCCTCAGAATCTTCTTTATCTGGGGAATCCATCTCAGTGGACATACCCCACAGCCCACACAAAAGGACATGGACCCCAGCTGGGAGACCTGGCAGTGTCCCAACATTCTCTTTGGCCTGGACAAGTCCTTTCGCCTCTCGGGCCTTACCTTTCTAGGATGTACCCATCTGTGTGCAGAGGGAGCGGCTGGGCTAGAGCAGAACATCTTAATATTTGAATGGCAGTAGCAGTAACCACAAAACCACATCTCCTTTTAAGAGTCTAAAAGTCTCCCCCTCCACCTCATTCCTACCCCTCCAGGGCCTTCCGTTACTCAGCTCCACCCACCTGAGATTTTGTAGGACTTTAACTTCCTGAAATGTGAATTATCAACTTAAAATTTAAAAAGGTACAAAGTATATCACAGACTTCAATGCAACAGAGAATTCAGGAACCCAGGCTGTTGGAGAAGACTTGAAGGACATTTTCTATATCATCAGCCACGTGCAGAGTATTGGGTGAAAGGATGGGGGCAGGATCCAACAGACAGGCAGGGATGGACAGATGAACAGAGAGGGACTTTCAGAGAGAGAGAGAGAGAGTACTGGCAGATGGCAGAGACAGGGCAAGGAAGGTGGGTGGGGTGGAGAGAGGAATGGCAAAAATGCAGAGATAGAGAGGGAGGGATGATGGTGGCTGGGAGGGAAGGAGGGAGGGAGGAAGGACAGGAACACAGAGGGAAAATGGCAGGTGCAGACATAAACCATGAACTAGTGAATGCCAGGGGCCACCAGAAATTGGAGGAAGCAAGGAAAGCGTCTCTCCTTGGGCCTCAGAGAAAGCTCAGCTCTGTGACACCTTGATTTCAGACTTCTGGTGCCAGAACGGCAAGAGGATCTACTCTGTTGTTGGAAGTCATCAGACTGGCACTCTGTTTGGGCAGCCAGGTTCAGAGAGGAGCGAGATGGGTCCGTGAGAGGGAAGCAGAGGTGCAGCCAGCGAGCGGCAGGTCGGCAAGTGCCCCTGTGCAGTTTCCGTTTGACATCGTGGTTTCCACAGGCAGCTGTGAGAGATCATTCAGGAAGCTGAGACTGATTGCCAGGGTGCTGTGTTCTGCAGACACACCTCTGGACCTCTGGACGGAAACCAGAGCTCGAGGGGAGGGGAGGGGCACATACCTGGACAGGGGCTAGCTTCTTGCTGCCATGACCGGGGATTCGGGCTTCAGGGCTAGGGTGGAGGCCAAGTGCAGCTGTGCCTGCGCTGCCTGGTGTCCCTTCCTGACTGAGCTCCTGGCCCCCACTCAGCACCTGCAGGCTCCCTAGTGCCCGCCTGTAACCACTGTCCTGGTGGCCCTGGATCCTCTGGAGCTGGAGCACGAGACTGCCCCCTGTGGGAGGGGCTGGGGAGAGCCTGGGGCAGGCTCCAAGGGTGTGGCAAGAATGTCATGCAAAGCAGCTTAAATTGGAAACAGCCCTTTCCTCCTTGTTCCTACCAGAGCCTGTCACAGTCCATTTTTCTATTTAGGATAAAGGGACCCAGAGAAGAAGTCCTGGTCAGGATGCTGGCCCTCAGATATGGTGGCCCTAGGCTGGGGTGGTGTTGTTATTTTTAAATTTTTATTACCAATTTCAATGAAAAATTTAGAGAGACTTTGGCTTTCCATTCATTCACTGTTGTACTTTTCTCCCCTCCCAACACCCACCCCCCCAGTACACTCCCATCTTGGAAAAGTAAAAGAAAAATTCTTTCATTGTTTTACAATCTCTCCCCCCAGGTCCACTCCACTAAGCAGCCTTCGCTCTGGACTCCTATCATGACGAAAGTACCTAATCACATAACCCTTTTAAACGGTTTTCTCCCTCATGTGTTTCAATGCAGTATACATTATTGAACCCATCTTTCTCAGTCTCCCCCCAACCCCGAGGTCAGTCCTGTTTTATAACAGTGGCACCATGCAGTATTTGTCCTCTTGTGTCTGAGATACTTCACTCAGCATCATGTCCTCCAGAGTCACCCATTTTGAATAATATTGCATGAGTTCCTTGTTTTTCAATGCAGTGTACTATTCCATTGTGCGAATATACCACAGCTGCTCTATTCATTTGTTTGTTGATGGGCACTTAGGTTGTTTCCAAATTCTTGCTATTGTGAACAAAGCTGCGATAAACATGGGTGTGCATATATCTGCTTGGATGTCAGTTATGGTCTCTTTGGGGTATATTCCCGGTAGTGGAATTGCTGGGTCAAATGTTGGCTGTTTTTTTGTTTGTTTTTTGTTTTTTACTTCTGCTTCCATGGGTATTGACTGTAGATCTTAAGTAAAATGAAATTCTTGACAACTTCGATCTTTGATCTTTTTTCCCCATTTATCATGATGTTGCCTGTTGTTCCAGTTATGAGGAATTTTGTTTATGTTGAAGTGTTATCTCTAAAGGGTGTAATCTCTGATCTTCATTGGCCGCATTGCCTTCATTTTTTCAGCAAACAAGGCTGTGTCATCTGCAAATCACAGTTGTTAACGAGTCCTCTTTTAGTACTGGTTCCACATTCTACCTCGTTCACCAGCTTCTTGGATTATTTGCTGAGAGACTAAGATGCACCTGATCCAGCCCATGGTTTTTGCAATTAGTTGCTGTGCATCAGAGAGCTGGACAAGGACTAAGGATGACTGAAGAAGAATCAATGCCTTCGAGTTGTGGGCTGAAGAAGAGTCTTGAACCTACCACAGACCACCAAGAAAACAAATAGGTCAGTCTTGGAGAGGGTGAAATCAAATTTCTCCTTGGAGGCTAGGATTTTGAAGCTCTGTCTCACATACTTTGGGCACATGGGCAGGAGGCATGTGGTCCTTGGAGAAGGACATCATGATGGAAGGCTGGAGGGACAGTGTAGGAGAGGAAGACCCTGGATGAGATGGATTGATATAGTGAGTGGGGCAATGGGTGTTGGTGTGCCAGAATCAGTGAGACTGGCTCAGAACAGGGCAGGATTCAGAGCTGCTGTACATAGGGTCCCTATGGCTCACAGGAGACTCAATGGCACATAACAACAACAACAACAACAACAACAACAATGATTAAATATACTTGGTGAGAGGATACAGCCCTGATGTCTTGATTTTAAACTGCAGTGTAGTTATTTAAGGAACCCCCAGGTGGCATAATGTATAATGTATTGGGCTGTTAACCAAAAGGTCAATGGTTCATATTTACCAACTGCTCGAAGAAGAAGCAAGATGGGAAGTCTCTTCACGTAAAAATTTACAGCCTTAGGGAGCACTGGTGGCCTAGTGGCAAGAAGCTGTACTGCAATCCCAGAGGTATGTGGTTCGAATCCACCAGATGCTCTGCTGGAGAAGGAGGGACAATCTCCTCCTGTACCAGTCAGATCCGATTTGACGGTACACGCAAAAAATAATAATAAAGTAAAAAAAAAAATTTACAGCCTTAAAAATTTCAACGGAAAGGGAGCTTTGGGTGCCTAGTGGCAAGAAGCTGCGCTGCAATCTTCAAGGCGCATGGTTCGAATCCATCAGATATTTTGCTGGAGAAGGAGTGGCAATCTCCTGTGCCAGTTGGATATGATTCGATGGTACATAACAAGGAAAAAAAATTAAAAACCTCAATGACGATTGTTATAACTCGAAACCAACTCTACAGAAGGAGGCTTTGGATTCAATTGTCTTAGTGCTGCTATGACAGATACAAAAAAGATGTAAGGCTTTGACAAAGAGAAATGTATTCTGTCCCAGTTCAGGAAGCTAGCAGTCTGAATTCAGGATGCCCCCTGTGAGAGAAGTCTTTCTTTCTTTGAATCTCTTGGTTCTTGGAGGTTCCCAGCACGGAAACCTGAGTCTACAGGACAAACTCTGCTCCCGGCTCTGCTTTCTTGGTTGTATCGCAGTCCCTTTTTTTTTTTTTTTTTTTGCAGTCCCTCTTGATCTTCCCAATTTTATGCCTTTTTATTTCTTATAAAACAAAAGATAATGAGGGACACGTCCCAGAGAAACTGCTCTTACATCAGAGCAGGGCTGTGCATGGAATTAGGGTGCTGTGTCCCACTCTAATCCGGTTACAACGGACTCATGTCTCAGACCACATATGGGGCATGACTATATCATTACATCACTGCCTCTAAGCATGACTTGAGAACATCAGAGAAGTTAGGGTTTGCAACATTTAGGACAATTGTGTAATACTGAGAATCAAATTGACATTTGCTTTTGGGGCACACAATTCAGTCCTTGACAATCATGTAGTATCCCCTACTTCTGGTTTTTCTATTGGCTAATATACAATAATAACAAGGGACGTAGTAGTCAGGAAATCAAATAAAATGTGCGCACCAGGTAGACTGATACAGCCATCAAGTAAGAACTAACCCATAGCTAATCCTTCAGTGGGTTTTCAGAGGCAGTAAATCACATGAGAGGAGATTATCTACCTTTGTCCCAAAGACCACCTGGTGGTTTCAAACCTTCCCACTGGCAGCTTAATTAGTTGCCACTAGAAACCAAAACCTTTCAACACTGGACCAAGAGTCAACATTATTATAGATGGAGAAAAGATGGAAACTGTTGACTACTTCATATTACTTGAGTCTACAATCAATACACTTGGTATCAGCATTCAGGAGAAATATTGCATTGGGAAAGTCTGCAAATCACCATCGAGCAAATCTCCTGCAAAAGACCTCTTTAAAGTGTAAAACATAAAGACATCACTTTGAGGATGAAGGTGTACCTGGCTGAAGCTGTGACATTTTCAATCACATTGTAGAAATTAAAAAAACTGGACAATAAAGAAAAAAGACAGAGAAGATTGGATCCTTTTGAATTATGGTGTTGGCAAAGGATATTAAGTACATGGTGAGTAGATTGCCAGGACATACCAGTTTGCTTTGGAAAAGTGCGGATGAAGATGGTGAGACTTTGTCTTCCACACATTATTTTTTTTAAAACCTCAACAAGATGCCTTATTTTTTTAATTTTTAAAAAATTTTTATTTTTTATTTTATTTTTTCCAACTGGTACAGGCAGAGATTGCCCCTCCTCCAGCAGAGCATCTGGTGGATTCGAACTGCACACCTTTGGGATTGCAGCACAGCTTCTTACTACTAGGCCATCAGAGCTCCCTGATGTCTTATTTTTATACTCAGAGAGTGGACAAGAAAGCAGTACCTATGACAGACCCTATTCATTACAGGTTCTTGATCTTCAGGGTTAAGGAAGACTTTGAAGAAATAAAAGTTGCTTGGAAAAAAAAAATCCAGATGTTGCTTTGTGTTTTGCACTAGGTTGAAGGGACGAAGCAAAGGTAGACCACCTCACGGCCGTCATGTTGCCTCAGACTATGCGCTGGAACCATGGGGTCAAAACCGTATCATTCTCCTTTCTGCTTTTTGAGGTATTTGGTGGGCACACAGTAATAGAGAACTAGAAGTAAGAAGTGCAGGGGGCCAGCATGTTGGGGTGGATGGTGAGCTGAGCACCATTATCATCCTGATCGGCCCCAATCACCTCTGTGCACAAATTCAAGGCTGGAGATTGGGTTGTCTCATATACTTGGACAGGACTTGGGAGGAACTGGTCCCTGGAGAAGGGCATTATTCTCGGTAAAAGAGAGGGTCAGTGAAAAGCAAAGAACTCTCAATGAGAGAGATTGATGCAGAGGCCATAACAATGGGCTCAAGCATAGGAAAGATTTTGAGGATGACCTAGAACAGGTTTAGTTGTTTAGTACTGCCATGGGCTTCTCGTGGGTTGGAGGAGCTGATTTGATGGCTCTTAACAATTGGAGAGGTAGTATGTGGTCATGTGGTGATGGTGTAGAAGGGCACACTTGTCCTCACTTTCTTTTATCTCTTTCTCTGTCCATCCCTTCTTCCTCCCAGACTTGATTTCAGACTGCCGTTTCACCATGTGTATCAACCCTAAGTTTGTCTTGCCTTTCTACAGCAAGGGCCTCCTGTAGGTCCAGTAAGGAGCTCAGCCCTGGGAAAATGCTCAGAGAATATTTGGGGAGCGAATAAATGGATTCTAACCCTGGAAGGGGCCAATGGAGGAGGCGAAAATTTAAAGTCCAAGTAACAAATCTAAAGCGCCATAGTCAGTCATGGATTCTCTGAATGCTTCTGGGGAAAAGCTTTCCTTGTGTTTTATTGACTAAGCAAAGGAATTTGTGTGGATCATAACGAACTATGGCTGGCATTGAGAAGAAGGGGAATCTCAGAACACTTAATTGTGCTCCTGCAAAACTTTTACACAGGCCAAGAAGAATTGCATGGTTTAAAATCAGGAAAGGTGTACCTCAGGTGTACTTTTTCACAAGATTTGTTTAATCTGTATGCTGAGCAAATAATTTGAGATGCAGGATTATATGAAGAAGAATATGGCATCAAGATTGGAGGAAGAGTCATCAATAACCAGCTATGGGCAGAGTACACGACTTGGTTGAAACGGAAAATGACTTGAAGCACATACTGAAAGAGCAAAGCTTTCAAGGATTGCATCTCAACATGAAGAAAAGAAAAATCCTCACAAATGGACCAATAAACAACATCATGATGAATGGCTAAAAGACTGAATTTGTCAAAGATTTAATTTTTCTTGGATCCACATCAACATCTGTGTAAGCCACAATCATTAAATCAAAGAATACATTTGCAATGAGCAGATCTGAAAAAAAAAAATAGAAAAAAAAATCCTATTCAAAGTGTTAGAAAGCAAGGGTACTGATAGAACTTCTGGGTCTGAGATGTGTCTAACTCAAGCCATAGTATTTCTCTCTCTGCTTTGTTTTATTTATTTGTTGTCTTGTTTATTATTTGATTATTTATCTGTTCACTTGGGCAGCCCTCACTGCTACCAGGTAGGTTGACTGTGCAAGTCCATTGGCAGGCCTGGTTCTTTCCTGATTTGGTTCTGCAGGTTTGAACTGGCACCCTTTCCCTTCTCAACCAGTTATAGACCATCTGTGCCACTCAGGTACTTTGATGGTATTGTCCTTTGCTTCCTATTGATGATGAATAAGAAAGATCTAAGGAGAATGGGTGGCTTTCAATTGTGGTATTGGCAAATAATGAATATATCACAGGGTCCCAAAGAACAACTAAATCTATCTTGGAGAAAGTGTAATGAGAATGTTTATTAAAAGCAACAATGGCAAGACTTCATCTCACAGACTTTGGATGTGTCAGCAGAGGCCAGTCCCTGGAGATAGACATCATGTTTAGTAAAGAAGACCAGTTGAATTGACACAGTGGCTACATCAATAAGCTCTAGCACAGTGTCTCTGACGAGGATGGTGCAGGACTTGGATAGTGTTTTGTTCTGTAGTGTATAGGGTTGTGCTTTGAATTGAAGTCTATCGATGATGCCTAATAATACAACAACAACAGATGGACAGTAGTACGTGAGTGTGGGGCTCCCGGTTCTCCTTTCACGGTCGCTATCGTATAGCACTTCTCACAGTGGACATGTCTTTCCAGGAGATACAAACATAAGGGGAAGTATCATGAAGTCTTGACTTCAAAGGCATCAGGTAGTAAAATAGCCCATGATTTGATGAAAAGAAGATGAACTTTAGAATCAGACTCACCTACGTTTGCCCCTTCCTTCTTGTTTGTGTTGGTTGGGACGAGTTACTCTACCTCTCTGGGTTGATGTTATCAATCTGTCCTGCAAGCTGTGTCTGGAGTGGGTTTGCTGTTCGGCGAGCCACCACCCCTCATCCTTCTAGGTGACAAGCCCATGTGAGACCTGCTTCCTCTCAGCACTAATTCCAGTACTGGGTTCCTGGACAGATTCTTGTTTTTCCCTAAATGTCATCACAGTGTCTCCCTGCCTGCCCGTGTGTGACATTTCTCAGTGTCCCTACAGGAGATAGGACATTAATCAGCTTCTTCATGTTGCCTGGAGCCCTCTGTACTTACATGGGCTTCTTTTAGAAGCTTAACAACCATGGCCTGGCTCAGAGTCCAGCTGGAAGGAGAAGGGGTTGGGTTCTCCTCCCTTCACGCTGGGAGAACTGAGGAGCTCACCCTATGGGTGAAATTAGTGGGCGTTTCCCTAGCTTAAAACTAGCCCCTGGCTCTCCAGTGCTCTTAGGACAGACAAGATCTTTGATGTGGCTGATAGAGGTTTGCAGAAATACCAGACATGAGGTTGGCCTCCCTGACCTCATCGTCGGCAGATTCTCTGACATTCAGCTTTAGCCACACTTCGTGGAATGTTCCGGGCTCGTTTTCTTTCCACCTTTGCACTTTTCTCCCTGAACTACCTTCCTGTGATTGCCCTTTTGGTTCTGTTTTCCCTGTCCTCCAGGTCCTTCCCCAAGTAGTTCCTTTGTTGTTGGAATGATGGAACTCAGGAGCTGTTTCCTAGCCCATCACAGGGATTCGGGCTTAGTCAACAATCCCTCTGAATCCGCCCTAGGTCTCAGGTGGGACGGGAACTGAGCCCTGACACTGGCGATGATGCTTCACATCTGCTCTGACATACACCTTAGCCAGAGTTACCCTTTATCTGCTGTCTGTTCACCTCTAAGGGGATGTGAACATGGGGATGGATATATTGTTCTCGCAGGTTGTGGTTAAACCAGCTGAAACTTTTTGGGTGTAAGAGAAAAGGCTGTATACATTTCTTTTCACTTTACTTTTTTTCTTTTTTACTTTCAGCTTTTCTTGAACCTGCTGCCTGGAAATCAGGTGTCTTTCTCTTTCTTCAGGACTACATCCCTAACTGCTGTCCAAATTCTAGAGCCTGGGATTCTATAAATCAAGAAAAACCCCACGAATACACCTCTCCAAGGTGTATTGTGTTCACGATAGACATAAAAAATTGATCACAATAATTTTTTTTTTCTCATCGAACCTGGACTTGATCCCAGAAGCCTTTTACTGTAGGCATACCTCAGATAAAACCTCATGGCCATCTACTCAATTCTGACTCAGAATGACTCAACAAGACAGAGTAGAATTGCCACCTAGTGTTTCTCAGACTGTAATTTTTATGAAGTGGATTCCTCATCTTTCTTCCTCAGAGCAGCTGATGGGTTTGAAACACCAACCTTTACTTTAACAGCTGAGTGCTTCAGCATTGGGCCATCAGATCTCCTTCACTGTGGGTGGAAACAGTCAATTTCCATTCTGACCTCAGAGGTTTATTTAAGAAGAAAATCAGTGACTCATTGTTTCAGGGAATACTCTATTGCAAAGACTTTTGACATCACACTTGAGGGCTTTCTTTTGATTCATCCGATGGCAGACAGAAAGAGCCAGGGAAATAAAGCCAGAGAAGCCCTGGACCAGCATGATTGAGAGGTTGAAAATAACAGCCTAGCTACCTCATCACTGTTGCCTGTGGAGTCAGCTCCGACTCATGGTGATCTTATATACAACAGAGAAAGGTTTCCTGATCTCAGGCCACCACAGTAGGACAAACTGACAGGATGAGGTGATGGTCCTCATCCTTGGGTGGAGGACCCAAATATTCTCTGAATCATAGAGATACCAGGCTGGGCCCCATTTCCCACTGTAACCTGTTTGATACAATGCCCTTTATTATCTTCCCTTCTCTGTCTTACTCCTCCACTCTCTTACTAGTACTGCCTGTGTCACTTTTCAAATAAACTACTTGCCCTTGATTCTTTTTACCAAAATTCTTTTGGGGCCCTGACTCAAGAGAGCAACAAGTTGATCTGCTGCCCATTCCTCTCCAGCTTCCCATTCTGCATGTTCCGTCTTCCTGTTGACCTTCTCTGACCCAGAGTGCTCCACATTCCCACAGAGGCAGTTTGACTTTGGGGAGTCCCTTCATCTCTCCCCGGGTCTTCAGGTCTTCCCACTTGGAGAGTGTTTTCACCTTCAGTTGATCTCTGCTTGGGATTATTCACTGCCTCACTTCGCCTCGAGGAGAGGTTTTCTCCCCTTGTTTTTCTGACCTCTTTTCTTTAAGTGGTCTCAGCCCCTGAGCACCCCTCCCAGCACTTTTGTCCAGAGAGATTGACCGGACTGTTACTATTTGTCATTAGCAACTCTCAACTTAGCTCCTGACTCATGGAGACCCCATGCACAGCAGAACGAAACACTGCCCAGTCCCATACCATCTCCACACCCATGGTGATTCACAGCTCTTCACCAGGTGCTTTTCAGGAGCAGATCACCAAGTCTTTCTTCCTAATCTTAATCTGGGACCTCTTCTGAAGCCTGTTTAGTATCACAGTAACATGTAAACCTCCACAATGTTGCATCTGCATTAGGCAAATTGGTCCAGAATGGAATCTGGCTCTCCTGCAAGTGAGAGTTATGCCACGGGCTCACCACTGAAATAAGATATAGCTACCATGTATCAAAGATCTCTGGCATACACTATAGAGAGTTGCTCTGTGGGGTGTCAGAACCCCTGAAAATTATTTTTTCTAGCCATTGTGTTAGCTCCCATTGCAGGGCATGGTCTTCAGCTGCCTTAACTGTGGATACATGATCTTGCAAATCATCAACAGCTGTGGGACAAGTATAAGCGAGTGCTTTACACACTGTAAAAGCGGCAGTGATAGTGGTGGAGGGATTGTGAAAAGACCGTGGCATGGCTACAAAAAGACTGTGGTAATGTGTAACCAAAGGGACCCTGTAGATAAAGCCCATAGTTAAAGGTTTTTCTTGCTGGATAATTGAAGGAAAAGTTGACTTATAATTGCTCTGAGATAAAATTTGCTGAGTGACTAAGGAAACCAGAGCCTTCTTGCATTTGTACTGCTGAACTGAACCTGGACTTTCACTAATTGAGGAATTGTGCCTTGCTAATCTGGCTTGGGACTGCTGCACTAGACCTGGACTTGCATTATGAGATATTCTTTGCCTCTTCCACTCTCCAACCTATTTATCTAATACACCCCACAACTGTGAGTAAAGTCTGTGAGTCTTGCAATGAACATCAAACTCAATGATTTGTAAAAATAAGTGCAGGAGCATGTGGTGTGGCATATCTAACTATTTAACTATTTGTATGGTGCTATGGACGTTATTTTCACCACTGGGCCAATTGGCAGCATCAGTATGGATGGTGAAAAGATTGAGATAGTTAACAGTTTTAGTTTACTTGGTTCCACAGTCAACACTCTTGGTAACAGCAGCCAGGAAATCAAGAAATGAATTGCATTAGGAAAGTCAGCTGTGAGGGACCTCTCAAGAGTACTGAAGAGCAATGATGTCAGGCTGGAGACTAAGGTAAGCCTGATCCAGGCTATAGTCTTTGCAATTACGTGCTATGCACCAGAGAGTTGGAAAGTGAGTAGGGATGATACAAAGAGAATTGATGCCTTTGAGCTGTGGTGCTGGAGAAGAGTGTTGAATATACCATGGACTGCTAGGAGAACAAACAGGTTTGTCCTGGAGAAGGTGAAGCTGGAATGCTCCTTGGAGTCAAGGATTCTGAAGCTTCATCTGACATACTTTGGGCATGTTGCAAGGAGGGACTGGTCCTTGGAAAGGGACATCATGTTTGGGAGAGTGGAGGGGCAGCGCAGGAGAGGAAGACCCTCGATGAGATGGATCGATTCTGTGAGTGGAGTGGTGGGAATGAGTGTGTTTGAGACGGTGAGGTTGGCACAGGATAGAATGGCATTTAGGGCTCTTGTACATGGGGTCACTATGAGTCGTAAGTGACTCGGTGGCACATAACAATAACAACATGGACATTATTGATGGGGACAGTTTCCCTTTATGAAGTAAGTAGAAGTCAGTTGCCTGTACTTCACCACTGCTCCTTCCATACATTGCTAACTCGAAGGCTGTGCCTTTCTATCTGCTTCAAAGCATCAATGACTCCATGGGAGAAAGATGAGCAATCTCCCTCCATGTGATTTATAGACTTAAGATCTGCTATGGGTCCTTTCTGACGCAACAGCAATGAGTTGAATTACTTACTCTGTGCCTAGGATTAGTCTGAAAATTATATGTACATGTTCCACCCAATTCTAATAGCAACTCGAGGAGTTGGACACTATTATCTTCAGTTCTCAAAAGAGGAAGCTGAAGCTGCAAGGGGGTAAGTGACACCCCAAAGTCTCAGTGACAAGTACATAATTATGACTCAAACCATGAAGAGAAATATCAGGGCAGAAGGATGACAGGATGAGGCAGCTGGTCACCAAGCCGACCAAGTTCCCACTGCGCAGGAGAAGGGGGACAGTGGTTCTGTGTGTCTCTGCCCTGAGAAAATTCTATGCTAACAGTGTTCTGGCCTCAAGGAAGATGATTAAAAGGTGCCAAGGCTCCTAAATTTTCCTTATTTGAACACCTGGGCCTTTGGGGCTGGGCTGGGAGGTAGTGTTTGTGTGGCCACTCCCTCACTCCCACCTATGGCAGACAGAACTAATGGAGCGCTGCACTCATTGTGGTCAAGAAAGATGAGGCCCCAGACTTTTCATAGGGGTTAAATAGCCACTTTTGGAGTTAGTTAACCCTGAAGTGGATGGGCAGGTGGGGTTGAAGCTTGATCTTTTCCACAGCTTTGGCCTCAGTTTTCCTGAGAACCTCCTTTGTGCTGTGCGCTTGGGACAGAGTAGAGAATAGATGAGGTATTTAGTTAGAAATGCTCAGTTTAAGGGGAGACATGGCTCCATGTGGTGGATAGTCACTGAGAGAGGGCTTCCCTCAGGTGGCCTTCCTGTCTGGAAGGTTGCCTGTGGAAACTTCTTGGAGAAGTGACCTCTAGTCAGGGGATGGGTTTCTCCTGGGGAGTGTTCTGGGGCAGAGGGAACAGTATGTGCAAAAGCTCAGAGGTGAGACAGCAATTGATGCATTCTGGATACTCAGATGACAGAGAACAAAGTGAAGGCTTGAATTATGAGGGCCTTAAGGACTGAAGTAATGACTTTGAGTTTTGTTTCTGAGGGCCATAGGATGGGATAGGACTCAGAAGAAATTAAAGAGGAGCGATGAAGAAACCTCAGTGCAGGCACACTTTCTCTGGAAAGCCAGCCCTGACCTTTGGCTCATGGCCCTTCTCTCCTGTGGAGATTCTTTCCATTAAGATATCTCAGAGTCCCTGAGTAGTGCAGTTAATACTCTCACTCAGCTGCTATTTGGAAGCTTGTAGGTTTGAGTCCACACAGAAGTGTGTTGGGCAAAAGGCCTGGTGACCTATTTCTGAAAAGTGGCATTAAGAATCCTAGGCTGCACAGTTCTACACTGACACACATGGAGCTACCATAGTCAGAATCACCCCAAAGGTTGTGCTTTATGGTCAGGCCTGATTTAGGATCTGGAGGCCCCTCCAGGCAGTGACCCTTGAAGGCCTGCTTCTTCCCTGGGTCCCTAACATTTACACTAGCAGCGAAGATGAGTGCCAGAAAGGATGTTTGCAATGAGAGGCTCTCTGACTTGAAAGGAAATAGGGAGGAAAACCCAGGAGCCTTCTCCTCCATGTAAATGACTTCTTTCACCTCACACCCAACAATGCTTTCTCCAAAGCTGAGCCTTGCCCAGAGTGCTTTTGCCTTTACAATCTAACTAACTTCTTCTGGAAATTGAAGTTTGAGTCATTGTTCTCCTCATTCCCAGAAACTGCAAACTCTGCCTTTGATGGCACGATGTTTTCCCCTTGAACATCTTTCTGTCCCACGGCTCTCCTTCTGCAACGTGACAGGGCCAGGTGTTCATTTCCATAAATGAATTCTCTCTCTGTGATAGAAACCTCCACAGAGGTCACACCAGCGTCCAAGGGAGACAGATTCAGGAAGAAAGGGTAAGACTGAGGTAGAGAGACATCAATAAAAGATAAGAAGGCTCAGACGTATTGACAGACACTCCCATGTGTACTGTGAACAAGGTCTCTCACACCAGGAAGAGTGTGCACAGACACAGACTCATGACTCTCAGGGGTTCCGCCTGAATCCTGGGGGTGCGTGTAACCCCAACTAGACATGCCACCTTTGTCCCACGTTTCCTATCGTCCCTTGAATGCCAATGACTAGCTAGTCCTGTGTGAAGTAATCAAAACAGCCAGAAGCTGCATTTCATTCTCTAAACGGTCCTCTTTGTAAACCCCACATATTTATAGGCAATTATTGATCATGTCTCCAATATAGAGGGAGATAAACAGCAAATAAATCCATAAGCAATAAGGCTGGTAGCTCTGATAATTTGTTCCAGTGATGTTTATTTCAGAAGGAAGTAAGCCTATTATTTCCATTATGCCCTGTTTTAATTTTATTTATTGGTCTTAATATTTTTCCCAGCTCTGGCCAATGGGAGAATTATTGGACTAGGCAGAGAGGTGCAATAGGCAGTGTAAGAAGATGGGGGGCTTTCCTCCCCAAGGTTCTTGGATATTTCCCTAAATAAGACTACAAACACATAGCATTTATCACATGCCAGGAATTGCTCTGAGAGTATTCCATAATTTAATGAATTGAATCAGACAGCATTTCAATGAGGAAGAAGGGGGGGCAGGGACTAAGGCATACAGACGTCACGTCACAGATGACACTAAGAGTTAGGAAGACACTACAAACCAAGCTAGTCTTTTTCTGAGTCCATGTTTTTAACCACTTTGCTATATTCCAGATGAAGAGAGTTCTGGTGGCCTAGTGGAAAGAAGTTATGTTGCAATCCCAAAAGCACAGGGTTCAAGGCCACCTGCTGCTCCGTGGGAGAAGGATGGGCAATCTCCTTCCATGTGATTAACTGCCTCTGAAAACCTGCTGGAGGGTGGGCCATGGGTCAGTTCCAACTCAATGGTACACAACAACAACATACTTCAGATGAAGGATTAGCAAATGCTTCTGTAAAAGGCCCAAAGCCCCAGCTAAACCCGCTGTGGCTGAGTTGACTCTGACTCACAACGACACTCCCTCAGGCTTCCAAGGTTGTAAATCTTCATGGGATTTTTTAATCTTTTTAAAAATTTTTCTTTCCCAGGTTGCATTTTCCATCAAAATTTTTTCTTCTTTTTACAGGTTTTCCTCCCTGCCTTCCTCCCCCAAGAATTTTTTTATATAAAATTTTTAAATTCTGATTTTTAACAAAAGTTTACAGAAAAGTTCTATTTTCATTCATTCATTATTGGCATATTTTTACTTCCTCTTCCTACCTCTCTCCTTCCCTCGCCCCCAATTAATTTTTTCTTTTTTTTGTGTGTGTGTGTGTGTGTAAAAGCACTTTAAATAAAGTTTATTTTGGATCTTTTAAATTAGGTTTTTAAACATAAGTTTTACAAATAATACTGATTTTATACAATCATTCATAGATATTTTCTTTATAACTGATTAGTTGCAATACCTAATCAATTCCTTGTTACATATTGCCTTTTCCCTCATCAAACTTACTGATTTATTCATTTTTACTTCCCTCTCCCTTCCTTCTTTTCTATTATTCTTTCAAGATTGAGTTTGTGTATAAGCCTTTCCTAAGCTTTTCTTTTAAATTTTACTAATTTTAATGAACATTTACAGAGATTTTGGATTTTCATTCATTCATTGTTGCATTTTTTTCTTTTTTAAAATATTCAAACACTATACCACCAAAACTCGTTCACAAAGGACTGTTGTTATTGTTGCTGTATTATGCCCTGGAGTCAGAGCTGACATAGCTGACCCTCCAGCAGGTTTTCAACAGTAAATCATGGGAAGAGATTGCTTATCTTTCTCCCTTGGGGCAACTAGTGGACTAAAACCATGTGCCTTGGGGTTGGCAGAACAGCTTCTTCCCACTAGGCTCCCAGAGCTCCCTTCAGAAAGGACTAGATAGTGAATAGTTAAGGCTTTGTTTGCTGTATGTTCTTGGTTAGGAGCAAACAAATACTTCCTATTGTAACGGGAATGGAAAAGGTCAACTTGCCCAATGCCCTTTCTTTTTCTCTTCAGTCTTCAAAAGGATGGGGTAATCTTAAATTTCTAGGCATCTTCTGGTAAATCATCCCAAGCTGGGGGAGGGGGACACCAGAATGCCTCTTTGTTAAGAGCCCGGCTATGTATCATGAAGGGAGACCAATGGATCAGAGCAGGACAAGCTCATACCCTGAGCTAAGGTGGGCTTGCTGCTGCATGATCCAATCCATTAGGCATCAGAGACAGCTTGGCCTTGGGCACTTTTATTTTACCAAGATAGCAACCTCACTATGAAATCAGTAGAATCTTGCTAAGTAAGAGATAAGCCTTACACAGAAGCATAGGTAAATCCAGAGATCTCCCAGAAGGGGAAATAGTCTTAATGATAATTACCATAATGAGGTTAACAGGTACTATTGTTATTCTACCAGTGTCAGCTCTGGACCTTTTAATTTAATTTTCCTAACAATCTGTGAGACAAAACTATTTTATTAATTGTCTTGCACAGATGATATACTGAGGTTGAGAGAAGTTAAGTAATCTGTCCAAGATCATACAAGTAGAATACTCTATGCAATATTTCTATCTTATTTACCTTGTTGTTAGGGGCTCTCCAGTCTATTCCAGTTCATAGCAACCCTCTGAACAACAGATCTGCCTATCTCTCAGTCTCTGTCATGCTTAAGCCCATAGTTACAGTCACTGTGTGAGTCCATCCCATTGAAGGTTGTCCTCTCTTCCAAGGACTTACTACATTTTTCACCATGATTTTTTTCCCCTAAGTACTGACTCCTCCTGATAACATGTTTAAAGTACGAGCCTAGATCACCATTCATATCTTGCTTGTGCTCCCCAACACCTTAATTCAAAGGCATTGAATCTTCTTCAGTCTTCTTTATTCATCGTCCAACTTTCAGACACGTATGAAGTAAGTGAAAATACTATCGCTTTGAACAGGCATGCCTTAGTCTTTAAACTGACATCCTTGTCTTTAGCACTTTGGAAAGGTCCTTGGCAATAGATTTTACCACTACAACATGTCTTGATTTCTTGACTGTTGCTGCTACCATGGATATTGATAATGGATCCAAGTGAAATTAAGTAATTGACTACTTCAATCTTTTCTCCATCTCTCATGATGCTGAGATTTATATTTCCTTGATTTTGAGGTGTAATCCGTATTGACAGCAATAGTCTTTGATCTTCCGTAATTGCTTTAAGTCTTCACTTTCTACAAGCAAGGTTGTGTCTTTTGTATAACACAGGTTGTGGATGAGTCTTTCTATAATTAGATATCACATTCTTCTTCATATAGTCCAGTATCTCAAATTATTTTCTCAGCATACCCATTGAATACATATTGAGAAATGTTACAAACAGTCCTCTCAGTTTTTGTGATTTAAAACCATGCAGTATTTTCTTGTCCTGTTTGGACTACAGCTTCTTGGTCTATGTATAAGTTTTGCATAAGCTCAGTTAAGTGTTCTAGGATTCCCATTCTTCTCACCGTTAGCCATAATTTGTTATGGTTTGTTATGATTCATACAAATACCTTTGCATAGTCAATAAAACTTAGATAAACATCTTTCTGGTATCATCTGCTTTCAGTCAAGATCCAGCTGACATCAGCAATGATATCTCTTGTTCCATGGTCTCATCTGAGTCCTGCTTGAATTTCTGGATGGATACAATTCAAGTCACAACAGCAGCCAGTCATGGGACTGTACAAAACAGCCCTGATTTTCTCTCTATTGTGCATGGATCACCAAGAGTTGAGGCCGACTCAGTGGCAGCTAACAACAAGAACGACCATACCAAGTTATTATATTTAAATGAGATCATCCGTGGGTTGAATCCTTTGCTCAGCATAGTTGACACTCTTTACGAATCGCCTGCAATTTTGATTGTTGTTAATTTTGATCACACAGCACTTCCACATTTCTCTCTTCCAGTTCCCTTCTTATCGAAATCACTTGTGTCACCATGTCTCCTGAGTCGGAGAGCCTTCTCCCTGCCAGAATGCCCCACTCACCCCTTTTCCCTCCTGCCTGTCTCCCTTCACTTTCCTTCCCTTTTTTTGTGGATTCTCCAGTGAATCAAATGCTCACTTGCCTTTCTCCCCAGTTTCAACTTTCCTCAACAAATTTCATCTTCCTAGGCAAGTCCTTCCCCACCTCTTAGGCTGTCTACTTTATGTCACCCATCAAAAGTATTTCCTCCACTATTTATTATGTAGATATGTTGCAATTAACTTTCTGGCAAGAACCATATGGGTTTCTTTGTCTTCTTAATAATTGTATCCTTGTTTACATGATCCTGGGAAATGCTCAGTTAATGCTCATCACACCGATTATCTGGAAGAATGCTTCTGTGTGTGCAGTCATTCTAACTATGGGCTTAGCACAGTGAAGGGGACAGTGTGGTGGGGTGTGTGTGCCTCAAACTGGCAACCAGACTGCTGAGGCCAATTATTTAACCTCTCTCACCTCACCTCTATCCCCCCCCCCACACACACACACTTCAAAGTGGCAGTAATATTGGTGGCCTAGCGGTAAGAAGCTGTACCCAAAGGCACATAGTCCGAATCCACCAGCTTCTGCGGAAGAAGTATGGGCAATCTCTCCTGTGCAATTAACTGCCTCTGAAAACCCCCAGAAGGGTCAACTATGGGTTGATTTCGACTCAATGGCACACAATAAACAACAGTTTCTTGTAGCATTTTCTCAGGGAGCTCTGGTGGTGTAATGGGTAAGGAGTTGAGCTGCCAGTCCAGAGGCAGGAGGTTCAAATCCACAAACTGCTCAGTAGGAGAAACATGGACAATCTTCTCCAATATGATTTTTAGCCTCTGAAAACCCTCCAGAGGGTCAGCTCTGAGTAGATTTTAAGGACAATTAGTATGTATGCGTATACTTGTAGCTATAAAGCTTAAGTATGATTACACACAGTTATACAGACACACACACACAAACGCACACACACTCACACTCATCTAGCACAGTCTTCCACTCAGTAGCAACTATTCTATGTCTTCTGGCAACTGTTCTCACAAACAGTGGGAACTCCAGATACATAGAGAACAGACTATCATCCCTATTTTACAGACAAGGAAATTGAGACTTTTCAAATAATTATTTTCCAAGAAAAGGACAATTGAGGATCAAAGGACAGTCTACTCTTTTTCAGTCATTCCTCAAATCTCTGTAAGTCTCATAATTGGTTCTCAGAATGTTTGTTGAATGAATATAAATGAATATATGAATCAACATTAAGGGGATTCTGTTACAGAAAAATGCTTTGTAAGCCAGCTAGCAAATTCCTGCCTTTTATATTCTTACCTCCTTCTTATGCCCCTAGCAGACATAACCAATCAACGTGGTATATCTTTCCACTGACCCTGAACCCTGCCTCAGAATCCTTTTCATTTTAGTCCACTGTTGTTGTTGTTGATGATTGCTGTTGAGTCGAGCACGGCTCATAACGACCCTTTGAAAAAAATACCTGAAGCCTTTCTCTAACTATTGTCTTTTCACCAAGGTCATAGTTTTCAGAGGCACATTGTTTAGGAAGTGGATGCCACTCATGCTTCCAAACAGAAATGGTACAGAATGTTCTAAATACATAATACTAGAAAAGTATACAGTAAAGCCTGTGAAAGTCAAGTCTTGGGTGAAAATCTCAACCTTGACATCTCTACAGTCTGTTCCACACTATTTTACAAATCCACTATCCATTGTTAAACTTGACCCCTCTGATTAAATTTGTCTGCCTTCTGCACTGTGATCTTTTGGATTTTGTGGATTCTCTCTCTTCTTTCTCACCGCCTCTTCCCTATCTCTCTCTCTCTCTCAATAATCTGGACTCCAGGTACAGCCTTTTCCATTCTGGTAGAAACATACCTGAGGGCTAAGGGCGACCACTCCTTTCCCTTAGTGGAGACACTGAGCTGGCCCAGCTAGTGGCTTGGATTGTTGACTTAACCCACAACCCCAAACCAGCTGCCAGAAGGGTCCAGCTCCTGTTGCTGAAAGGCTGGGGCCTGTTCCGGGCCCTCCTGGAGATGCAGCAAGTCGAGAGGTCAGCAAGCAGGGATGCTCACAGAGCCCTCCCAGCCACGCTCACCTCTGCCCTCCTAGAAAGGTGCTCATAAAACCTCCCTGCCCTGTTAAACAACTTCGCCAGGAAGGAGGAAGCTTAACCTCAGACTCACTGTAAACACATCTAAACCCGGGCCTGGGGAGAAGGGCTGTAAATGCTCCCTCCTCAGCCTTGGTAGGGAAGGTTCTGGATGGAGACTCCCAGCAACTTACCCAGAAATGAAACTCCACAGTGGTGTTGGTGAAGGTGCTGAGGCCCTGGACAAGATTGGGGCCTGTGGAAGAAAGAGACTGGGAACAGGACAGGGAGGGCAGAGTGAGAGAGGGGCTGAGGGGCAAAGGAAGGACAGCTAAGTCAAAGATGCCTGCAAGATACCGAGGCTGATGATGGAAAAGGAAGGTCCCTTGCTCAGGAGCCAGGGGACTAGGCAGAGGGAGAGGTTTGGGGGACAATAGGTTAGGGGTTAAAGTTGAAGAGATACAGGTAGAAAAGAAGGGAAGGCAGAGAGGAGAGAGAGAAATGTAGTCACGGAGGTGGCGTGTCCTGCTGTCCAGCCACTCAGGTGGGATTGGCACTGGGGGATGCCTCCCAATGAGGCACTGGATCTGGCCTTGTACTCTCTCTCTACTCCCCCTAACCTCAACCCTACTCCACATACATTCTCTTGGGCTTCCGCCTTCTCTGCCAGACAATTGTGCCCACAACTGCCACCTTTTCATCATTCAGGCCTGACTCCAGTGCCATCTCTTCAGGAAAGTCCTCCCAGCTTACCCTCCCTAAAGTGAACAAGTAAAGAAGCACATAATTAAAATTTGTGATAAGTTCCATTGAGGAAACCATAAAAGTGAATAATAGGAGAGTTTTCTGAGGTACCATATTAGTTTCCTATGAGTGCCTGTTAGTGTGTTATCCAAAAGGCAACGATTTGAATCCATCAGCCATGCTGAGGGAGCTAGTTGGGCTGCCTCCTCCCATAAAGGTTTTTGTTGTTTTTATGTGTCATTGAGTCTGAATTGACTCATGGCAAACTCTTGCAGGTTCTCAGAGCCTGTAAAGCACTCAGGAGGAGATGGTTCAACTTGTTCCTGTGGACTAGTTGGTGGATTCGAACTACTTGCCTTTGGATTGACAGTGCAACTCCTTACCCACTAAGCCACCAGAGCTCCCTCATAAAGATTTACAGCCTCAGATTACAGCATTGATGCCAGTGAGATGGCGACTGTACAGATTGCCACACCTCAGGTTCTAAAGAGCACAGATGTATTATTTTATACTTCTGCACGTCGAAGGTTTTCAGGAAGCACAAATGGTTGGGCTTGACTACTAACCAAAAGGCTAGCGGTTCAAATGCACCTAGTGGCACTGCAGAAGAAAGGCCTGGTGAGCTGCTTCTGTACAGATTGCAGGCCAGGGGGCAGTTCTGCTTGGCGACACGTGGGATTGCTTTCAGCTGGAATGCACTTGATGGCTACGGGCTGTGGTTCGGTGGATCAAATGTCTGACGTGGGTCTCAGTGGGCTGAAACCAGTGTTGTTGGGCTGTTGTTCCTTGTTGGAGGTTCCAGGGGAGAATGTTTCTTTGTCTTTTTACCAACTTCTAGAGTCTGGCTCATGGCCCCTTTGTCATTCTGCAGGTTCTAAGCCAGCAATTTTGCACCTCTAGAATGATTCATCTGAAGCCATGGGCCCCTCTGGCTCATCTGCCTTAATCTACTTTTTTCTGTTTGTGATTCCACTGAGGAGCCTTAGTGGGGCGTCAGTTGTGGAACCAAGAAAAGTGAACTTGTTAACAATCTCAATCTTTTCTTTGTCTATCATGAAGCTGCCTACTGGCCCAGTGGTGAGAATCTTTGTTTTCTTAATGTTGAGCTCCAATCCATATTGAAGACTACAGTCCTTGACTTTCTGCAGCAAATGCCTCATGTCTTCCTCAGTTTCAGTAATCAAGGTTGTGTCATCTGCATAATGTAGGTTGCTGATGAATCTTCTTTCAATCCTGATGCCACATTCCTCCTTATTATAAAGTCTAGCCTCCAGAATGATCTTTTCTGCATATATATTGAAAAGGTATAGAGGTAGGATGCATCCCTGATGCACACCTTTCTTGATCTAAACCATGCAGTATTTTCCTGCTCTGTTCTGACTGCCGCTTCCTGGTCCAAGTATAGCTCCTGTAAGGGCACAATCAAGTGTTCTGAGATTCCCATTCTTCTAAAGGAAGAAGAAGAAGTATTAGAAGTAGGCAGTAGTTATAACAATGCAAAGGCATTTGTTTTTTTATTATTTGTGTGTACCGTCAAATCAGATCTGACTGGTACAGGAGGAGATTGTCCCTCCTTCCCCTCCAGAGCATCTAGTGGATTTGAACTTTGAGCCTCTGGGATTGCAGTGCAGCTTCTTGCCACTAGGCCACCAGAGCTCCCCGAATGCAAAGGCATTTGGATGTTGCTGTAATTGAGATACCACACTTAGATAGCTTTAACAGAAATTTGTTTTCTTACATTTTATGAGACTATATGTTAAAATTCTGGTTACTAACTACAGGGGAAGGTACCTTTGCTCTGTCAGTTCTGAAAGAAAGTCCTTGGTTCCTTCAGCATTTGTAGTCCCAGTGTTCCTTGGAGATCTCCATGTGACTTGACCTTCTCTGGTTTGAAGGAACTTCCTTCTGCAGAGATTTGAATTCCAAAGGACGTACTCCACTCCTGACGAGTCTTTCTTGGTAATATGGAGTTTTCCGACTATTGTCTCACTTTTCTTCCTTTTTTAGATCTTGCGAGATAAAAGATATTGTAGACCACATCATACAGAAACTCTCCTTAGATTAGGATTATAATGGGATTAAGGGGTGCTGTAGCATCAGTAATCCTCTTTCAATGATTTGGTTTTTCAGATCAAAGGGAATAATCTCATTGCTTCCACATTATAGCATTACATGTATATATTTTGTTGTTGTTGTTGTGTACCATGGTTCACATTTCAATGGGTTTTCTGAGGGAGTAAATTGCACAGGAGGAGATTGACCCTCCTTCTCCTGCAAAGCAGCTTGTGGAGTCAAACCACTTGTGTTTGGGTTAGCAGTGCAACTCTTTACCGTTAGGCTACCAGAGCTCTCTTTGTATTTTGTTGTTGTTGTGTGCTATTGAGGTGGAAATGACCCCTAGTAAATCACATGCGAGGAGATATACTTAGGGGGATGAGATCCAATCTATGACACTATCAGAAAGAGAAAACTCAAATCTTTTCCACTACATTGAGCAACAGGAAAAATGGCAAATCTATACTTGTCAAAGAAATAAACTGTCAAGACTCAGGAAAATACAGAGGTCTTATGGCGTTCTTCACATGTTTCATGGACTTATTATCATCTACAATTTACAAATTGGCAACACCATGATGGATGGAGAAGAGATTGAGGTTGTTAACAATTACAGCTTGCTCTGCTTCACAATCAGCACTCTTGGCACCAGCAGTCGGGAAATTAAGATGAATTGAGTTACGTAGATCTGCTGTCAGGGATCTTTCCAGAGTACTGAGAAGCAACAATGCCAGTCTAGAGACTAAGGTGCACCTGATTCAGGCCATGGTATTTAGAATTACTTGTTATGCTACAGACAGCTGGACAGTGACTACGGATGACAGAAGAATTGATGCCTTTGTGTTGTGGTGCTGGAGAAGAGTCAAAGACTGCCAAGAAAACAAATAAGTCTGTCTTGAAGAGGATGAAACCAAGTTTCTCCTTGGAGGCTGGGATTTTGAAGCTCTGTCTCACGTACTTTGGGTATGTGGTCAGGAGAGACTGGTCCTTGGGGAAGGACATCATGCTTGGAAGGGTGGACAGACAGCATAGGAGAGTAAGACTCTGGATGAGATGAATTGATACAGTAACTAGGGCATTGGGGGTAGGTGTGTCAGAGTCCGTGAGACTGGCTCAGGACAGGGAAGGCTTCAGAGTGGTTGTACATAGGCTTACTATGAGTTGCAGATGACTCGGTGACACATAACAATAACAACAACAATTAACAAATGAGGAAACCAAGGCACAGAGAAGTTAGCTAATTTGGCCAAGACGACACAGCTAGTGAGTGGGAAGTTGAGGACGACTACACACGTCTCATTTCTCTGACAGCCACAGGGTTCCACACTGGGGTGGGGGAAGATCAGAACCGTGTAGTCACAGCTTTCCGAGGGCCTCTCCACACCCCAGGGCTCCCATCATTTCCAGAAATGAGGGGCCGTCTTATAGGCAGGGGTTGTTGGAGGTCAGACAAACTCATCTGAAGATTATTTTCCCAGAGCTGGGAAAGCTTCTGAAGGCTTCTTTCAGAAAAGCCCACAAGAGCTGACTCATCTCTGGCATGTTTTAGACAGAAAGGTGGAATATATACACCTGGTGGGAGTCTCCACACAGTGTATGTGTGTATGCCTCTTTTGTGTGTGTATGTGTGTGTGACACGTGTAAGTGTGTGTCCACACGGACAGATGTGCACATATGTGTGAGTCACATATGACTGAGTTTGTCTCTCTGGTGCCCAACACAAAGGACCCTTCACACTCACCTGTGTCTTCGCTCACCAGTGAGACTCTTCTAGCTTCCATCTTTGTGAAAAGAACTGGACCAAGGCTTGGGCAAGGGTTGCTTCGTGCTCATTTTCCTGTCAAATCCATGTGGTTTCCCCCCAGCAGTCATTAGCCTTGATCCTAACAGGAGCTGGGTGTGCTCTCTGACCAAGGGAGAGTGGCACAAAGACATCACTACATCAAGGGTCTCCATACAATAAACGACCAACTGCGGACAGCTTTCCTCAGCCTCGCTAATTGACCAAATCCAAAGTGGCCATGCTGCCTTGTGCCCTGATTTGCTTTGTAATAGAATTGCTGCCTTGGCATGAGGTGAACGTTTAACGATAGAATGCTAATAGAGTTAGGACTTTCTCTTGCAAGCGTTAAGAATATATTCCTCCATTTATTTCTTTTAGGGTTCCTGCTGTCCCTTTGAACAAGAAAAGCAATGAACAGTCGAAACGGAGGCCTTGCTGGGATGCAGGACTGGAGGCAGCAGCTGGGCAGAGGTACTGGATGCAGGTGCCTGGCTCATCTGTCCCCAGAGGGCTTTTCCTGCGTTGGGATGGGGAAGATAGAATGACTGGTCTGTTTATAAGGGATATATTCTCTTTGTCTTGGGAAAATGACTTCAGATGTGCTAAGAATGATAGAAAATTTCATACTTGCTCATATTCATGGACATTCAGACAATACAGAGCTATCAAAAAACCCTTAAGCATTTAAATGTCCATCTTTATCAACTCTCTGAGACACCTACTCTCTTTGTTGCAGTGTAGGAACTGACTGGTAGTCAAATTTCCACTGGGGTTCTGAGTCTGTAAATTGTATGAGAGAAAAAAATTGCCCCTCTTTCCCCTCCGAGTCACTGGTGAATTTGAACTGCTAGAGAGATGTATAGCCTTTGAGTTAACAATACAAGTATCCCTCCAGAATCTTCTATTTTTGCATGAGCACATATCTATGCCTCTCTTGTTCTCTGTATCTCTTCTCCTTCTGTTCCCCTCTCTTTTGTCTCCTATCCAAGCGCCTCCTATCCGTTCACCTCCCCATCCATCCAGGAGGCATGCATTTTACTATATACCATCGGTACAAGAAATGACACATTTCTTTATTTTTCTGAAGCAAATAATTTCTCACTCCAAACCTCCACTCCTCAAGGTGACAAGAACTTTAATATCAACCATAACTCAACTTTAGTATCAATCCTGATTCTAGAACTCCCCTCCTTCTTCCTGGGGGGAGGCAAAAAACAGAGTGGGGGCTTGGTGATGTCGAGGAAACGGGTATGGCATCTCCTTTCCCTTTCACCATAGTCACAGATTTCTAGCTAACATTCACAGAGTGCTTCTGATTAAAAGAACCTAAAGAAACAAGGAGCTCTGTGAAGTCCATAGGAGGTTATGCTGCTAATCCAAGCGTGGCATCTCTCTGGCGGTTCGAATCTACTAGCAACTCCACTGGAGAAAGGCAGACTACTTCCCTCTGTGTGATTTACAGCCTCTGATCACCCGCTGGAGGGTCAGCCATCAGTCAGTTCCAACCTGCAGCAGTGAGCTGAGTGACTGAGGAAGCTAACATATACACACATGCAAGACTGAGAGACATCATCCAGTATTGACCTGCTCTTAGATTCTGGTAATTTAAACTTTCTTCTTAACACTACCCTTCTTTTACTGCAATCCCCTCCCCATACAGTTTGTAAAGTTAGAAGGTATCACTTTCTAAAACCAGTTGTCATCGAGTCTACTTTGACGCGTGGTGACCCTTGGTGTCAGAACAGAGCTATGCTTCCTGCAGGAGTTGATCATAGTGTTAACTTTCTTCTGAGGGACTTCTGGTCACTTCAAACTACCAACCTTTCTGTTAGCACCTGAATATGTTAACCATTTGCACCCAGGCCTCTTGCCACAAGCATCACAGTAAACTTCATTAGAAGTTCCCTGCCCTGTTTCTCCACCTGCCCTTCCTTTTAGCTGGGTGTTTGCCCCTCCTCCTGGTGAACACAAGGCCCTCTTTATCTAGGAGCACATCTTACATTTACAATGAATGTATAGTCTTGCAGTGAAGTCTGGCCCTTCCTCCCAGTGGCTCAGAGAGGAAGCCGTGGACTTTATGACCCCCTCATAGATTTTTAATTGAGGTTTTCTACCACTGTGCTCACCCCTCCCAGCTTCTGGGCAAGCAAAGCTGGAACCTGTTTACCTGCAAAGGGGCTTGGCATTGTCAGTGACTGAGGAGAACGTAAAGGTTCAAGGAGTCGTGGCGTAATGTGGGTGGGCTGGAAGTCCACTCACCTTCCCGCCTACACACTTAGGACCAGGCTGAGTGAGTGGTCACTCAGGGATAGTGAACTGGTGGATCTTCTCCCAGGGCGGCCTGAGGGATAGGAGAGGAGGCAGTTCAGGGAGGCAGACATGAAGCATTTCTGAGCCTCTGGGTGTTCTTCATTCTGGTTGTTTCCAGGCCCTGTTAGAGGGAAGGCAGGTGTGATGTCCATTCATCGATTCAACATTTATTTGACAATCACCTTATCTGGACCAGACATCAAATATTGCCCTGTGGGTCCAGTGAAAAGAACAAGAGATGTGCTTCCAGAAACAATGAAGGGCAGGTGGCGTCTGAGGCACTCTGCCGTGTTTCCTCCCTTCTGGCTTGTTCTTTGATGTCCCTCTAGCACCTAGAATATGTTGTTATTGTTTCAAGTCAGAACTGACTCAGAGCTGACCCTCCAGCAGGTTTTCATATGCAGTTAACCACCCAAGGAAAGATTGTGCAAACTTCTCCTGAGGAACTACTGGTGGATGTGGAGAGAATGAAAAGTTTACTTTGTGCTAATTGGAGGAAATCGTGGAACTTTAAAGATATTTGAAAGTCAAAGGAAACGGAAGAGCTTCTTGTTGATTCTCATATGTGTTTCATCACCATTTTAAGAGCCGTCGTCATCCTAAGGGTCATGGATGAGACCTAACAGTCTCTGAATTTTTCTTCCATCTTCACATTTCCTCACGATCTCCATGAAAAATCCAGCCTCATCCTTCTCCTTAACCTGCACAGGATTCGTTTGTCTGGTCTCAAATCCTGACTCCAACCCTGGCCAGCTGTGTGAGCTTGTGTTATGGACAAATGCTCGACTCTCATGGAACTCCAGGCCTCTGCTCTGCAAATGGAGTTGGTGAGAGATGCCTGCGTTGACAGGCCTGGAGGGTTGAATGAGATGGTACAGAGTGGGCTAAACCTGCTAAAGTGGGCTGCTTCCTCCCAGGTGTCCTGGGATGTCATTGTCCTTCCCTTTGCTGTGAATGGGAGGAGGGTGCAAATGTCTCCCCAACCTCCCCGCCCTGCCGCCCCCCTTGGATCTGCAAGGGAATGCGCAATTGATGGTGTTTTCCCAAAGCCACCCCCTCACCCTCTCACCCCCCCTCCTTCTCTGGCAGGAAGGAGGCCCAGCAGGGGTCTGTCTGTCACAGGGTAAGAGAGAGGATGGTAGAGAGACAGTGTGTCATTTTGGTCTCTGGAACTGTACCTGCTCAGCTCTGTCTGTCCCCAGTATCTTGGAACTTTGCATTTCTCCCCTTGTTAATAATGCCCAGGTCAGAGGAACCCTTCAGTTAAGGAAAGAAATGCCTCCCTGTCTATACTGGAAATATTTAACACACTATTCATTTACGTGCTGAGAAATACATCTCACCTTTATTGCTGACATGTCAGAACCAACTCATAGCTGACCCTCCACTGGGCTTCTGAGGCCATAACTACATGAAAGGAGTCTGCCCATCTTTCTCCTGAGGAGCTGCTGATAGGTTTGACCTGCCAGAGAGGTGTGGCCTTTGGGTGAGCAGCTCCGCTCCCTACACACTACTCCGTCAGAGCCCCCTTGTGATGCTAGAGTTCAAGGTGACTCTGTGTGTGAGGTGTAGAATGGCCCCATGGGGTCTTCAAGGCTGTGACTTTGCAGAAGCAGATTTCCAGGCCTATCTTGGGAGGCACCCCTGGGTAGGTGTGAACTACTAGATTTTGACTAGCAGTCCAACTCTTAACCTTTTGTACCACGCAGATTAGCTATGCATGCATATATTATGCACATATATAGTAAGCGTGTGTTGTTGTGTGCTGTTAAGCCAGAAATGACTCATAGCTGACCCTCTAGCAGGTTTTCAGAGGCAGTAAATCAAGAGGAGATCGCCCATCCTGCTCCCATGGAACAGCTGGTGGACTTGAACTACGTGCCTTTGGGATTACACGTAACTACTTATTATGCATATATTACTTAACACTGATTATGTGTATTATGCATATGTTGTTGTTAAGTGTCATAGAGTCGTAACAATTCATAGCGACCCTATGAACAAAAGACCTGAACACTTGTATAACTTTCATGATTTCTCCAACTTCATAGGGTTTCCAGAGGCAAAGTATTTTGGAAGTGGATGCCATTCCTGCACATACACAAATTTATTGTGCTTCATTGGTACAATGAACGTAGGCAAACAACTTATAAAGGACAACAAAATCTATTACATTCTTTATTGCAACTTCTATATAGTCAATTGGCTTACAAAATTCTTTCTCTCATTCTTGCTGAATTTTGTATTAGCCAACTTATGGTTGCAATTCAACCATGACTGGCAAAATTTGACTATGAATACATGCTTGATTACTTTTTGATTCAGCATAGAAGTCTCTCAGACCATTGAGTGAAAGGGTGTAGTTGTACACCAATGTTGATTGATGTTTTCATTATGATAATGGGGAAGATTAGAAAAATAGTGACTGTATTTATCAAAACTTCATCCAGTTACCAATGACATGAGTGATTTCTTTACTGAATCAGGTAACAATTTTTGAATTCTGGAAGCGTATTTCTTTAGTATTTTGTTCTGCTCACAATATCATAGTGACAGATATAGTGAACTTGTCACTCTAACCTACATTAATATTTTCTCCATTACTTTATATATAACGAGGGAGTTCTGAGGGAGCGCTGGTGGCCTAGTGGCAAGAAGCTGCACTGCAATCCCAGAGGTGCATAGTTCAAATCTGTCAGATGCTTTGCTCTCCTCCTGTGCCAGTTACTACATCATCATCATCATCAAAAATAAAAGAACATTCTGGTCACCTAGTCTATAAGGAGTCATGCTGCTAACCCAAAGGCCAACGGTAGTACCTAGAAGTTCAAATCCACCAGCAGCACCTTGGGAGAGAGATAGGCAATCTCCTCCCATGCAAGTCGTAGCTTCTGAAAACCCGCTGGAGGCCAGCTATGCATTGGTTAGGAC
Organism: Elephantulus edwardii; assembly: GCF_000299155.1. Lineage (NCBI taxonomy): Eukaryota > Metazoa > Chordata > Mammalia > Macroscelidea > Macroscelididae > Elephantulus > Elephantulus edwardii. The sequence goes on along the minus strand of NW_006399863.1, from coordinate 2,201,880 downwards.
TTGACAGCTATAAGGGTTTTTTTAAAAAAAAGTCTAGCAACAAAGGAAACCTCACAGGCCATCTCAATTACTGCCTGCTCTCAGGTAACTGTTTCATCAGTTTAACAACCATTGTCTAATCTTGCTTCAGAAGCTCATTGCAGAGGAAGCTGATAAATTAGTGCAGCTAATTGGTCTTTATAAACCATTTAGGAAAAATCAACCCATCAGAAGCCTCCTCTAGAGAGCTGCCCCACTAACCTGTTGTGAATGGTGAGAAGCAGGAAGAAATTGCAGCAGAATTAAGGAGAGGAGGGTGTGGACCAAGCTCCTTCAGAACTTCAGCCTCTAGGGAGATTTGGGGTCCTAGTGGCAAGATGCTGCACTGTAATCCTGAAGGCAAGTGGTTCAAATCCAGCAGATGCTCTGCTGGAGAAGGAGGGGCATTCTCCTCCTTTGCCAGTTGGATCAGATTCGATCACATACACCCACACATACCCACTCCCACACATGTCCCCTCCTTTAAAAAATATAAACAAGAAGCTGCACTGTAATCAGAACTTCAGCCTCTTATGTTCCAAGCCAATCTTTTTAGGGTGTCCCCCTAATCCAGTTTCTCTTTGGATTTTCTCATTTCTACAAAGATAACACTATTGTCCAAGCCCAAGAGCACAGAGGCAATGTTGACCAAGTCCCCTCTCTTGCTCCACACATTCAAATGACCAGACTTAATTCTGCAGATTTCACAAGGGAGTAGTCTTCCAACAGTTTATTTCCAAGTTCCATATCATTGTCAGTACTTCAAGTTTCCAACTTCTCCCATCTGGTCTATCTCCCCTTCTAATCTACTCTCCAAGATGTGTCTGCCTGGACTCCCTGCTCTGGGGACCTGCAGGGTTTGCCCTATCCAGCCCCCAGCCTCATCTCATGTCACTTTTTCCTGTCAGAGGAAGTATTTGATTCTTCCAAGTTGCCATGTTTTCTCCTGCCTTTGTGCATTCTGTTTTTCTGTGTGAAGGAGACTTTTTTCTTGTTAGATTAGTCAGGATTTCTTAGGTTATGTGATGGCAGCAAAAATACCCCCAAGTTCCAGTCATTAACAGTGATCAAGTTTATGGCTCACTCCCATGAGGTCCAGTGTGGGACTGAGGGCCCTTCTGCATCTGGTTTAGTAGTTTTCAAGGGCCCTGAATGAAGCAGGGGCCTGGTTCTTAAAGGACTCAGCCCTGAAGTGACTCATCCTAACATGTCTCATCATTATTGGCCAGACTTGGTCACATGACCTTTACCTAACAAGGGAGTCTGGGTAATGTAGAGAAATCGGTGGCATGTTTATTAAGTGCCCCTGTTTGGTGCCACACCCTCTCTTCTTCTGATCTATTCTTCAGGTCTTTCTGAGAAGCTGCTTCCTCTGGGAAGCCTTCCTCACCCTCTAGCTCACTGTCCTTTGCAGTCTCTCCTCCAAATGTTACATGCACACGCACCCTCACTCTGGCACACACTCCCTGAAAGTTATGGATAGCTGCTGACCCCCGAGTGGCTGTGAGGTCGGCAAGTCAGGTCTGTCTTTTTCTTTGGCCTTGACCTCAATGCTCAGCACAGTATTTGCCTTACAGTAGAGCAAGAAAGGTTTCCACGGGAATGGCCATTGCTAACTGTGAGCTTCAGGGCTTTCTTAAATCTGGACTTCGTCTGTGGTACTTCTCCTTGATCTTCTTCACCAAACTGCTCTGGAGTTCAGGTATTTTGTGTATATGTCCTTGGGATTTTTTGTCCCAAGGTGACTCTGGACTGGATTTCTAGGTTTTATCTGTACATCTTTGAGTTGTGGTGTTGGAGAAGAGTACCGACTATTCCATGGACTACCAAACAAACAAGTATGTCTTGGAAAAGGTGCAACCAGAATACTCCTTGAGGGTAAGGATGGTGAGACTTTGTCTCACATATTTTGGGCATGTTGCTAGAAGAGGCCATTCCTTGGAAAGAGATAACACATTTGGAAAGGTGGATGGTCAGCAAAAGAGAGGAAGACCCTCAACAAAATGGATTGACATCCGCCCCCGCCCCCCCGGCCCCGCCCCC
>NW_006399863.1:2175135-2199583 GCF_000299155.1 Elephantulus edwardii | reverse complement strand
AGGAGGAGGAGGAGGAGCGGGAGCGCATTCAGTCAGGGGCGGGCTGGCTGGCTGGCCGCACCGTGGAAAGAATCCGCAGAGACGTCCAAGTCCCCAAGTCCCCGTCGACCCCCTCCGCCCCTCTCTGTTCGGCGTCCGCCGCCGCCCGAGTTTGCAAGGGCGGAGGGAAGCTCCGGGTGTGTCGGAAATGGTGAGGATGGCGCGGGATAGGACAGGGCTCAGAACTGTTGTTCGTAGGGTCTCTAAGAATCATTCATGACTTGATGGCCAACAACAACAACAGCAACAGGCAAAGTACTTCTCTGCTTGTGCTCAAGTTTCATCATCTGTCAAGTGAATACCATTATATTTAATTGTGGGAATCAAATGAAAAAGCCTTTAAAGTACCTTACAGATGTAAGAGAGCATGGCAAATACATAATTCACTAATTCTCAAATTAGCTTCTTTCATGTGCACATTTTGTTGTTTTTGTTGTATTGTTAGGTGCCATCCAGTCATCTAGAACTCATAGTGACCCTACAGACACAGACCTGAACCTTGTCCTATTATACGCCATTCTCTTAATCACTCTCACATGCTCAAACCCATTATTACAGTCACTGTGTTAATTCATCTTTGCTGAGAGTCTTCCTCTTAAACTCCACCTTTCCCAGCTTGATGTCCTTTCCAAAGGACTGGGCCACAAGCAACACCCATAGAAGCAGCAGTCAGGAAATCAAAATACATATTGTAGTAGGTGGAGCTGTTGCTCAAGACCTCTTTAAAGTGCTAAAGAATAAGGATATCACTTTGAAGGCTAAGGCACACCTGGCCCACACTATGATACTGTTAATCATCTCATATACATACGAAAACTGGACAATGCATAGGGAAGACTGGAGAAGAATTGATGCCTTTGAATTGTGGTGTTGGGAAAGAGTCTTCAATATATATGGACTGACAATGACACAAACAAGAAGTGCAGCCGGGATGCCCTTTAGAGTCTAGGATGGTAGACTTTGTCTAACATACTTGGGACATGTTATCAGGAGGGGTCTAACCTGGTAAGGTGGAGGGTCAGTAAAGGAGAGGAAGCCCCTCAGTGAGAAGGGTTTACAGTGGCTGCAACAATGGGTTTAAGGACAGAATAAATTGGAAGGATTGCACGGGTTGGGCAAAGTTTTGTTCGGTTGTATATTGTTGTTGTTATGTGCTGTGGAGTTGCTTGTGACTCATAGCAACCCTATGTATAACAGCTGTGAACCCTGCTCTATCCTGTGTCAAACTAACTGTCTCTGACACACCTACCCCCATTACTCCAGTCACTGAGTCAATCCACCTCATACAGGGTCTTCCTCTCCTGCACTGTTCCTCCACCCTCCCAAGCATGACCTCCCTCTCCAAGGACTGGTCCCTCCTTGCAACATGTCCAAAGTATGTCAGAAAAAGCTGCAGAATCCTTGCCTCCAGGGAGCAGCCTGGTTTCACTCTCTGCAGGACAAACCTGTTTGTTCTCCTAACAGTCTGTGGTATATTCAATACTCTTCTCCAGCACCACAGCTCAAAGGAATCAATTCTCTTTCTATCATCCCTAGTTATTGTCCAGCTCTCTGAAGCATAGCAAGCAGTTGCAAAGACTATGGCCTGGATCAAGCACACCTTAGTCTCCCAACCCATATCATTGTTCTTCTGTACTCTGGAGAGGTCCCTGACACAGATTTCCCCAAAGCACTTTGTCTTTTGATTTTCTGGTTGCTGGTACCAAGAGTGTTGATTGTAGAGCCAAGCAAAGTAAAACTGTTAACAGTCTCAATCTTTTCACTGTCTATCACTGCTGCCAATTGGCCCAGTGGTGAGAATCTTTGTTTTCTTAATTTTTGAGTTCCAATCCATATTGAAGGTTGAAGTCCTTGACTTTCTGCAGCAAGCACTTTCAGGTCCTCCTCAGTTTCAGCAAACAAGGTTGTGTCATCTGCATAACACAGGTTGTTGATTACCTCTGATCCTGATGTCCCATTTCTACTAATAGAGCCTAGCCTCCCTGGTGGTCTATTCCACATATAGGTTGAAAAGGTATGGACACAGGACACATCCTTAGCATACACACGTCCTGATTTTTAAAGATGCAGTGTTTCCTTGTTCTGTTCTCATGACTGCCTCCTGGTCCAAATATAGGTTCAGCATGACTTAGCACAATCAAGTGTTCTGGGATTCCCATTCTTTTCAGAGTCAACTACAGTTTGTTGTGACCCAAACAGCCAAATGCCTTTGAATAGTCAATAAAACACAGACAAATATTCCTCTGGTACTCTCAGCCAAGATCCATCTAATATTAACTTTAATATCCCTAGTACCATGGCCTCTTCTAAACCCAGCCTGTACAGTGAGTTGCTATCAGAGTGGACACATGCAACTTAACAACAACAAGCCTAAGGAATCCTGGTGGCTCAGTGGTTCAGTGTCAACCACTAACAGAAAGGTCTATGGCTTGAACTCCGTGGAGAAAGAGGCGACAGTTGTCCCCTGTAAATATCACAATATTGGGAACCCCATGAAGTAGTTCTACTCTGTCCTATACAATTGCTCTGGTTTCTGCTAAACTCTTCAATGTTCTAGCTCATAGAATCCCCTTAGACTATGAGAAAGGGGCAATTTAAAAGCACAGAGAGGTTTAGTAACATATAGAACAACACAGCCAGTGACTTGGGTAGCTGGGTCTTATCCAGGTCCTGTGTGATGGAAGACTGAGCTCCCAGGGCTCATGCTTGCCTGATGTATCTATGGCATGGCCGAGGCACACAGCTTGGTGCCCACCACACAGCAGGTGCTAAAATATTTGATTAGCTGGTGGAGGGAAGGGGTTGTACCAAATGGGCAATAAGCACTATTGACTGCTGGTAGCCACAGCTCCACAAATCCTTAGCTCCCATCCTCACATGAAATGCCTGGATTCCTCTAACCTTGCCCTGAAGACTAAGGCCTTCGTCCACTGAGACTAATTGTCTCATCCACCCCTCTTACCTTTCCCTGAGCCACCCTGCTCTCAAGTCCCCACTGTTACCTTTGGAATACATCCCCACCCACACCTCACAGACAATCACATTGCAGCTCAACTGCTCCCATGCCTCGCAGCCCATCCAGCTGCTTCCACAGCGTCTCCATGACAGCAGCTGCTGTAATTGGATGGCTGCCCAATAGCACAATAAAGGACGAGTACACGGAAAGCCCTCAAACGCACCATTCACTCCCCACCCCCTGACATATGCCAGCCGTTACCTCCAAAAGCCTGACTAACGCAGCCCTGAGGGCCTCAAGGGCCTCACCAGGTGGATTTTCTTATCCGTGATCTCTTGCTGTGTGCATGTGAGCTTGCTAAACCAGTCCTTGCCCTTGAGAAGGAGAATATAGAACAGGAGACTTTCTGTGGATTGTTTCCTTAGGCGGCCAGGGGACAGAGTCACTGTAGTGATGTGCTTCTTGAAAAATGGCCTCTCATGCATGCCAAGCCCAGTGGGGACTCAGGTGCATTGCAAATGAAGCTCTGTCTTCTGTGAGTGCCATTGCTCAGCACAAGGAGATCCTGAGGAAGAAGGGAAATCGAGCGAGCATTCCATACCTCACACTTAATAGTGAACACAATGTGGCAAAGAAACGAAAGGCCTCAGGACTGTAGGCCCAGTGGGTCTGGAGCCTGGATGACCTAAGTGGGTTGTGATTCCGATGCCGTGTCTACACCGCCCAAGGCTCTGGGCTCACACAGAAGCATCACTCTACTGACTTCCTTTCTGCTAGTTCTTCTCTATTCTTCACTTGCCTCTTGCTTAGTCAAGGTTAGGCAGGAGCTTTCTGGAGCGAGTTACCTGCTGTGGGCAGTCCCGTCCATTTGAAGCAGTCTGTGGGCTTAGCTTTGGCTGGGCCTCCCACTCCAGACCCAGCCGTATAGCTCAAAACCTCATTGCTGTCAGGTTGGAACTAACTCCAAGCTGATTCGCCAATGACTTTTTAGAGAATCACACAGGTTTTCCTCGGAAAACCTTGGGAAAGGACATCATGCTTGGAAAGATGTCGAATCAGTGAATGGATGGAAGATTTTCAACGAGGTAGACTGACACAGTGACGATAACAACACGTTCAAGTGCATCAGAGATGATGAGGATGGCTTAGGATAGGGCAGGGTACCCATCTGTTGATCATAGGGATGCTATGAGTTATAGTCATCGGTGGCACTTAACAACAACAACAACAAACTGTACAGGAGGAGATTGCCCAGTTTTCTCCATAGAGAAGCTGGTGGATTTGAACTGCTCACCTTTCAGTTGGCAGTGCAACTTCTTATCCACTAGGCCACCAGGGATCCAGCCTAATAAAGCATTCACAGTTCAATATTTCACCACTCTCTGAGTGCTTTGTTCCTAGAGGCCTCCCGATTGAGGCTAGATAAACTCCACAGGACACAGAGGCAATTCTTGATGCTACTAAGGGTTGAGAGAGAATAGGATGTGCTCAGGGTCCCTGCAGACTCTGATATTTTCCTTCTTCAACATGTTTATCACTCTACCTGTGGATGGGCTTTCATCAAATTATGATGAAATGGGGGCTTTCTAGCTTTCAGCTCCTCTCAGTGATGCTCTGATGAGCTTCCTTTACTTTTCACACACTTCCCCTCTCTCATCCAAGGCCAGTTCTGTGGTGGCTGTGCTCGGTTCAGAGCTCTTGATGTACATAATCTGAAGAAAAGGCAGAGAGGGAAAGACAGGCTGGAGAAGAAAGGGAGAGGTTAGCTGGAGAGGCCAAGCTGCACTGTGGTATAAATGCCTGGAGGTGAAGACAGATGAGAGAGAGAAAAAAAGTGCATGAGTTAAAAGACTGAGGGAGCCCAGAAGGTGTTATCCACATAGCTTTTGCTAAGTGTGAGAAAACTGAGGAGACGAGGTGAGAATTCTTAAGGGGCATTAATTGATTGCTCTCTCATGTCTTTGGAGGAACAAAAGAAGCACTTGAGTTGAAGTATTAGCAGCTGGAACATGCTTATTTTAATAAAACAGCAGAAACTGAGCCAAGGGGACGCCTGCTTATATTGTAGGTGTTGTTGGGTGCTTCCCAGCCAGAACGGACTCATAGCTGACCCTCCAGTGGGTTTTTAGAAGCAGTAAATGGCACAGGAGGAGATTGCCCATCCTTTATCCACAGAGCAGCTGGTGTATTTGAACCACATGCCTTTGGGACTGTAGTGCAGCTTCTTACCACTAGGTCATCAGAGCTCCCTCCTTATTATATTAAGGATCACAAAATATTTGTTGCATGTCTACTGTTCAGACTCTGTGTTAGGTCCTCAAAACAAAACAAAACAAAACAGAACAAAACAAAACCATCATGAAAGGAAAAAAACCCACACACACCACTCCACAGAGCTCCCAACCCACAGGCCAAGGGTGCAAATAGGAGTGAGAGGTGGTCTGTGCCCTGGAGAAGCTCGTAGTACTCTGTAGTTGTAAGATTCTAATATTTCAGGCTTCTGTTTTCCTGAAATTCTCAAGGTCTTTTCTCTAGGTTTAGCCAAGAAATCAAAAGACCTGTTGCGTTGAGAAAATCTGTTGTCAAGGATCTCTCCAAAGTGCGAAAGAGGCAAAATGTCAGTTCAAAGACCAAAGTGTACCTGATGCAAGCCATGGTGTTTTGCATTGCTTCTTAGACATCTGAAAGTTGGATAATGAATAAGGATGACAGAAGAAGGATCGATGCCTTTGAATTTATGGCTCATGGACTGACAAAGAAGTAAGCCTGTCTTGGAGGAAGGGTAACCAGGGTGCTCCCTAGAGGCAAGGACCGTGAAACTTGGGCTCACTTACTTTGAGAATGTCGTCAGGAAGGGCCAATTTTTGGACAAAACCAGCTTGCTGGGTAAGGTAGTGTGTCAGAGAATGAGAAGACCTTCAACAAGATGGAGTGACACAGTGACTATAGCAATGGACTTCGGCATGTCAGAGATGGTGTGGATAATGCAAGACCGGGCACGGGTCGGATCTGTTCTTCATTGGGTCACTGTGAGTCAGGTGGGGCTCAATGGTGTCCAACAACAACAATAAAAGAGGACCAACAACTCTATCTGCACCTGGCCATTGGATTAACACCTGATGTCAGTTGCGGAGGCCAACCTTTGGCCTAAGTCCATGAAGAGATTTAAGTAAATTCATTGAACAAGGTTTATTGGTTTAACTAAGCATCTGGACCCTGGTGAGAAATGGTGTTCAGAGAAAATATCGATTGACGTTCTGCCCCATGCCAGAAGGCTTGTGTATATAAGGTGCTCAACCTTACTGTGGGCCTGTCTCTTTCAGGGAATGGTAATGGCAGTAATCTCAGCTGATGGGGGCAAATAGGACCTAATTGGAAGGCCTTTAATTTGTATTTGTCTTTCACTCAACTGTTTTGGTTTATTCTTTGTTCACTTTCATGTATATTACAAATTTGCATTCAATACTGAGCTGCTTTGGACTGTAATTTGTTAGAACTTGCTGTCTTTATACAAAAATACTAAAAGGCAGAGATCTTTTAAAGAGTTGTTCCCATTTCACGGATGAAGTGTAGAACAGGTAAGAAACTTGCCCAAACTCATGAAACTCTATGATTCTCAGAGATTATGATCTGAGATTCTAAAATTTCAGAATTCCATTTTGTTGACATTCCCATCCCCTCTCTCTTTAGATATGCACTTAGCCAACGGACCAAGTCTGTTGCAGAAGCCAGCCTTGACCTAAATGTACAAGCAGAGCTAAGCAAAGCATACTCCCTGCCCCAGACTCCGCCCCACACAAGAGCCTGGCATCCTTCTGGGAGGATGGAGTGTGCCTTAATGCTTGAAATCTATTTCAAATGATGGCATCAGTGCTTGTCATTGCATCAGGGACTTGTTTTTTCATCCCTCCCGAGTGGATGAAACACAATGTCATGTGATAAACAGACTTTGCCTCCCCAGGCACCTGGCCATGATTAGTGAGTGACCTGTTCCCATCTCCTGTCCAACTGGCCAGGGCCTGAATGGTGGAGATCCCATCTTTTGTGCTGTGAATGGAGGGAAGTTCTCTTGCTTCCTGTTCTGTTCTTGTCCATCTCTGCGCATTAAGCATAAACATTAAAAACAGATGTTTGCAAGGATCTACTTAGAGGGCTGGATGCAGTTGCAGGTTATAGGGAGTAAACATTGTCAAGATAGATACCAAGCCTGTATTTTATTGCTGGGTGTGTGTTCTTCCCACACAGCTCGCCTCCATCACATCCAGGGGTTGGTGATCTGGCTTTCACAAGGGCTTAGCTTTCCACCCTGCTTGCCAACTCACATGTTTGCTCATGAAACGGAAGCTTAGCTACAATCAGAAGTGTTTGGACAAGGGGACAGTTTTAGTCAAGCCTTTTTTAAAAAAAAGTTTATTTCCTCCTGAGGGGTGGAGTCCTTCAAGGCAAGATGCATTCAGGGAAAAACCTACATAGGTATTTATGTCACCTGGTGAGGAGAGGATGTTTCTGGGTGGGGCACGTGATTTGAATTCAACTGCTAACCTGGAAGTTGGGGGGTTCAAACCCATTCTGTGACTGTGGCCACTTGAAGCAATAGAAATTATAGCTCAGAAAACCTGACAGAGTAGTTCAACTTAGTAACATAGGATTGTAGATGAGTCAGAATCAACATGACAGCAATTAGTGTGTGTGTGTGTGTGTGTGTGTGTGTGTGTGTGTGTGTTGGTGAGGGAAGTATAGGCACACTTGGCCATTCTAATGGCCTCCTTTCCTGCTCCTGATCAATCTCAGTGATCTCCTATCTTATACCTATGACATCTTAAAACCCAGTTTCTTGTAGATTCCAAAATACAACTTCTTGTTTTTCCTGAGCTGATTTCAGTACTTTTTTCCTTGTCCTTAGTTTTGGAAAATTTGATTATGAACTGTCTGGGTGTTTTTCCTATTGAGGTCCACTCTGATTAGGGGTTGGGTCACCATTTGAATGTATATTTTCTCTTTTTTTCCCATAATTGTTGTTGTTGTTATTATGTGCTGTTGAGTCGCTTGTGACTCATAGCGACCCTATGTACAACAGCCCTAAACCCTGCTCTGTCCTGTGCCAATTGCACTGCCTCTGACACACCCATCCAGATTACCCTAGTCTCTGAATCAACCAACCTCATAGAGGGTCTTCCCCTCTTATGCCGCTCCTCTACCTTCCTAAGCATGATGTCCCTCTCCAAGGACCTGTCCCTTACAACATGTCCAAAGTATGTCAGACGAAGCCCCAGAATCCTTACCTCCAAGGAGCAGCCTGATTTAACCCTCTCCAGGATGAATCCTTTTGTTTTCTTGGCAGTCTATGGTACATTCAGTACTCTTATCCAGCACCCCAGCTCAAAGGCCTCAATTACCCTTCTATCCTTCCTAGTCATTGTCCAAATCTCTGATGCATAACAAGTGTTTGCAAAGACCATAGCCTGTATCAGACACACCTTAGTCTCCAGAGTGACACCATTGCTCTTCAGTACCCTGGAGAGGTCCCTAACAGCAGACTTTCCCATCACAATACATTTTTTTATTTTCTGGCTACTGGTGCCAAGAATGTTGACCGTGAAGCCAAGCAGACTAAAGTTGTTAACAATCTCAATCTCTTCACCATCCATCCAGATGCTGCCAGTTGGTCCAGTGGTGAGAATCTTCATCTTCTTGACATTGAGCCTCAATCAGTACTGAAGGCCGCAGTCCTTGACCCTCTGCAGCAAGCATTTCAGGTCCTCCTCAGTTTCAGCAAACAGGGTTGTGTCATCTGCATGACACAGATTGCTAATAGATCTTCCACCAATCCTGACGCCACATTTCTCCTCATAGAGCCCAGCCTCTCAAATAATTTGTTCTGTATGCAGGTTGAAAAGGTATGGAGACAGGACACATCCTGGCGTACACCTTTCCCAATTTTAAATCATGCAGTATTTCCCTACTCTGTTCTGACAATTGCCTCTTGGTCCTAGTATAGGTTTAGCGTTAGAACGATCAAGTGTTCTGGGATTCTCATTCCCGGGACGTGCAGAGGGGAGACAGAGGAATCCGCATGGGCAGAACCAGGGGCCAGCCAATAGAGAAGCCACTTGTGGGAAAAACTTAGCCCCTCCACAAACGGCCCAAGGCTGCACCAAGATTTTTTCATAATACTTGGAAAATTATCTTCCAGTAAACATTCCCTGTTTCCTCTGTGGTTTTTCTCTTTTTCTTTTTGTTGTTTTGTCTCTTCTTATATATGTTTATATAAAACTAATTAATAATACGGTAGAAGGATTGGCGATCACCTCCCATGAGATTAACCGCCTCGGAAAACCTGCCGGAAGGTCATCAGCCATGGGTCAGTTCCAACTCCATGATATACAACATCAACAACAATTCATAATAATTTATAAAATAACGAATATATATATATATATATATATATAACCAATTATATGTAACTTAGTCATTCTTCTTGAGAATTTCCTAGATAATTCTTATGTTTTCTTCATTTTCCTTGACAGGCTGGTAGGGGAGGGATTTGCCTTTCATCTCACTAATTCTTTCTGGGGAGCAGCAGGGCTGGGGCAATGTGCTCATCTCCTCCTTACTCTGAGGACAAAATTATTATTTGGCCCTTTTCTAACTTAACCATGCTGTATTAATTTTCTGATGTTGTGTGACAAGTGAGCCTGAAACTTTACAGCTTCAAAGAGACAATAAGTATTTATGATCTCACTCAGTTTTTGTGGAAAAGAGATTCAGGAGCAGCTGAACTGGGTGGTTCTGGATCAAAATCTCAACTATGGATGAGGTAAAAGTATTGATTGAGGCTGTGGTCATCTGAATAATTGATTGGGCCTGGATAATTCTATTTTAAGGTAGTTGATCATAGTAAATTTGGACTGTCAAAGACACTGTTAAGAGAATGTGAAATGACACACTAATGATTCGGGGGTGGAGGGACAATGACATTTGCAAGTTACGTACCTGACAAAACATTTTCAACCAGAATATTAATTGGGAATGAGCTAGATTCAATCCCTTCAGAAAATGAGCAAAAGACTTGAATAGATAAGGCACCAAAAGGGATATAGATGACAAAGAATCAGATGAATATATGTCCAACCTCATTAGCCTTAAAAACTCTTCCTCTCTAGCCTCACTAGCCATTAGTAAAATGCAAATTAAAGCCACTTTATAGCATATGTATCAGAATGGCTAAAATGAAAAATACTGACAGTAGCAAGTGCTACTGAGAATTCAAAGAAAGTAGATCTCTCGTGTGTTTCCAAGTAGGAATGAAGACTGGCATAGTAACTCTGGAAAACAGCTAAGCAGTGTCTTATAAAGTTAAGCATAGGAAACTATAGGGCCCAGAAATGGTGTTCCTGGACTCTTATCCAAAAAGAAACAAATATGTATTTACACAAAACCCTGTACATGAATATTTATAGTAGTTTGATTTGTGATTGTCCCAAACCAGAAGCAACCCAAATGTTCTCCCACAGATGAATGATTTAATAAGCTGTTCAATCCATTCAGTAGTATACTACCCAGCAATTAAACAATGAATTATCAATACCTTCAACAACTTGGCTGAATCTCAAGGGCATTAAGCTGAGTGGACAGAAAAATAGCCCATCTAAAAAGGTTGTATATATCTCCACTTGTATAATAGCATTGAAATGATAAAAACATAGTAACGGAGAACCAGTCCATGGCTGCGAAGAGCTAGGAGTGAAGTTCTGACTGCAAAGGAGTGAGTAGAGCCAGATGCTGAATTGTGCTCCACAGAATTTTCACTGGCCAACTTTTGCAAACAGATCACCAGCTCTTTCTTCTGAGGGACTTCTGGATAGACTTGACCCACCAGCCTTTCACTTAGCAGCTAAGCACGGTAACCGTTTGCATCTTGCAGGAATTTGTAAGGGGACAGTATGAGGAAATCTTTAAGGGATGATGGAACAGTTCTGTGGCTGGATTGTGGTGGTTTATACACATCTATACATGTGACCAGGAGCTCTGTTATCATAGGCTATAGTGAATTATGTTACTGTCCCAAATACAGCAGTTCTACAGGAGAAAGATGGACCATCTCCGCCCTGTGAAAATCTTCTAGAGGGTCAGCAGTAAGATGGTTCTGACTCGATGACAATGAGAGATACACAGGACAAAATTTCATAAACTCTCTTTCTCTCTCCCCCCCATATGAAAATGGGTGGAACCCAAAAAGGAACTATAATTAATAGTGTTGTACCAGTGTCAATTTCTTGGTTATGTTATGTGTTAGGACTAGAAAAATCTGGGCACAGGTCACATAGGATTCTCTGTATTGAGTTATTTAAAAATAGAAAGTGTGTTGTTGTTGTTGTTATGTGCTGTCGAGTCGCCTGCGACTCATAACGACCCTATGTACAACAGCCCTAAACTCCGCTCTGTGCTGTGCCAATCGCACTGTCTCTGACACTCCCATCCCAATTATCGCAGTCACTGAATCAATCCACCTCATAGAGTGCCTTCCTCTCCTGCGCTGTCCCTCCACCCTCCCAAGCATGATGTCCTTCTCTAAGGACCGGTCTCTCCTCACAACATGTCCAAAGTATGTTAGACGGAGCCTCAGAATCCTTGCCTCCAAGGAGCCACCCGGTTTAACCCTTTCCAGGACAAATCTGTTTGTTTTCCTAGCAGTCCATGGTATTCTCAATAGTCTTCTCCAGCACCACAGCTCAAAGGCATCAATTCTCCTTCTATCCTCCTTGGTCATTGTCCAATTCTCTGATGCATAACAAGTGATTGCAAAAACCATGGCCTGTATCAGACGCACCTTAGTCTCCAAAGAGATACCATTGCTCTTCAGCACTTTGGAGAGGTCCCTAACAGCAGACTTTCCCATGGCAATGTGCCTTTTAATTTCCTGGCTGCTAGTGCCAAGACTGTTGACTATGGAGCCAAGCAAACTAAAGCTGTGTACAATCTCAGTCTCTTCACCATCCTTCCTGATGCTGCCAATTGGTCCAGTGGTGAGAATCTTTGTCTTCTTGACATTGAGCCTCAATCCATATTGTAGGCTGCAGTCCTTGACACTCTGCAGCAGGCGCTTCTCCTCCTCAGTTTCAGCAAGCAGGGTTGTGTCATCCGCATAACGCAAATTGTTGATAAATCGTCCACCAATCTTGACCCCACATTTCTCCTCATAGAGCCCAGCCTCCCGGATAATCTGTTCTGCATATAGGTTGAAAAGGTATGGAGATAGGACGCATCCCTGGCGTACGCCCTTCCCAATTTTGAACCATGCAGTGTTCTCTTGCTCTGTTCTGACGACTGCCTCCTGGTCCAAGTATAAGTTTCGCATTAGAATGACCAAGTGTTCTGGGATTCCCATTCCTCTCAGAGTCAGCCACAGTTTGTGATAGAAAGTGTAAAAAACAAAAAAATCCTTGACTAAAACACACTAACAAAACCCAGCTATACATCTGTTGACTCCACAACGTGAGCTATGAGTCTTTCAGCTCTACAACTCTGCCATAGAGTTCCTGTGTGATGCTTCGGTGTTGGCTTGTGCCAAGAATCCTGAACTGAAAAGCAGAGTCAAGCAACATTTTGGCTAAAACAGCATCCCCCAAAGGATGGCTGTCAAATCTAATAAACCCAAACTGAAACCACTGCTATAGGGTAGATGCCCACTCACTGCTTCCCCGTAGGACAACGTACATTATGAAAGCACACTACCTTATCTTTATCCTTCTGAGCACCTGGAGGATTCAAATTACAGGTGGATTATTGATACATAGTTGAGCATGGTCACCACTGCACCACCAATGTTTGCTCTGGAACCTAACAAAAACAAAACACCAAACCCTCTGCCACCCAGTCAATTCCTACTCGTTGTGACCCCCTCCATTGAGTTCCTTAGGCTAATATATCATTATGGGAGGAGATTGTCCATCTTTCTTCCATAGAGCCCCTGGTGAACTTGAACTGCCAACCTTTGAGTTAGCAGCATGACATATGATGTACAATGACAACTACACAGTTGAATAGATTCCAATATAGGGTGATCCTGCATTCACTTTTCAGTCCAACATGGAACCCAGTAGATCATAATGGAATTTAATAGACAGGACTTGAAGTTGGTTCAGAATGAATGCTCTGTGTTCATTTACATTTGGGAAATTGTGAGTGACTCTGTTTTCCTCACTGAAAGCCTTGTTTGTGTGGTGTGAATATGTGGTGTGAATTTCCTAATGGTGGCTAAAAAAATAAAGTACAGCGATTCCCAATTTTTTTACCCACAAAGCATCTTCTTTCCTGGGTTACATCAGTAGACCATCAGTACGTATATTTGAGAAACACTGAGCAGGAACATTCATGGGGGGATGAGGAGTCAGGGAAGCCCTTTCCCTCGGGAGCTGGTGTTTGGCTTCAGGCACTGGATCCTCTCAGCTCTTCCTGAGGTAGTTGAAGGTTTGGAAGGACAACACACAATCTGCGAGAAACATGTTAGAAAGAAAGAGGGTTGGTGTGTGGAGGGCCTGATGCATATTTTATGCTTTGATTCTCCATTTCTCCATTTCAACTGAGACCTTGGAGAGGATTCTTGTCCTCTTTTTCTCCATTCTTAGTGTCAGAAGGTTTCAATTTATTATCTGAGAATTGGAATAGAGGATGCCTGGTGAAGCCCTCTGGAAACGGAAAGGGAGGAGATAGGCCTTCAGAGAGGCAGAGGGAGGGGCGTGCGAAGATACATCCAATAGAGAGATTCTCTGAGGACTTACTTCAAGGTTGGCTCTGTGAGAAATCTTAGACTTCCCTTTTTTTTTTTTTTTAAATTTGAGGGAAAAGTTTATTCTGAATAGTTATCTTGTATGGTTAAGCCAAACCCACAGCTATTGAATCATTTACAACTGGTAAGTATCCTTCATTGGGTTTTAAAATTTTTTAAAATTTTATTTTAATGAAAGTTTACAGAGACTTTGGATTTCCATTCATTCTTTGTTGCACTTTTCGCTTTTCTTTTGAAAAGTAAAAGAAAAAATTCTTTCAAAAATCCTAGACTTCTAAAGGACCTTGTCTTTAGAGGAATGAAATTTGGGATGGAGGAAATAATTTGGCTAAACTAATGAAATAATCCCAAATCTCTACCTTTCTGTGGACTTTTTGAGGACTATTCCACATCTGTGAAGGAGCACTGGTGCCCTGATGTGTAAATGATTGGCTGCTTCCAGGTCTTTACAAGCCACACTATTTTTTTTTTTTTACAATACCCTGTTGATTACACAGTTCAGTCCTGTTTAATCCTGCTCCTAGATGGAGCAAAACACATAATAGTATGTATTTCAGAGCAAAGACTCACAGGGGGAATATTGGAGAATGACTAGTATAGCTAATCTATAAAGGCAAGAAATTATTTACTTAATCTCCAGAAGGAAAGAAATGATTGACTTAACCTCCTAAACAGGTTAGCTTACACTCTAGAATGGCTTAAAAACATGACTGTTTTCTACTGACAATACAACTCTGCCTTTCCACAAGAAGTATACTGCTGGGGTCACTCATATGCCCATTCTTTCAATAAACATCTATGAAGCACCTACCATATGCCTTCACTTTGCCTAGGGCCATTCAAGTAGAAGCCAGGCCCGAGAAGTATGTTCCAGAAGAACAGTCAGGATTCACAAAGACAAGACCAGGGTAAACTCTGCCTTGATTCATAACCATGCCCGTGTATTTGTCATTCATCCTAATCACTCTTTTAAGTACGGGCCTCAAGTAATAGCACTTTCCGGAAGAACAATTCTGTCTATTGTTTGTTTGTTAGATAATGACTTCATTTCGAGTGCTCTAGTTAAACTGATTGACTCCCCACTGCTGTCTCCTTCACCGGCCATAATTCTCTCTGTTCCCATTTCAGTAAGAGACAGGTGCCCTCCAAACTACACTCCCTGCATTTATCAGAGCTAAATAGCTTCCTGCTGCCTTTCCTCATATTTCTAAAAGCAAGTTCCTCTTACCTTCCACAGGCCAGCCTGAACAGGAAACTTGATTAATGCACAATTTGCGTCCCTCCTCTCTCAGGTTATTTATAACTCAGTCAAAATTCTTGGTGGCTAGCAAGAAACGAGCTCTGACCATCTTAAGCATAAGTGAATTTATTGAAAGGCCATCAGACTTCTCAGGAACTGGTAGGTGGCTTGAAAACCAAGCTTAGGAAATGGGGGAGAACCAAGGACTCTAGAGGTCAATGTGTCACTGCAGTCACTGAGCTAATACACTATCTGCTGTTCCTGTTGTCCTTGCTTCATGCCCTGAAGATTCAAGGTCTTGGGAAATAGCATTTGGTTGGCCAAGGTCAAAGGGAGCTCCAACTTCTAGGAGTGGAAAAATGCAAAACCTGACCCATCTGTCCAAAACATAATTGCAAATGACCCCCAATTTAATAAAGGTCTCTAAAAGGAGCCGTGATGGTTCAGGGGTTAAATTCTCAGTTGACAACCAAAAGGTTCGTGGTTCAAACTCATCAGCAACTCTGAGGGAGAAAGATGTGGCAATCCTCTGTAAAAATCATTGTTGTTGTATAGCATTGAGCTGGAACTGACCCCGTGCTGACGCTGTGGTGAGTTTTATGAGGCAGTTCATTGCATGGGAGGAGATTGCCCATCCTTTTCCCATGGAGCAGCTGGTGGATTTGAACTGTGTGTGCCTTTGGAATTGCAGAGCAGCTTCTTATCACTAGGCCACCAGAGCTTGGAAGCCCTTGGACAGTTCTATTCTTCCTACAGGGTCACTATGAATCAGAATCACCTTCATGATGACAAGTTCAGATCCCGCTGGCTGATGGGATTCCACATCATTCTAACATTCCAATGTGTGGCGATCGTTCAGTCCTTATGATCCATTCAAGCCTTGTTTTCCATAAACAAGCATCCCCTACCCCTGCCACAAATTGGCAAACACTTGCAAGAAGCACTTCAATTGGATATTCAGTTAATTTACCAATAATCATCTTCAAATGTCATTTATTATAGAAAATTAGATGAATTTAGTAAGAGCAGAAAAATATTGATTGCCGCCTTCTGAATTTTTAATACAAGTATTTGATTTATAAATGAATCCCTCATTTCATTAATTAGAGTAGCGAGGCAGCCTCCTAAACCAAGCCACAGTGCCGAGATTTATTGTGACTTCCTCATCAGCGATTTTAGGTACTAATGATTCACTAAAGTGAATTTCTTTCCTGGTCCAACTTTTGTCTTCTGCTTATCCAGCAACTTCGTCCTCGCTGGGTGTGTGGTTATCATCTCAATGGTCCCTCTCCACGCCTTTGTTCTCCATCTACTTCCCATTTTGCTCAGTTTATTCTTGGGCATCTTGCACAGGAAGTGGGCTTGGCTTGACCTCTCTTTTGACCCAGGATCCTATAACCTCTTTCAGAAAAGCATTTGGTTCTAGTTGATTCCGGTGGCCTCTGATCACCTAAATGTCTTCCCAAGAATCTAGCCCCAGCTCGAAATGTAGCAGGGGCTAAATGAATTGTTGAGCGATTAAACGAATCATTAAACACACACATGCTTTCGAGGAAAATGGAAAGAATTTGTTTGAATTTGTATTAGAATTCTGTAAATAAACTAGTGAGAAAAAAAAAAGAATTCATTAAACAAACACATGCTTTCTGTTTTCCAAGACTCTTTCACAGTGATCCTCCTAAAAATGAGAAAGGTCAGTTTAAAGAAAACATATCTTGTTTGTTCAAAGCTCAAGTCCCAACATAATTGTATAGGTTCTAAATACCCTTTCATTGTTTTTACTAGCTGTTTAGGACACGTGAATTTACCTCTCATATTCTCTATTTCTTAATAAAATGAATATGAATCATGTCTCATGAACTTTATTTTGTGGTTGCCTTGTGAAAAAAACTTCACTAAATGAGCAACTAAAAATTGTAGGTGTAGAAATTGATGATGCCACCAAAAAAGTGTAAGATATTCTCACTGACACCATGAGGCTTTCTGAGAAGGGAGAGTTAACATGCCCATTGGTCTGAAAAGAAGAAAGGGGCAGTGAAGAGTGAAAAAGTAAAAAAACAACAACAAACTATTAGAGATTTTAAAAGGATGGGTTGAGAAGAAAAAGTATTGTAATGAAATGTGCAAAGCCCAGGAGTTTGAAAACTAAAAGAGAACACACTTAGTGTTTTTCAAATTGGAGGAAACTGAAGTAAAATTCAAGCTTCGAATTCTACTATTGAACTATTGAAACATTACAGGCATAATACTGAATAATAACGCAGGGAGCACCAAAAGAAGGTAGAAAGACAACAGTTATTGTACCAAGAGGAATTAGGTGACATTCAACCATTTTAGGAGTTAGCATATGATTAAGGACCAGCAGTGCTAAAGGAAGAAATCCAAGCTGCACTGAAGGCACTGGGGGAAAACAAGGATCCAGGAATGGACAGAATACCAATTGAGATGTTTCAATAAATGGTTTGAATCCTGAAAGTGCTCTCTCTATTTCAAGGAATTTGGTTATTATGCAACACACTATGCCATGGACTATGCCACCACAACTCCTTATGCCAGGAAATTTGGAAGACCGCTTCCTGGCCAAACAAGTGAAAGAGGTTCATTCTTGTAATTCCTAACAATGTGGAAATTGTTGAAAGGTTTGTGGAAGACTCATCAACAACCGGTGTTATGCAGATGATACAACCCTGCTTGCTGAAACTAAGGAGGACCTGAAGCGCTTGCTGTAGAAGGTTGAGGATTGCAGCCGTTAATATGGATTGAAGCTCAACATCAAGAAAAAGATTCTCACCACTGGGCCAACTGGTAGCATCATGACAGATGGTGCAGAGATTGAGATTATTAACAGCTTTACTTTGCTTAGCTCCACAATTAGCAATCTTGGTACCAGGAGCCAGGAAATCAAAAGACAAATTGCATTGGGAAAGTCAGCTGTCAGGGACCTCTCCAGAGTACTGAAAGCAATAATGTCAGTCTGGAGAATAAGGTGTGCCTGATCCAGGCCATGGTCTTTGAAATTACTTGCCATGCATCAGAGAGCTAGACAATGACTAGGGATGATAGGACAATTGAAGCTTTTGAGCTGTGGTATTTGGTATACCATGGGCTGCTAGGAGAACAAACAAGTTTGTCTTAGAGAGGGTGAGACGAGACTGCTTGGAGGCAAAGATTCTGAAGCTTCGTTCCACATACTTTAAACATGTTGCAAGGTGGGACCAGTCCTTAGAGAGGGACATCATGCTTGGGAGGGTGGAGGGACAGAGAGAGGAAGACTCTGCATGAGATGGATTGATTCAATGACTAGGGTAATGGGGGTAGGCATGTCAGAGACAAAAATGTTTGGCACAGCATAGAGCAGTGTTCAGAGCTGTTTTACATAGGGTCGCTATGAGTTGCAAGTGACTCGATGGCACATAACAACAACAACAATTAAAATTTTAGATAATTAAAGATAATTACAGGAGTATATCCACAGATAGCCATCAGAAATAGATTCAGAATAGAATGTGGAATGAGAGATCATTGTTAATATCAAGTGGATTTTGGGTGAGAATAGAGACTATCAGAAAGATGTTAACTGTCTCTCATTGACTATAAAGACTTTCAACTGGGTGGACCGTAACAAATTATAGGTAACACTGGGGATAACAGTTAATTGTGCTCGTGCAGAATCTGTACACAGACCAAGAAGCAATATTTTCATTAGAGCAAGGGATTATTGCATGGTTAAAAGAAATCAGATCAATAAATAAATAGAGAAAAGATTGAAGTTGTTAATTTCATTTTACTTGAGTTTCTAACCAATGCCCAAGAAAGTGGCAGTCAAGAAATCAAACACTATAGTGTGTTGTGTAAACCTGCTGTATTGGGCAAAGATTTTTCTCCAAGTGCTATAAGAAAACCCTAGATTAGTGATTCTCCACAGAGGCGTCATTCATCAGTGTCTGGAACGTGTGATTATTGTAAGGCGGAGGGAGTGATGATGATTCCGGCGTCTAGTGGGTAAAAGCCAGGGGTGTCACCAAACACCCTAGAATTCACAGGATACTCCCGTCCCACTTGCCAGGAAAAAAAAAAGAAAGAAATCACCTGGCCTAAAATGTCAATAGTGCCAAGGTGAAAAAATGCTGGATCATAAGCAAAACGGGCCTGCTTTTCAAGCCTACCTTCTCAGAGATGTTTTTCTCTAGCTTCACACTGTAAGTGTGAATTATGACAGAAAGGGAAGCGATAGCGTTTTATTTTCCAGTATCTCTGTCCTCTAACACGCCAGCACTCACAGCCCGGTGCCTCTTGTGCCCCAGCATCAAATCTCTGTGAGATTCAAACATTTACTATGTGACGCCTTATAAAACATACAGAATATGATCTGACAAGGTCCTTTCCCAATGCCCTGTTCCACACGCAATCTTCAGGCAGTAATTCAATGTCAATGCTTTCTCCTATTATAATGGGTATGTGGCACACAGTCCAGGCCCCAGACAAAAGCATAGCCTTGAGGTCAGACAGAACTGGGCATCTACTTTCTCTGGGGAATAGATTTTATTTTGTCAAAATCAGTGCTGAGGAGATCCCAAGGAAACACTCTTTGGCTTATTAGTGGCTTTGTTGGTGCTTGAAAATCTAAGGCATTGCAGCATAATGTTAATAACCATTAACTTGGAGTTTATTCTGGGGTTAATAGATTATTATAACGTTATGGAAAATTATTTTCCAATAAATGTTAAATTTCTTTTCCCCCAGAACATTCTCTCTCTGTGCCACATGTTCAATGTTTTCTTCTGTATTAAAGATCTGCAGATCCCAGATAAATGGGTTGACAAAAGCTGCTGTGTTTCTGTTACCCTTTTCTTTACTCTTTTAAAAATACTCTGTGTGAATTAGTTGCTTATGGGGTGGGGTAAAGAATGTTTCTTTTTGTTGCTTTTCTTCATAGGAGAAGTTTGGTGCACTTTGAGGAAAATTTTTGCCTGTGGGGCTCATAGTTTCAAAAAGTGGCTGCTGACCACAATTCTCAAGTTCAACCTAACGGACTGTAACCGATTTGGTCACCAAAATAAATTCTCTTCAATACAAGGATTATTTATGACAAGAGTGGGGAGTAAATCTGTGGAAGTGATGGGCAGGGCGGTCAGCGCTGGTCAGATCTATCACATTGGCAGCAAGGTCTGGATGCTGGGTTAAAGTTTTCTAAATGGGTTGAGGAAACACGTGACTTTCGCCCCGCTTTCTTCCCCCTCACTGGCTTTCTCCTCCTGCCTCTCCCATCTTTAGCATGATCACTGCATTCTACTGTTGACAAATCAGGGTTCGGTATTAAATTCCCATGAAGAAATGGGACCTAGTAGTAAATTCCTAGGAAAAATAGCCCGTGAACTGCCCAAAGAATAAAGAGAAGTTCTGTCTTGCAGGAAATGCAAATAGGGTGCTTGCTTCTTACAGGCAAAGTTGGGGAAACTGCGTCTCATATGCTTTGGGCATGTTGTCAGAAGGGCCAGTGTCTGGAAGAAGACATCACGCTGGGAAAGGTGAAGGGTCAGAGAAAGAGGAAGACTCTCCACATGACCTAACAGTGGACTCGAGTATGTCAGATGGTTGCAGGAAAGGGCAAAGTTCAGATCTGTCATTCATGGGGACACTGTGAGTCATCTTCGACTCGATGGCACCTAACACAACAACAAGAAGGAGAAGAAACAGAGGGAGCTCAGGGTAGCATTTCCAGCCAGTGTACCTCACGTTCAGTCAACAGTGGAGGCTTGAAGCTGAACAGGTTTCCGACGAGCTTCCAGACCGTGAGGAACCGACTAGAAAGAAAGGCCCGGGGGCTGCTTCTGAAAATAGGCCACTGAAAGCTCGTCTGATTATATGCTATATTTTGCATACAGTCGTCATGAGTCAAGAGCAGCTAACAACAATATGAAAGACGACCAGCATTCATACCATGACTATGTACTAGACATTTGCTATGTGTCATGTGCAGTGTGTGAGGTTGTTGTTGTTATTTACTGTTGAGTCACTTGTGACTCATAGTGACCATATATACAATAGCTCTAAACCCTGCCCTGTCTTGAGCCAATCTCATTGTTTCTGATACACTTACTCCCATTACCCCAGTCACTGAGTCAATCCATCTCATCCAGGGTTATCCTCTCCTGCACTGTCCCTCGACTCTTCCAAGCATGATGCCCTTCTGCAAGGACTGGTCCCTTCTAGCAACCTGCCCAAAGTATGTGAGACAGAGCTTCAAAATTCTGGCCTCCAAGGAGCAGCCTGGTTTCACCCTTTCTAGGATAAACCTGTTTGTTCTCTTGACAGTTTATGGTATGTTCATACTCTTTTCCAGCACCACAACTCAAAGGCATCGATTCTTCTTCTATCATCTTTAGTCATTGTCCAGCTTTCTGACGCATAGCGAGTAATTGTGTGAGATTAGGAACCCAGGAATAAGACATGAGACCTGGCTTCAAGGAAGCCACCATTTTTATTCTCACAGGCCATAGAGCTGCAAGTCTCTTCACATTCTCCAAGGGTACTGAGATAAGACAGAGGAATGCATTGCAAGAATCTGAAATCTTACCGAGTGTCAATGTTGCTGATGATTTTAAGGACAGAAGTAAATGACAGACACAGAAGCAGGGAGAGTTCTGGGACAACAAGTGTAGTACCCCAGGCCTCTAGTGTCATGTGAAAATATCCCCTCTCCTACAATTAACACTTGAAATACGATGCAATGCCTATGGGAACAGCCCTAACACAAGAAGAACTATTCTGGTCACAAAATGGTACTTTAATAATGCCAAGGTTACATGGTATCTTCTGGGGTGCCATGCAACGTAAGTTCACAGGTTGGTTTACCATTACTCAGACACTCAGATATATCATGCTGAAAGCTTCCCCCCGTGAATATCATCAGTGCATTTTTCAGAAGGTCTGCCATTAATATGCTTACAAGGATTGGGTTAGACCACTTTTTCTTTCCCAAGTCATACTTTGTAAAGGGGGAGAATAGAGATGGTAGCGTTGCTGCACATGGTCCTTCCCAGGTTCCAGGATTGACTAGAATTGCCTGATCTAGGGAGATGAGAAGGAGGTTCAGGATGAACAGCAACCCACGGGCTCTACGCATTTGCAAGCAGGCCTGAGCTCCACATTTGAGAACTTGAGACAGCAGTGAGTTAATGCAGTCTCATCTTGGTGACATTAGAGAAGAAACTCAAACCAGGTCCCTGGAAACCATGACTTTTCACCGATATTCTTGCATATCTCTGTGGTTGAAATTATAGACTCTGAAATGAAAATGAGAACAAAAGAAAAAGAATCTGCCGTGAACTTGTGCTTATCTAACTATAAGGGTTCTATCAGGTTGTTCGCCAGAAGGTGGGCCATGAATCCACTAGCTACTTTCCTAGCCACTGAACTTGAACTCTGTCATGTAGCTGGGTGGGAATATGCTAATAGGGTGTGTTAGCCTATCCACCAAGTGATTGGCTATCTCACCATTCCACAAGGGGATTGGCCAGTCTCACCAATCTACAGGGGAATTGACCAAGTCTTATCAATAAATTTAGACCTTCTTCAACAGTGGAGAGGAAAAGAAGAAGTAAGAAAATGTAGGATGCCCTTTAGGACCAGATATTCTTGTTCCAGCTACACCTATGAGAGCGGCAGCCATAACTGAAGTTGAGGACCACAGCAACCTGACATGAGACGAAGCTGGCTGTTAACCACTCCACAGATAGAACCAGAGCTCAGCTAAGAGCCTTTGACCAAGTTTGTTTGGGTAGAGCAATTATTGACAGGACTGAAAACTTTGTAACACTGGCTTTAAGCCACAAAACTCAAGGCTAAGGTGTCTGTGAGCACATTTTGGAAACTGACTATATTCTCCTATTAATCTGGATTATAACCTTTTAACTTCCCCAATAGGCTTTGTGTGGTCTATGAGTTATCACATCAGATTTCGAATCCAGTAAAGCAGTAAGATTGGTGTTAGGATGAGTAGAAAGAGGTCCAGGAGCATGTGAGACATGTCTGACCTCATGTAAACTGGTTCTGTGCCATTGATGCTGTTTGATGAGGACACTTCCCCTTTGTGAAATTGGTAAATGGCTGTACCCAACTGGCCCTCATTCTTTTTTACACCACGAGCCTTCTTGTAATAAACAGAGTGAGTTTCCAAGTGACTGTTGCGTACTGCCGGTCTTGTGGATGGAGAACCATTTCCATAAGTAGAAAGAAAGATTTTCCAAATAAAAACTTAAAATCATTGCCATTAAGTGAGAATTGACTCATAGCTGACCTTCCAGTGGGGTTTCAGAGGTTGCAGATAACATGGGAGGAGATTGTCCATCTTTCTCCCCTGGAGCAGCTGGTAGATTTGAACCAATTGCTTTTGGGTTGGCAGTGCATTTTTTTACCCACTAGCTCAATGCAAAAAGCACTAAAGGTGAAAGCAAGGAATTTAGAGTTGGTTTGGTTTGAGAGCAAAGAACCACGTTTATGGGGCAGCTATGGGAACTGTTAACTATTGCCACTCCTCAGTGAGGTAATGTAATAAAAGCAGCGTAATGGAAGCAGAACAAGGACTGGCCTCCAAGCTTGTAGGGACACCAGGCACCTTGGGCCAGTAGCTTACCTGCCCCTGCCACTTTTCTAGCTTGCAGTTTCTCTGCCTGTTAGAAAAGACTGACTCCCAGCAGGCTACTCAGTCAAAACAGCTCTTCCTTTTTGTATTTGATTTGCATAAAATGGAGTCGGAGCAGGCAGCTATGCCTTGTCATGTTTGGTTTTGTATTGTTGGGTTGTTTTTGTGGTTTTTTTTTTTATTTTCATGGGTTTGAAAAGTTTTTTTTTCCCTTGTAAAATTTTACTTCCCTGAAGAACTGAATGGGGTTTTAGAAACATAGATTATTTCCACAGATATTCTCAGGAATGACTCCTAAGCAATTTGGATTCTAAGTGTACTTGGGAATCTGCTGAAATATACAGACTCTTCCTAGCAATCTATGTATCTGCAGTGTTTGGCCCACAACTTGAGGTGATTCCTGGAACCTTTCTTCACTGTCTATAAATTCTGGTTTAGGAACCCTTGGTGTTCTGCAAACTTGTAATGTGGAGTGAGAAGCACAAGGAATTAGAAGAAATGTGCTTCATGAACAGTTTCATGAAATACCCATTGTAGTAGGAGGTTTCTAGGATAGTTCTTTTTTTTTTAAATTAAATTTCATTAGTTTTAATGAACATTTACAGAGATTTTGGGTTTTCATTCATTCATTGTTACACTGTTTTCTCCATCCTCATCCCCAGTTCGTTCTTCTTCCCCCCCATGTCTGTTTTAATTGTCCAATTGCCACAGTGCTTGTCAAAGCCAGTTCTGATTAATCTCCTTTGTCAGTGTGTCCCTTGCCATTCCCTATCACTCCTC
>NW_006399863.1:2166834-2173650 GCF_000299155.1 Elephantulus edwardii | reverse complement strand
TAGGTTTTCTAGGATAGTTCTAAGCTATCCCTCACTCCTAGCACTCATGTTGCTGTTGTTGTTATGTATTGTCGTCAATTTGTCTGCGACTCATAGTGACCCTATGTACAAGCTCTGAAGCTTGCCCTATTCTGAGTCAGTTTCACTGACTCCGATACAACTACCCCCATTACCCCAGTTACTTTGTTAATCCATCCTATCTGGGGTCTTCCTCTCTTGCTCTGTCCCTCGACCCTACCAAGCATGATGTCCTTCTTCAAGGACCAGTCCCTCCTGCCCACATGCCCAAAATACGTGTGATGGAGCTTCAGAATCCTAGCCTCCACGAAGAAACTTGGTTTTACCTTCTGTAATACAAACCTGTTTGTTCTCTTGGTGGTATGTTCAATACTCTTCTTCAGCATCACAACTTAAAGACATCAATTTTTCTTCTGTCATCTTTAGTCATTGTTCAGTTCTCTGATGCATAATAAGCAATTGTGAATACCGTGGCCTGGATCAGGTGCACCTTAATCTCTAGACAGACATCTTTGCTCCTCGGTACTCTGGCGAGGTTCCTGACAGCAGACTTTCCCATTGCAATTCATCTTTTGATTTCCCAACTGCTTAAATCAGGAGTTTTGATTGTGGAGCTGAGAAAGCCGAAATTGCTAGTATTCATACTCTTGGGTAATTGTCCCCCTGTGAGTATGAGCTGGACCCTGTGGCTTGTTCTTACATATAGAATATGTCAAAGTGTTGAGGGAGGCCATGTCTGAGATTCCATTACTAAAGAATGTCTTCTGCCTTATTTTCCCTCCCATGCTGAATGGTGGGGAACCAGTCATCACATTGTGAGCTGTTCTATGAAGACAATCATGAGATAAAGAAGTGAGGGCAGCCTCTAGCCAACTTCCAAGGATGGCCTTCAGTCTAATGGCCCCAAACCACCAAGCAAATGAACAAACACTCTTTTCAACTGAGTCAATTCTGCCTAATGGTAACCCCGAAGGACAGAGTAGAACTGGGCCACTGTGTTTTGTTTTTATAGAATTAGACTATTCTCTCATGGTCCTAAGGAGCAGCTGATTGATGTGTTTGAACTACTATCTTTTCAGTTATCAGACAAACACTTTAACCATTATCCTAGGGCTTCACACACTGACCTATGAGGGATTGAACCCTCCTGTTGACAGCCTGGAGACAGGTCCTCCCTTCGTGGAGCCTTCAGACGAGGCTAGAGCTCTGGCCAACATCTTGTGAGACCTCGAGGCAGAGCCCGCTGGCCGTACTGTGACCTGCAAGAATCTTTATTGTTTTAATCCACCAATATTCAGAATAATTTGTTACACAGAAAAAGATAACTAATAAATCCATAGTCTCACACCAAGTACAAAACACTACACAAAAGCCCAGTGAGCATCAATACAAGTCTGCTGAGAAGGGAAACGGGATGGATTTTGTGTTCTTAGAGGCATGCCAACACCCATTCCTAACACCAAAACCAAAATCAAAACAAAACAAAAACCCAAACCCCCCCCAAACCTGTTGACAACTAACTTGCTGACTCTGACTCATGATGAGCCCATGTGTTACAGAGGAGGACTAACTGCTCCATAGAATCTTCTGGGCTATAAGCTTTATGGAAACAGATTGCCAGGCTTTTCTTCCATGGTTGAGTTAACCACAGCTAACCATGTTTAGTCAGCTCTATTTACCTCAATTAAATTCAACTCAACTCAACTCAACTCAACTCAACTCAACTCAACTCATCTCCATTGAGTTAGAACTGACTTATATAGCTGATCCTCCGTTGCGTTTTCATTGTAAGGGAAAAGATTGCCCACATGTCTCCCATGGAGCCACTGGGACGTTTGAACTGCCAGTCAGAGAGGCACTGACTTTGGGCTAGGAGCACAAGTCCTTATTAATTCCACCACTAATTCTCCTTTAGGTTAGTTTTTCTTGTGTGCTGTCCAGTCAGAACCAACACACAGCTGACCCTCCAGTGGATTTGCAGAGGCAGTTAATCTAACAAGTGGAGATTGCCCCTCCTTCTCCTGCTGAGGTGGATTCAAACCGTGTACCTTCAGGTTAGTAGTAGAGCACAAACTATTTGCACAACCAAAGGACGTTCAGAGGCACTCAGTGTAACACACACATTGGGGTCCCCAGCTGGGGGAACGGGATCCCCTTTATTCCACAGTGGCCTCATGGCCACCATTAACTGGAGTCCTCCCCTGCGACCGAGCCCTGCTGGCTTTTCCTCAGGCTGATTCTGTTCTGTAGGCAAACATTGGAAGAAAAGAAAGTTGATGGGCTTTCATCATTGCTTCCTCTCAGGACAGAGGATCGGTTGCCATGGAGAATGAGTGGCCTTTCCTCATCCTGTGGCTGTGACACATTGCTTCTTTCAGCTCCCCAGTGGGCTTGTGGGAGTCATGTCACGAGGAGCCATGAGACTTTGGACAAATACGGTCTGGACAAATGGCTCAGGGCATCCTGGTGCAGGAAATGAAGGGCAGGTCGCCCAGGGGCTGGGCACACCATGCTGGGTGAGAGTTAGAACGCAAATCATCCTGGCAGCAAGACATCACGTCAGCTCCATAAAACATGCGGCTGAAAGCTGACCGGGAGACTTGTCTGGAGGTGATGGCACAGGTGGGGTAGAGCTTCCATTCATTGTTAAATCCTCCTAGCTGAGAACCTGCAAAGTGTTACCAACAAAGCTGTTTTCCACTCCATAGGCTGGACGCTGTCCTGTGAGTGACAGGATAGCCCAGACCATGAGAGAACTTTGAAGAAGGCAAAGACCACCTTTCTTTTCTTTTTTAGAACTGTTTAAAAGGGGTAGATGATTAAGTATTTTTTAAATTTATTATTAATTTCAGTAAAATTTTACAGAGACTTTGGATTTCCATTCATTCATTGTTGCACTTTTCTCCCCTCCCAACCTTTCCCCCAAAGACCACCTTTCTCTAGTACCTTCCAGGGATATCTGAATTTCGACAGGGAATTTTTTGGGGCAGAAAACAACAACCTACAAAACCAAAAACAAGCCCACAAGGTCCGAGGACAATGACCTCCAGATGGTGGGAGTTTAGGCCCACCCGTAATTGAAGGCTGATTTTGTGCCTGGCCTAAGAACTACATTTTGTGTGTGTGTGCATTGAACAAAACCACCTCAGTCCTGTGCTCCTTGGATTTTACAGTTATGTGTGTGTGAAGAAAGGGAGCGATGGGGTAGAAAATGAAGAAATATAGTGGGATTTCATTATTCAAGCATTATATACACCCAGATAGTGAAGAAAACACCATTTATGTCCTTTAAGGAGTTGGTCTTCCCCATAATACTCTCCTGCTGGGGAGGGAAGAAACTTAAACAAGTCAGTTAACAATATCTCGGGTTCTAAACATTTAAACAATCTCTTTCAGTTTAAAGAATCAGTTTATTTATTATTACCTGCTTCTGACAACACCCCCATTTGTGGAAACATCAGGTCTAATCCTTGTAACCCCAGAATAGAGGGAAGTTCAGAAAAACCACACACCTGATCCCCTCAACTTCCCAGTCTGTTACCCTGGTCAACTCTGGTACCTCTGCTGGAGCTGATGGGACCCAGAATCACACCTCAGAGGCAGGAAAGTCTCTGTTCTGGGAGTGGCGTTATTAGCCTATTGAACCCCCCATTTTAGCCTCTTCTCTTTGCTTTCTGTGTCTCCCCTAAACTGGACTTGAAAGAAGGGGCTTCCCTTCTATCATGGCAATGTGGGAAAACGGGGCAGGTCTACTACACTTAGGCCGTCCCTTCAAGGGAAAGATCTGGCAATCAGCTCCTGAAAGGATTACAAACTAGGAAATGTCCTCGGCAGTTCCACTTTGTCCTAGAGTGTCGTCCGCGTGTGTCAGCACAGAGCCAAAATCAACACCTTCCACCTACAGGGTGGCTCCAGGAGGCAAAGTGCCACGACCACCAGGCTGAGACAGTCTTAGTATTCTTAACAAGACCACGGTATTAAAAACCAGGATCTCAGAAACAGGATTTAGATGGGTGTGAGAGCTAGATTGTGGCAGAAGGAGGTGGGGATGCAGAGGGAACGAGGTTGCTCTCCTGTTTACAGGGTGCTGTCTCTATTATTTGAGACAATATTTACAAATTCTACGGCCGTGGTTGTTTATTTTTACAGATGACCTGGACACTTGGCACAGTTGTTTCCAATAAAAATGCAATTAATTCATAAATGAAGAGGAAGAACAGTGTTCTGCTTCATCTTTAGATTAACCAAAGGGTACTAGGTTTTGGGACAAGTAATATCTGTGTTCCAAGGTTTTTTTTTTTCAAACCATGACTTTCTGTAGGTGCATATATATGCATAGGTAAATGTTATTATAAAGATGCATTACTTGCAAAAACATTACGGTAACCTGAATTCCTTTCTGATCCCAGCGTGGTAATGAATAATCGTTACACAATAAGGTTTGCATGCCCTCTGTTTCCCCCTCTCTCTCTGCTGATAGTTGCTATGGAGACTCTAGGGTCACTGTTCTGTAGATGACAGGATGGAGTTAAGGGTCAATGAAGAGCGGGCTGCTCCCAGAGCAGCTTTTCTGACTTCACCAGGAGACAAGCTTGCATGCCATGTGCCCTTGCACCTGAGTTAGCTACTGTTATTAGGAAGAAAGTTCTAGGTAACCTAGGTTTTCCTGAGCAGTTGGCTGTGTTGGGGAAGGCTATATCCATGTCTTGTGCCTCAGCTTCAGCCTCTGCCTGGTAGAGGCTTGATTTTATTACTTAAGTTCACAAAGGGATGGGATTTATCATGACTTATGCTATCAAGCAGTTAGTTCCCTTTTCAGACATTGAAGACCTTGTGTTCAAGCCAGTTTTTTCAGCCATGATTCTTCAGGTATCCTTTTAGGAAAAGGCTCTGTTTGATAAAATCGATTCTCTGGTTGGGTCTGAGTTTGAGAACCTGTTCCTATCACTCTCTTTCCTCCACTAGTTTCCCAGTTTGGAAGCCTGCGTCACCCCTGCAAAACCCACTGCTTGGTTTCTCTTTGGCCAAAGAACAAGCTTAGGCTTCTCTGTGGTGGTTTCTCTGGATAGAAGCACACTGGGTGGAGACCAGGTGCTTTGGAGACAGGGTGGGCTGGGACCCACTCTCAGTAGATACTAAGACCGTGCTCTCCCTACTCCACTCCCCTCAGGCTGCTCCCGTCTTCCCTCTACCCTTGGACATGTCAAACACAGTCCTGTCTCCAGACTTCTGTGCCAGCTACTACTCCCTCTGTCTGGAAACCTCACCGAGTTACCTTCTCCTCAGGATTCACGTTTCTGGTCAAATGTCTCCTAAGAAGACCTCTTCTTGGCCTCATCATCTCAAGTAGAGGTCCCCTTCCCTGCCAGCTTGTCTCTCACCTTCTCTCCTGCAGTACCTTCTCCCTGTGCTGCTGTTTGGGTGGATTTCATCCTAAAAGAAGCTTCACGAGGGTGGCACTTTCTTGAGCTGTTTGATGTTGACTCCTCCCTGCTCAGTCCAAGGCTGGCTTCTGAAGCTCTTAGTGGATTGAATAAAGGAATAAATACAGTTGCTTAAACTCTCTAAGCCTCAATTTCCCCACCTACAAGATGGCGTTTAAAATAACTTCAGGGGTTGTTGTGGTAACTGATGGTGATGATGCACACAAAGTGAAGGCTTCTATGCACATTGTTGCTAAAACGTGATGATTTTGAAGTCTTCCTGGTTACTTAGTTTTTGGGCTTCAAGAGTCAATAAGCTAACTTCTAAGCCCTGTTAAACGCTCTGACTTTTAGCTCTTCTAGGTGAACAAGTGGAAGGAACAGCCCCACCAACAGCTAAACTGTTTACAGCACAGTGCTGCCACCTACACAGATTCTTATTCCAGAGCTGGTGCTTTGAAGCATTTGGAAACAATCTCGTCGGAGGCGTTTCTCTAGCCCCGTGTTACTGCGCAGCCTATAATTTCACCATAAATGTGTCTTTTCTCTTTAGGCAGAGGGTCATTAAGTTTAACGGTGTCAAAGCGCTCTCTGTGTTACATACAACTTAATTAGCGCACACGGTAATATTAAACAGTCTGTTCGCAGCGAGGAATAGATTTACACTTCCTTTTTTCGGCTCCTACTGATTTATTCCTCAGCACTTGTAAATTACGAAGGGGTAATTAATATTTGCTCCTAAATGAAAGAATGGCAGTTAAGTCTTTGTATGCCCCCATGCGTGACTAGGTTGGAGGACTTGCTGAGGGGAGGTGCTTGGTGATAATCCACTTCTTTAAGGAATTCTTGTCTGACTTCGGTCCCCTGTTCTTTCCCCCAGGGCTCGTATTTAGCACACACATCTCACAGACCTGTTTATCATCTGAACCCCTCTCTAAATGAGTCCCACGGTGGGAGACAAAGGGTTGTCTCAGCCATTGCTGCAGTCCTGTGCCCAACACAGTGATTGGTAGCTACCAAGTGAGTAATAACTGTAAATAAGAATGACATTAGTAAAAAGATCAAAAAACTTATTGCCATTGAGTCAATTGCAAATCAGGGACACTTCACCGGCTCTCTGAGGTTGTAAATCTCCATGGGAGAAGAATACTCATCTTATTCCCGAGGAGATGGTGGATTTGAACTGGTGGAGACATACGGCTTTTTGGTTAGCAGGACAACACGCCTCGGGTTGTACCAATAAAGCTTCCTAAAATGCCACTAGGGTGCTGAGTGATCTGTATGCCGAACAGATCATCCAGGACACTGGGCTGTACACGGAGGAATGTGGCATCAGGATTGGAGGAAGATTCATCAACAACCTGCGTTATGCAGA
>NW_006399863.1:2156496-2166734 GCF_000299155.1 Elephantulus edwardii | reverse complement strand
GACATAACCCTGCTTGCTGAAACTGAGGAGGACCTGAAGCACTTGCTGCAGAAGGTCAAGGACTGCAGCCTTCAATATGGAGTGAAGTTCAACATCAAGAAAACAAAGATTCTCATCACTGGGCCAATTGGCTGCATCATTATGGATGGTGAAGAGATTGAGATTGTTAACAGTGTTAATTTGCTTGGTTTCACCATCAACACTCTAGGTACCAGCAGCCAGGAAATTAAAAGACAAATTGCACTGGGAAAGCCAGCTGTGAGGGACCTCTCCAGAGTACTGAAGAGCAATGATGTCAATCTGGAGACTAAGGTGCGCCTGACCTGGGCCATAGTCTTCACAATTGCACGCTATGCATCAGAGATATGGACAATGACTAGAGATGATAGAAAGAAAATTGATGCCTTTGAGCTGTGGTGCTGGAAAAGAGTGTTGAATATACCATGGACTTTTAGGAGAACAAACAGGTTTGTCCTGGAGATGGTGGAACCAGACTGCTCATTGGAGGCAAGGATTCTGAAGCTTCATCTGACACACTTTGGGCATGTTGCAAGGAGGGACTGGTCCTTGGAGAAGGACATCATGTTTGGGAGGGTGGAGGGACAGCGCAAGAGAGGAAGATCCTCGATGAGATGGACTGATTCAGTATAATGGGAGTAGGTGTGTCAGAGACAGTGAGGTTGGCACTGGATAGAGCAGGGTTCAGGGCTCTTGTACATAGGTTTGCTATGAGTCATAAGCAACTCAACATTGTGAATGTAAAAATTGAGGATTTGACCTGATCATGGACATCAAGATAGTATTCCACGTAGAAATGCTGTTTGCCCTGAAATAAGAAGGACATGCGAGCAATATTAACAAGCTGGAGAGGGAGGAGAGCAAGTGGGTTCAAAGACCCTGGAGTAGGAGTGCTGGGGCCAATAAGATTGACTTAGAGGAAGTCAATATGGCTGGAGAGGGGGGTTTCTGGGGTCCAGAGGGCTCTGGTTTAACCCTCTCCAGGATGAATCTGTTTGTTTTCCCGCAACGTATAGAGGAGGAAAAAACCCCCAAAACCTTTCGAAATATTTTCATTCCAGTTGTCTGGAACTGACCTCATGATGTATCCAAGATTCCTGGATTGGCAGAGCCAAGCTTGCTCTGAAGACTTGGGAGAGCATCCTTCCTTGTGTCCTCCAGCTCCTGCTGGTTCCTGGCAATTCCAGGCTCCAGTCTCTGCTTTAATCTTCACATGGTCATCTTCCTTCTGTGTCTATTTCCTCTTTGCATAAGGACACCAGTCATCTTGGATTAGGACACATACTATTCCACTATAACTTCATGTAAATTTAACTAATCACACCTTCAAAATCTTAATTTCCGAATGAGGTCACAGACACAGGGACTGGAGGCTAGAACTTCAATGAGTCTTTCTAGAAGACACAGTTGGACCCATAACAGTGGAGTAGAAGGGCCAAGAGATTCAGCTTCTGTTTCAAGCAAGCACACCTCTGCAGGAGAAGGTGTGATGTGGACAAGCAGACTCTTTCTTGCCTTTCTCAGATGTGATTTCTGGCTGTAATTCTCTGCCCAGAGTCCTTATTTAATTGTTATTTGAGGATCAGTTGTTTCTGAAAGATCCCGGAGTGGATTCACACTGCTGGTATTTTGCCAAGGGAGATTAACAGTCTCAGTTTGCTGTGTGATGGGATTAGCAAAACACTGCAGCTGGTTCCCAGCCCAACAGCCTGTCCTGGAAATACCTGGTCAGTCCAACTCAATTCCACCTTTCAACCCTTTCCTTTTTCAGTTTGGGTAATGTGCAGCTCCCACATCTGTAACTATATAGACAGTTTTCTGAAAATCTCAAACAGTTGACATTCCTGAAAAACATGCCGGACATGCTGGTGAACATCCTTGATCACCCCCAATACTAAAGATTGTTCTTCTCAACCCCAGTAGAGAATCAAAACCCTGGTGCTAAACAAATGTTCCCTTTTGTGAAATTAAAAAAAATATTATGAATTAAATTGAAATTACTCAGCATACTAATACATGCATACCGAATGTTGTTATTTTTTGCACATCAGGTGGTAAAACTGTAACTGTGAATAAATTGCTTGAAGTAAGATTTCACTCCCCCTTTAATGTTATAGTAGCAGATGGGCTAATAAATATGCAACACTTTGTACCAACATTTGAAATTTCAGAGGGGTAAAAGTTCTCCCCCACCTCTTTCACACAAACAAAATGCACAATCATCCAATATTATACTTTTTAATGGAAAACCTCATGTCCGTGTGGTAAATAGCAGTCTGCTTTCAACAATTTTCCTAGTGTGACAACAGTTAGGACGTGGGAGAACACAGAAGCTGGTGTTTATGGTCCCTCCTTACGAGGGCATTTTCTTTCTTATTGGGAAAGTTCTCTGACTTTGAGGAGTATTTTTGGCACTTTTGTTGGCAACTAAGGGGGTTGTGGATCAGTTGTTGTTAGATGAGTAGAGTATGACTCACAGTGTCCCTGTGAACAACAGAGCTGAACTGCTCTGTCTTGTGCCCTCGTCACCGTCTCTGACACACTTGGGTCCCTTGCAGTAGTCGCTGTGTCAGCCTATCTCGTTGGGGTCTTCCTGTCTTTCACTGACCCGCCAGCTTCATGAGCATGATTTCTCTCTCCAAGAAATAGCTTTGCCTAGCTACATGTCCAAAGTATAAAAGACAAAGCTTCACCATCTGTGTCCCCACAGGAACACTCTGGCTACACTTTTTTCCAAGACATTTCAGTTTGTTCTTATGGAATTCTATGAGATGTTCAATAGTCTTCTTATCAATTCTGCTTTTGTGGGTCAGCAGGAATGCATTTATCCAGCCCTGTTTTGCTTCTGACTGAGTGTGGCTCAATGGTTAGGGCAGGTTGTGGGACCAAGCCTCTCTGCTCCTTGTCAGCTGTGTGACCCTGATCAGGTCATGCTAATCGTCAGCTCATGCACCTGCGCTGTGGGGTGTGCGTGGTACCTTCCCTTTAGGGCTAATTTGAGGGTAAATGTAAATACAGCGGGTGCAGGGTCTGCTCAGCTCATTGTACCGAATCAGAACTGATTCATAGCTGACTTCCATAGGGTTTACAAGACTGTAAACTCGCAGGAGATTGTCTGTCTTCGCCCCAGGAGCTGCTTGTGGATTTGAACTGCTTTCTGTTAATTGGTGATGGAAACACATGCTGAGTTATCAGTGGAGGACGGATCCAATGGTGTTGAGCATTACATGTTGGGTTGCTAAGTAAAAGGTTGGCGGTTCAAATCT
This sequence comes from Elephantulus edwardii, assembly GCF_000299155.1. Lineage (NCBI taxonomy): Eukaryota > Metazoa > Chordata > Mammalia > Macroscelidea > Macroscelididae > Elephantulus > Elephantulus edwardii. The sequence continues at coordinate 2,163,450 of NW_006399863.1, read as the reverse complement.
CCTAGCCACTCCATTGGAGGTAGTCTGCTCTGGTTAAGATTTATAGCTTCAGGAAGTTAAATAAAAACCGACTAGGCAGAACTCCACAGTGGGTTTGGGACTTACAGACGTGATTTGAAGAGAAGCTACTTGGACTGTGTTTACATTATCACTTGAGGCTATTGTTTGCCTTTGCCCTGCACCCTTGCCCACTCCTTCTGCTGGCACAGAGCCCACCTCCCTCCCTCTGACCTCAGGGCTATGTGGGTACGTGTAGGGTCTACCACAATGGCACATCTACAAAGCCAATGGAAAGATAGTGTTTTGTGACTCAGGACCCTCTGGGTGATAAAAATAGTTAACTCAGTTGTCTCCAACTCAAGATGGCTGGATTGAATCCACTCAGAGCCACCTCAGGACAGAGACCTGGCAACCTACTTCTGAGAAAACAGCCATTGAAAACTCCCAAGACCACAGTTCTGCTCCGACATACCTGGGGCCATGATGAGTCAGAATCAGCTTGAAGCCAACTGGTTTCCATGATTCAATCGGAGACCTTCCCTGGAAAAGACACACATTCTTTTCTGTTGAATCAGTCACTGTATGGGAGTGACAGAAACCTGATGGTACCTGTCACCAAAACAAACCCATTGTCAATTCCCTCACGTGACCCTGCAGGATGGAGCAGAACTGCCCCCACAGGGCTTTCAAGACTGGGATCTTTAAGAAAGCTGACTGTCCTGTCGTTCTTCCACGGGCACCACCAGGGCCCCACTGTTACAGGTAGCATAATCCAGATGTGGAGAGTTTGTTGTTCTCATGAGCCATCGAGTTGGAACCAACCCACAGCTGACCTTCCTGCGGGTTTTCAGAGGGAGTGAATTGCATGGGAGGAGACTGCCCGTCCTTCTCTCACGGAACAGCGGGCTGATTTGAGCTGTGTGTCTTGGAGACTGCAGCGCAGCTTCTCACCACCAGGGCCACCAGAGCTTGGCTAGGAGCTAGGTGAGCATTGGATTTGATCACGTCCACACCATTTTAGTCCAGAATTCTCTTGAATATGAAACACAAGGATCTTCAGGGGAATAATTGTGCAGGATAAATAATAACTTCTCCAGAGACAGGAGTTTTGGCTCCAGTAGGATACTGGTGAGAGCTAGGTTATGCAGTGGAAGCACCTTGCACATCCTGCTGTGTGACGGTGAGGGTCCTACTCTGGGTTTGGGAACGTGCCTTGATTTGATTTGGGTCCTGCTGCTGGACAGTCCGTTTGTTTTCTTCCTCAAGGAGGTTCTCCTTTTCTTCTATTCAAGTAATTCAAAAGTTAAAAAGTAGGGTTCAAAGGCTCCGTCCTTTCGTTAGCAGCCTTATGTTTAACTCACACACCACCAGGGCTCCTTATATCCAATTGTTAGGTGTTGTCGAGTATGACCCGTAGCGACCCTATTAATAACAGATCTGAACTCTGTCCTCACCTGTGCCATCCTCACGCTTTCTGGGCCCATTGCAGTAGTCACGGAACCAATCCATCTGGTTGAGGGTCTTCCTCACTTTCCCTGACACTCTACCTTTCCAAGCATGAAGTCCTTCTCCAAGGAATAGCCTCTCCTACCAACTTGCTTCATGGTCGCCTCCAAGGAGCACTCTGGCTGCACTTACCTCAAGACTTTTTTGCTTTTTCTTTTGGCAGTCCTTGGGATATTCAGCACTGTTCTCCAACACCACAGCTCAAAGGCACCAATTCTTCTTCTGTAATCCTTATTCACTGTTCAGCTCTAAGATGCAGAGCAAGTTATTACAAAGATCATGGCCTTAATACTTTGGAGAGGTCTCTGACTGCAGACTTTCCCAGTGCAATATTTCTCTTGATCTCCTGACTGCTGGTACTAAAGGTGTTTATTGTGGATCCAAGTAAGATGAAGTTGTTGACCATTATTTTTTCTCCATCTATCATGATGTTGCCTATTGGTCTAATGATGAGAACTTTTCTTTTTTTTTGAGAACTTTTATTTTTTTGACATTGAGATGCAATCCACATTGTAGGCTGTACTCTTTGATCTTCTGCAGCAAGTACTTTAAGTCCTCCTCACTTTTAGCAAGGTTGTGTCATCTGCATAATTCAGGATATTGATGAGTCTCTCCCCAATCCTGATGCCACATTCTTCTTCATAGAGTCCAGCTTCTCGAATGATTCACTCAGCATATAGACTGACTAGATATGGAGAGACGCTACAACCCTGATGCAGCATTCACAAAATTAGTCTAACAGTATTTGATGTGGAAGTGCCCTGGAAGGTTCTGAGCAGACAATATTTTTAGAGATTCACTCCGGCTTCCAGCGTGGCATGGAGGGGGAGCATGAGGCAACGGTAGAAACAGGTAGACCAGTAAGCAGGCTGTTACAATAAAATTGGATGACAGCAGTATCATCCCAGAACTTTAATGATAAGTAGCCTAGTGGGTAGGCAGTTGCATTGCCAAGCCAAAGGTGGGTGGTTTGAATCCACCAGCTGTTCTGTGGAAGAAAGATGGACATTTTTTCCTCATGTCATTTACAGCCTCTGAAACCTTGTTGAAAAGGTCAGTTATGAGTTGATTCTGACTTGGCGGCAAGGAGACAGTGAATTTTTATCGTAGTGAGGGTGGTGACAAGTAGGGGAATTCTGGATGCATTTTGAAGGCAAAGCTAGACAGATTTCCTGACAAGTCTGGATATGGGATGTGAGAAAAAGGGAGGGATCAAGGCTACCCCCACGTTTTTGGATTTTAGCAATTTAAAGGCTTGATGTTGCATCAGATGAGATGCGGCGTCAGGAGGCAGGGACTATGGTTAAAGCAAGGCTGTGCATCGAACAGGTATTGTGAATATAAAATGCTCACGTTTGACAAATTAACTCTTAATCTCCCCAAATAAATACAGTGTATCTGGGCTTGTCGTAATTACAGAATTTATTTCAAAAGGTAATTAATACTGTGGCATCATCTATTGTGGCGTCATCTAGTGAAGCCATGTGGTTAGTTCATTAATATAACTTGGGTTTGAAAGAGGAAGAGAATTGTTTTCCTCACTCACTTGCAGATGTTGCAATGGCCCTGTAAGCCGTGTGTCTAATCGTCACGGGCCACACCACCAGCGTGAAGACTTTGTGACGTGAGGCCCCACTCAGAGGACAGTTCTGCCTCTGCCACCACAGGCTTGAGGGATGAGCTTGCTTATCTGATGTGACAAAGCAGCTTTGTCACATCCCATCCCAGAGATGGAAGAGCTGGCAACTTTAAAAGGGGAAGGAAATAATGCTGACCTTAGAAAACATAAGGTTCTGAATCTTTCCTTTGTTGGGTGTGACTGTATCCCTGGCTGGGTCTAGTTTTCATTGGTAAACAGTAGAAGGTCTTAGATGTAAAGGAGCTTAGGTTGACTCTAAAGAGCCCAGAGCCCAACTGGATTCTTTTATTACTATTATTGTATTTCTTGATAACTTCACTCTTCCCAACACATGAATTCAATTCAGAATAAGAAATGCCTCAGTCCTGTTAAACTTCCACACTCTTTGCCGTGTTAAGAATTAAAGGGCGCATTTCTGAACAAGTGGAGGACTGATTACAAATGATCTTTTAGAGCTAACAAAAAGGTGGTAGCTGAAGATGTTAGGTTACCATAGAAACACCAGGGAGAGGAAACAGTAAGGAGGATGCTCTGTGGTGGACAAATAGGTTTTTGCAATGATATTTGCACCCTAAGTCTAATGGGTTCTCAGCAAAATTTGTAGACATTAAGAAGGAATGATTCTACTGGGCAAAAACATCAATCCCTTTAAAATGAAGGTGTCGTAGTCTGTAGAGAGCTGTGCTGCTAACCTACGGCTGTCCTTCTCCAACAGTTTGAATCCACCAGTAGCTTCTCAGGAAAACTATAGACACTCTTCCCTTGTGCAATTTACAGCCTCCAGAGACCCATTCGAGTGTCAGCTATGCATTGTTTATTACATGACACCAATGAGAGTAAGAGATATAGAAAAGTAATTTCTTGTGAGCCTTTAATGTTCTAAATGTAGACCCTCATTCAGTATATTGTGCATCAACAGGAGAAATCTTTTTCAAGCTGCCATCATTGAAATATCACCCAAGCAGTACGCAAGGTGTCATGATGAACATTTTCTTAATAAGTGACATGGATGGGAGCCATCGCAAGAACAACTGATGGTCAATGTTGTCGTCTGCAATCCATACGGCAGGTTTAGGGTTAGCCAGGCCAGGCCAGGGCCCTACATGGCCACTCAGGAATATTCCTCAAACTGCTTGTGTTTAAGTTGGATATTTTAATAAATGAAAAAATAAATTTTTATTTTATACTGGTTTGCTTACAAAGTTCGTAGTATTGTTTCACACCATCCTTCATTCACATTGTGTTTCATACAATCATTGCCATTTGTTATGTTTTAGAAAATTAATCAGCATCAACTATGCCCACCATTGCTCTGTCTTTCCAAATCCCTGCCTGATCTATGTATAAGTTTTGTAATTTACAAAGATTTATTGCAAAGAGTTGTCCTAAGAATTAAGTGAGAAAATCAATGTGGACATACAGCTCAGTGTAATGCTTGAGAACACAGTGAGTGTGCAGTAAATGACGTGGCAGTGACTGTGAAGAGAATGACAATTGCCAAGAGTCATGTCCATCCGGTCATAATGGTGGGTAGGCAGGTGTCCTGGGGGCCTAGAGTGCAAAGAGGTGGTCTGTTGACCGGAAGGTTGGCATTTGGCATTTTGAATTAACCAGCTGTTCCCTGGGGAGAAAACCGAGCGTTGTCCTCTCATTAAGATTTACAGCTTTGAAAGCCCAATGGTGGGTCACTGGGAATTGGAATCAACTCGATGACAGTGGGTTTGGTTTTTGGACTTGGCTGAACTCTTGGCAATGAATAAAGCACTAAGCTCAGTTACATATTCTGAAGCCTACCCTAACACAATTGCGAAGGCCGTGGCCTAGATTGGCATGCTTTAGTCTCCAGCCTGACGTTGTTACTCTTTAGCACTCTGGAGAGGTCTTTGACAGCAGATTTTCCCAATGCAGCTCATCTTTTGATTTCCTGACTGCTGGTCCCAAAGGTGTTGATTGTGGATCCAAACAAGATGAAAAAGTTTATTTCATTCTCTGTCTTTTCTCCATCTATCATGATGCTATCTACTATTGGTCTAGCAGTGAGGATCTTTGTATTCTTGATGTTGAGTTGCAGTCCATATTGAATGCTTCAGTCCTTGACCTTCTACAGCCAACACTTCAAGGCCTCTTGGTTCAAAGAGCAGGGTTCTATCATCTGCATAACACAGGTTGTTAATGAGTCTTCCTCCAGTGGGGTCAGGTGTGCCAGAGACCTGAGGTTGGCTGAGGATAGGGCAAGGTTCAGAGCCAAGTTTATAGGGTTGCTATGAGTTGTAGTCAACTCGATGGCACATAACAACAACAACGACAACACAACACTAATGAGTCATCAGGTCAAATTGAAAAAAAAAAGATAATTTCTCTTTCGGCAGGTAATCTGGCAGTATTTGTCAAGTTCAGATTAATAGAAAAGCTACAGAAATACTATAGAAATGCATTTGAGAATCTTCCAGGACTTGCAAAGGAACTTGAAGCAATATAGTTTAATTAAAGACAAAAATATAGATACTGTTTCTGGAATAGAAGCAGGTAGCAGTAACACTAGAGCCTCAGGTGGCCTAGGAGTCATCATAGCATTGTTTAAATGCCCTTTAACACCCCACACAGGTGAGATTATAACTTACACAAAAGGATGATGAGAAATTTATTCTACACACTGTTTTGGAGGCTGATAGGACCTTTTCCCTCCACCTGGATATGAGATGTAGAAGTAAAGCCGGATGGTTCTGAAATGAATGGGGAGTTGTGGTTGTAAACCATAGAGTTGGAACCGACCCATGGCTGACCCTCCAGCAGGTTTTCAGAGGTAGTAAATTGCACGGGAGGAGACTACCCATCCTTCTCCAGTGGAGCACAGCTGGTGGATTCGAACTGCAGAGCAGAGGGCAGAAACTCCTCACTCTAAGGGAGTCCTCAGGTCGACAATGGTCCTAAAGCACAGTAACAGTTATGGAAGGCTCTCCGCTCAGCTGTCAAAGGCACAAATTCCTTCCAAAGGGTTTTGAAATAATGGAATTTTTCTGGTGAATTGTTCTGTATCTATAACTTGTGATTATCTGTAGATCGACACTTAGGGGAATTTGTAAAGAAGGCTGATCTTGGCAATAAAAGAAAGTCAAAGCAGGCTGTGGGAATATGAAAATGAGCATTTCTGTCACTTCTTCCCCCCCCCATTTTTAATACCTTTTTATTACTATAAAAAGAAATATATGCCCATTAGTAATCATTCTTCATTCCTTCTTCTCTCTAACTCCTGGTAACTATTCATTTACTTTCTATTTCTATGAACTTACTTTAACATATAAATGAAATCATAACATGTTTGGTCCTTAATGCTGGGTTACATTCATTTAGCATGATTTCAAGGTTCATCCATGTGGGAGCACGTATCAATCCTTTATTGTGTTTTATGGCTGTATAATATATATATAAAACCCCAGTTTGCATTTCTGTCTCTTCTCAAACATAATGTCAGCTAATGGTTAGAAAGACATTAGCCTCGGAGGAAGACAGTCAGTCAAAAACCATATAAAATCTGGATTCCAAACTTGGTTTAAACAAATAGAGTTTAATGACTTCAAATATACTTAATACAGCTTAAATCAAAAGGGGATTAACAGGTAAAATGAAATGAGATAAAAAGATAATTTGGAATAATCCTATGCCGCACAATGAAGAATAAAACTTTCTTTAATATACAAGAGTTGCTTGGCCCAGAACTGGCCATTTCTGAAATCTAGAAAAGGAACCATGACTTAGTCCTGGGCTTTTTAAAGTTGACTAGGACCTCTCCAAAGTACTGAAGAGCAATG
>NW_006399863.1:2112591-2155896 GCF_000299155.1 Elephantulus edwardii | reverse complement strand
AACAAACAACAACAACAAGAGGCAAGACTTTGGAAGGCCTCTGGGCCACACAAACGATGTGCATTCAAACTTAGCAACAACAGCTAACTGAAAGGTTTGGGGTTTGAACCCACCTGGTGGCACTGTGTAAGAAAGGCCTGGTGATCTTCTTCTTGAAAGTTCACAAGCAAGAGAACCCTGTGCAGTTCCATTCTACTCTTGAACACACGGTGTCGCTATGAGTCAGAACCAATTTGACGGCAGAGGGTCTTTGCTCGTTCATTGCGATTGAGTTTGAAGACACTCAGAGCAGACGCTCCAGCAGGCTTCAGAGCCATTACATCGCATGGGAGGAGACGGCTCATCTTTCAGAGCTGCTCGTGGATTTGAACCAACAGAAGCTTGGCGTTTGGATTGGCAGCACAACCCCCTACCTGCTATGTTATCAGTGCTCCCTGCAATGGACCTTAAAGACTTTGAAAATTCATAATGGATTCCGTTTTTTCAACCATGGCCAGAGCTGAATGATTATAATCATTGAACAAATGCGGTTTTGTAAGATTTCAGGATACCAGTGTTATTTTCTCATGGGCAACATATTTGGATTTCATGGAGCCAAGTATTAATACATGGCTTTAAGTGCTAATTTCTAATCAATGTTAGTTTCTGCCATTTTTAGGACATTAACTTCTTTAGTTTATGTATCAAACCTGTCTGTGCTCCCATTCTTTCCTGAACACTGGTAAAAACACTTTTTAGTTTTGGGAAATATAAAATTATAAATGTGTGTATGTATATAGTTTTTGCTGTTGTCATTGCACTGATAATTCCTATTACTTATATTGTTATTGTTGTTGTTGTTGATTACCTTCAAGGTAAGCACGACTCATAGCAACCCTATGAACAAAAGGCTTGAAGCCCCTCTACAACTATCGACATTTATCAAAGTTCATAGAATTTCTGGAGGCATGTTATTTAAGTAGTATAGCAAAATATCAAACTCTGACTTGATAGTTGCTTTTAGCAAAGACAGAGCCATTGTAAATCACCAGAGGGTCAAATGTGAAAGTTCTTGATTCATCAGGCCTGGGTATCACAACAGCAAATATTTACCAAGCATTCACTGTGAACTGAGCACTTTTTCATGGTTGTTCACAAAAACATCAACATAGAGAGAGAGAGCAGTTGGCCTAGTGGACAGAAAGTGATGCTACCAAGTCAAAGGTGGGTGACTTTTAATTCGTAGTCCTCAGACCTGTTTCTCCTTGTCTTTGGTCAAACATTCTTCTAGGTTGTATAGCCCTGACATGTCTACTTGCTGTACAGAGATAACTTGTGGTTGCTGTGAAGCCAAACACTTTGACACACATGTGCCAGATGCAATAATGGTTACCCATGGTGGACAGTGTTTGGTGGCGCTTTCCAATTAAAACAAGCTTGGAAGCAGGAGTGGCATCCACCTCTGAAATGGCTTGCTTCCGGAAACCCTATGAACCTGGAGAGAGGATGAAAGACTTCCAAGCATTGAGGACTTTCCTTCATAGGGTCACTATGAGTCGCTTATGACTCAACAGAACTTAACAACAACAACAACAACACTTCATCTGTGGTATTTTGCTAGGCACTGTCTATCAAATCTGACTCCTAGCAGCCCTGTGTCCTCGCCCTGTCCTGTGCCATCTCCCCATTCCTGGTGTCCTTTTCTAAGGACTGATGTCTCCTAATAACCTGGCAAAAGTATATGAGAATAAGTACCACCACCCCGGCTGTGTTTCTTCCAAGATAAATCTGTTCTTTCGGCTTTTCATAGCATTTTAAATCATTTTTGTCAAGGCCACAATTCAAAGGCATCCGTTCTTCCTTGGTCTCTCTCTTATTCACTGTCTAACTTTTAGGAGTATTTGAAGCAATTGCTAATACCACGAGTTGGGCCAGAGTCTTCTTAAGTCTTTACACTAACACCTTTGCTCTGTAACACTTTGAAGGCCCTTGATAGCAGATTGGTCTAATCCAACACTTTTTTTTTTTCTTGACTGCTATTTCCATAAGTGTTGATTGTGGATACAAGTAAAATGAAATCCTTGGCAACCTCAGTCTTTCCCCCATTTATCTTGATTTGCTGATTGGTCCACTTCTGAAGATGACTTCAAGTTCTTCAGCTTGCTTGGTCAAATTGCCCTTTAAGATTTTGGGGGTATCTCCCCAGAAAATGAACCTACAGTTGCACCTTCTTATGCACGGAATCCTTCTGTACTCTGCAAAGATCCCTAGGTTTCCAAGTCCCCTATGATTTGCTTACTGATGGGCTGGCTTCTGACCTTCATTCTTCCTTGCCGTACCCTCCAAGCATCTCTTGCACCATGCCACCCTGCTGTGCATCCATGCTCAGATTATTTCACAGCCAAAAGCACCTTCATTCAAAACCACAAACACAAAAGATTTTATAAAAGGTCTACAACTCTGATGTGAACTGTGGTGGCTTAGTGGTAAAGAATTCTACTATGAACTGAATGGCACATGGTTCATATCTACTCGATGTTCTGAGAGAGAAATAAAGGCAATCTCCTCTATGATCTTTTTTAATTGTATAATTTGCCTATCTTTTAAAAAAATTTAAAGCCTAAATATCCTCTATGATTTATAGCCTCTGAAAACCCCCTAGAGGGTCAGCTGCAAGTCAGTTCGACTTGAGGAAACATAACAACAACAACAACAACATGACTCTGATAGGGTGAGAAGTGAAGCAGGGTTTTCAATTCTCAATGCCTCTCTTGCATTCTCATGTTTAGGACGATGCCAGGTTGTTGTTGGTGTGCACTGTTGATTCTGATGCACAATGAGCTCACAGGACAGGGTAGAATTTCTCCTCTGGGCTTCCAAGGTGGCAAGTCTTTGTGGGAGCACACTGCCAGGTCTTTTATCCCAAAGAGCCCATGGTAGGTTTGAACCGTTAACCTTTCGGTTCACAGCCTTTAACTATTGTGCTCCCAGGGCTCCCTGAAGTAGGTCATGTTGTTTGTTAACTGTTGCCAAGTGGGCCCTGACTCATAGTGACCCCATGTACAGCAGATCGAAACCTCGCCTGATTCTGTGCTCCCCTCACAATCTCTAATGTGGTTAAGCCCATTGTAACAGTAAGAAAATTGCCAGCTATAATTCCACATCTTTGCTCTGTCATCTTTTTATTTTTCATATTTTCCCAAATCTTTTTCAAACTGTCATCTTTATGTGGAAGGAAAATTGATTTGATCATTAAGAGCAACTATACGTGGAAAGAGTCCAAAAGGTCCTATAACAGTATTTACCTCAATGACACGAGGTCATGACATAAGGTCATGGTTTTATAAATAAATGGTGTCCTCATTATACTCACTTAAAACACATACACATATGTACTAATATAAAGGCTGTATCTCCAATTCATTTTGCACAGTCACTTGATAAACTTTCCTCCTTTATTTAATATAAAAGCTGGATATATATATAATATATATATAAAATTTACTGATTCTGGCTGAACCTTGTGTCATTGGGGGTCAAACGTCATATTGGCTGTCCATGGTGGACAGTGTTTGGTGAAACTCTTGGTTTAAAACAGGTTTGGAAGCAGGAGTGGCATCCGCTTCCTAAACCACATGCCTCTGGAAACTATGAACTTGGAGAAACGATGATAGTTGTTGAGAGACTTCAGGCCTTTTGTTCACAGGGTCACTATGAGTTGTGCTTGACTTGACGGCAATCTGAGAGAAAAGACAAGAATCAAGAAATGGAATGAACAGTTTAGCTTGAAATGCACACAAGGCAGAGTAAAGACAGCAAAACACAAAACCAAACTAAGGAAGCCAGAGCAATTCATGTTTTCCATTCTTGTGGCCGCCAACCACATGGGGATAAAGCAAGTTGTTAAAATAGTATTGGACTGTGCACAGACAAAAGTCCATCAAGACATGGTTAGTTTGTTGATTGAAAGTTTTGAACGTCTGACACCATGTGTCATGGGGAGTCTAAAAACAACTCATTCAAGGCATCACAGGAAGTGAAAAGCAGAGGACAAGAAGAGTGAGCAGGTTAGGCCAGTGGGTCTCAACTCTGGCTACGCATCAGGATTACGTGGGAGCATTTATAAACAAGCAAAAAGAATTACCTGGGGAGCTCCGAAATATCCCAATTCTCAGGCCAGGAAATAGTCCTGTCTGGGGTTGAGTCCTAGGCAGCAGCCTTTTTTAAAAGAAACAAAAACCTGAGTCCTCACATAAGCAGAGGAAGCTCGCCTGGTGTAGTCCACACGGAGCTGTGTTCCTAACCCGAAGGCCACACCTGTCCGGTGTTTGGAATTCACCTGCAGCCCCTTGGGCAGAGATGGAAATCTTCTCCCATGTGATTCACAGCCTAGACTGTGATTCACTCAGTAAGAGTGAGATATGCAATGTGCAGCCAAGACAGAGTCATCAGATTACACTGAAAACAATGCCTGGGTTTCCCCTCATTGCTTTCAGGGGGGCTGAGGAGGAAAAGGAGAAAATCACGGGGTCACAGAGTTTGGTGGGCAGAAAGAGGAGGTGAAGGAATTAGGATGAAACTAGTGTGGACCTGAAAAGATGGGGTGACAGTGGGCATAGATCAATGATGATTAATTTTATATAATGCAATGTCTGGGAATGATGGTATAAAACAAGACGTGAATGAAAAAAAATTTGAAACACAAATGTACATGAATGAAACACACTGTATATCAATTTTGTACTCAAGTCAATATTAAATTTAAGAAAAATTCAGTGATTTTTCTCATAAATAGAAAGATATGCCAGTGACAAAATATTGCTGATTAGGGCACATTATTGTAGAAATCTCTGGAATTGGTCTTTTTCTGTTCAGCTGGACTCTGAAGCCTGCATAGATCCTTGTTGTTGTTATGTGCCGTCAAGTTGCGTCTGACTCAAAGCCACCCCATGCCCTGTAGCTCTGACCGCTGGCCTATGCTGAGTCAATCTCACTGTCTCCAATGCACCAATCCCTATTACTTTGTCAATCCATCTAATCCAGTGTCTTCTTCTCCTGTGCTTGATATCTAATTTAAAAATTAACTAAAAATATACCAAAAAAATCAGGAAAAAACCAAGTAGCAGTAGGAAAAAATTTCTACTTCCTAAAATTAGGCCATAGAAGATGCTACCAATATATCTGAGCAAAGAAGAGTTTTCATATCCAAGCTGTCTAAAAAGTTTGCAAGTTTTTAGAGTTTGAAATATCTGAGTCATTTTTGCAAGTCGAAGGCGAAACCAAGAGTGAAATTTTGATTGATTTCCTATAACTAAGACAATCTTGGTTTTAGGAAGCCATATGGCAAAATTGCTGATGATTTTAACCCTATCCTAAGATTTATTTATGGATTATTAAAACTCTATTATTAATAGAATTCTATGTCAGAATCCTTTTTCTTCCTGGACTCTTGATACTCTCTGATGATTATAATTGTGTTTATCTTAATTCCCAAGAGCCTCCTATGCCTTTGGAAGCATTCATTAAAGCAAATTACAGATAATTCCCCCTGATCCACAGGTTAAAATATCAGCAATACTTATTACTATTAGGTGTAAGTTTATGTGCTTAAATCTTGCCAGGTTCAGCATAAACACTGACAATGATAAGTTGGCCTGATGAGAACCAATCAATACCATTTCCCACACTTCACTTCTGTAATGCTTCACAGGATTACAGATGATTAACTACGGTGGAATATGTCAGCAGTGAAAACGAGTGTTATCTGTGGCCCACATTTATTGGTCATTTAATTCTTATAAGTCAAATTACTTCTGACTTAATGTGGATCTGAATAATATCAAAGCCACACAAACCTGAACTGAAATATTCATTAAGATGTAACGCTCCGTTATTCATGATGAATGCCCTTTAATTTAGATTTATCCTTTGTTATACATAAACTTACTTGGAGTTGTAAAATATGAGGGAGAAAATGTCTTCATCTTAGGTGATGAGGGCCTCCTGTTGTTCAGACTTCAGCATATGCTGAAAATGGATTTTGAAGGACAATCTGGTTTGGACGTGGTCAAGGGTCTGGGAAGAATCTAGGCAAATCTCCTTTCCCTCAAATAACATTCCCCTTCTCCATGCACGTCCACAAAACCAGAAGCAAGCAACCAAGTAGGTAGTCAATATTTGGGAGCCATTTCTGTAAATTCCAGAGTGAGTCTGGACTCCCAGGGTCTGGAGAAATGATTTGTAGGCACATTTCTCCACGTAGGCTCTGTGGACAAATGGAGGAGTGCTGCATATTCCCTCTTCCCTTACAGAGTCTCTGTGCCTCTCCGTCTAGGATGGCTTTGAAGAATTCTAGAAAACACTAATGGTCATTTCTGCTTCTCCTGTATTTTCCAGGGCCATTTTACCATGGGTCTCTTCAATACTCATGTTAAATTTATAATCATTTCATGGAAGTTCCATTTCTCAGGCAGCACTTTTGAGAAATGTTCATTCAGGAGGTGTAAAGGCTTCCAGGGGAGGGAAGACTCAAAGGGAAAAAAATAGCAAGAACTCGAAATCAAACTCCAGGCAGGGCACTAGTGTCCCCTAGTGACCGCTGTACAGCGTCGGTGATGTCCAGCTAAGCCAGACATTTATAACTCTCCTCTTCAGTTCCTGAGGTGGGAAAAAGAACTGGGCTGGAAATGGAGTCACGGATTCCATTCTCAAGCGTTTTTGGACATGTGACCTCTCAACTGTAACCTGCCTTTCCTCCAGAGCGTTTAACAATCTTGATAGTTCACTCTAGGCCTGATTCACTCATGCACTGTGGGGGAACTGGAGCTCACTCAGAGCCAATCCTCCATTAGGTTTCTGGGGATGTAAATAACACAAGACTGTCCATCTTTTTTCCACTTAGGGATTTGACCTGCCGGAGAAGGTTGGCCTGTAAATTGGCAGAGCAACTCCCACCAGCAGAGCTCCTAATTAGAAGAGTCTGTCTTGACCATTGTAAGGGAAGAGAACGAGAAAGTAGGATTTGCTTTACAATCTTTCATAGAGTGAGGCAAAGAGAAACACGTATCTAAGGAAAAAACCAAGTAAAATAATAAGTAGGCATGTGGCTCTTAATTCTCATAATCTGGACCGTTTTGATTGAAGATTGAAAGTTCTAAAGCGTGACACAGAGTAAACCTAATTTTGGTTCTGTCCTGGCTGGCATTCCAGTTTTGAAAAAAAAGAACCACCCAGGAACTTTCCGCTGCTAGGCCTTTAAATGAAAGCTAAAGGGCAACTTTAAAATGGTTATTTTAATTAATTGTCCTTCAATTGTACATTCTGTGAGTATATTAGTCTTGCTTATTAAAAGACTGAACTTAAAAAAAAATTCAGCCATGTTTGAAATGACTGACTTAAATGAAGCTTATCTAAAAATAGCAAGAAATACAACAGGGCACATTATTTAGCAACATGTCTGTATTTTGCAAATCTCAGTACTGATTTTTCCTTTAATGGAAAAAGAAAATTAATTGGAGAGAGAGAAATCAGAGCTGCCAGCGAAGCAGTCATCGATCTGATGCCATGTGTCAGTTGAGTTGTTTTTTTTCATAATTCCCATTAACTAGGTTCTGTAATTAATAATAATTGAGAGACTGATGACTTAAAAGTCACTTGTAAATTGCATTAGGGGATCATAAGGAACAAGAAGCTGTTTATAAATCTCAAAGTTAAAAGAAAATAATTTTAATATATATTTCCATATTTAAAGCCCCCTTGTTTAATCAAACTTCTTTCTGTAGGCATTTTCAGTAGTCATTTCTGGATATAAATGTTTAGTATAAACTCAATTAGAAAAGTAGACTTAAAGGTTTTGAAAATGGAAACCCACAGAACAGACTCTCTTCTTTGATGGTGCATAGACCATCTGGCAAAACTACATCGATCTCAGATTGTTTCTGCTCTCTCCTTGTGGATTTCAACCTTGACTGCACAGCAGAGTTGTCAATCACATGGTTTTAAAAGTCTCAATGACCAGGTTCTTTCAACTTGAACTTGCACATGAGTAGTTGTTGATGGTCCGTTCCACAGTCACACTTGGTCTACTTTTCACAACTGATCTTGAGCTTCTCGAATGATTCTTCCTACAGATGTAATTATCTGATTCCTGTGTAGTCCATCAGGTGAGGACTATGTGTACAACTGCCATTTGTGGGTTTTGATTTTTTTTTATAAAATGTATTTGCAATGAATGACTCATTGATTGTACAAAAATTCCATCAATCTATCTCTAGCCTCATTTCTGTCACCAAGTACATATTTTCTGACTATTGATCCTTCTTCCTTGTTCCCAACGTTTGCATTTTAGTCACCAATTATTATTAATGACTCTTGGTTGCATGTTTAATCGATTTCAGGCTGCATATGTTGGTAGAAGTCTTCTATTTCCCCCTTTTTGGTTCTAGCTGTTGGTGCATATATTTGGATGTTAATGGTATTAACAGGTCATCCTTGTTGTATGCATATGGCTATTCCCTGCCACTCACAAGGCTGTATTTCAGGATGGATCTAGAAATGATCTTTACTACGAATGATATTCTATTTTCCCCTCACTTTTTCATCCCTGGCACAGTAGGTCATGTGCTTTTCTGATTCAAAATGGCCTGTGCTAATCCAGCTCATCTCACCAGGGCCTAGAGTGTCAATATTTTTATGTCAATATTTATGCATTCCATTTCTTTTTTAACAATGTCTCTGTTTATACTTTGTACATTCTACATTCCAATTATGAGTGGCTTTTTATAACTATTCCTCATTTTGTGTTTCCCAGTGTGAGTGCTCAGCCTCCAGTGCTGTATCTCATGGTCTAAAGCAAGGCATCAGGAATGCTTCCTTCCACCGTACCTTTTCAATCGGTATGTGGAACAGATCATTCAGGACTTTATAAAAAAGAATGTGGCAGCAGGATTGGAGGGAGACTCATCAACAACCTGCGTTATGCAGAGGACACAACCTTCTTCACCTAAAGACGACTTGAAGCGATTGCTGCAGAAGGTCAAGGACTGTAGTCTTCAAAACGGACTGCATCTCAGCATCCAGAAAACAAAGATTGTCACCACTAGACCAACTGACAACACTGTGACAGATGAAGAGATTGAAGTTGTTAATAATTTCATCCTACTTGGATCCACAATCAACACTCTTCACATTAGCAGTCAGAAAATAAAAAGATGAATTGTATTGAGAAAGTTGGCTGTCAGGGACCTCTTCAGAGTGCTAAAGAGCAATGATATCAGTCTGAAGACCAAGGTGTGCCTGATCCAGGCCATGGTCTGTCTTCTCAATTACTTGCTACGCATCTGAGAGCTGGATAATAACTAAAGGTGACAGCAAAAGAACTGATGTCTTTGAATGGTGGTGCTGAAAAAAGAGTATTGAACATATCATGGACTGTCAAGAGAAAAACAGGTCTGTTCTGGAGAGTGTGAAACCAGGTTGCTCCTTGGAGGCAAGAATTTCAAAACTCACATACAAGAATTTCAAATCTCACATACTTTGGGCACGTTGCCAGGAGGGACCAGTCTTTGGAGAAGAATGCCATGCTTGGAAGGGCATAGGTTCAGCACAGGAGAAGACGACCCTGGAGGAAAAGGATTGACATAGCAACTGTGGCAATGGGTGCAGATGTGTCTGAGATGGCGAGATTGGCTCAGGCTAGGGAAGGGTTCAGAGCTATTGTTCCCAGTGTTGCTCTAAGTCATAGTCAACTTGACAGCACATAACAACAACAACATGACCAGGCTGCACCCAAGACCTATCAGATCACACTGGGGATGAAACGTAGGCATTACTATTTTTATAAATTTCCCAAGAGAATCAAATGTGTGGCAAACTTTGATAATGATTAAGAAAGCACAGCCTAATTAATGAGTTTCCATGTAAATGGGATGCATCGTTTTGTTTTAAAATTGGCATATGAAATACCTAATATTTCTATTTTCAGGTCTCCTGGAAAAATCACAACAGAAATGAAGCCATCTCATTAAAGAGGACAAATAAAATGTGAAAAGTGGTTAATAAAACTTTGTGATAGGGACCCTTGGAAGCTCCTGCTCAGCTCTCAAGAAACTCCTTAGGGAACTCTGGTGGCCTAGTGGCAAGAAGCTGTACCACAATCCCAGAGGTATGTAGTTCAACTCCACCAGATGCTCTGCTGGAAAATGAGGGACAATCTCCTCCTTTACCAGTCAGATCTGATGATCTGATTTGACGGTATACACACACACACACACTCTCTCTCTCTCTCTCTCTCTCTCTCTCTCTCTCTCTCTCTCTCACACACACACACACACACACACACACACACACGTTGAAGACAAACAAACAAACAAACAAACTCCTTAATGATTGTCCTCCCTGGTTTTAATTTGAAATTGAGTGTTAACATTTCTGTGTGGTTGGATGTATGGGCTGTGGGATCGTTAAGCGTTCTGGCAGATGGACTGAGTAGCAGACAATGCTCTAGGAGGAAGTGGAGATGAGGGCGTTGTGAGAAGAGTAAAGAACAGAAAGGCAGTATGAGGCAGAGGTGGACACACAGACGAAGTTTTCAAGATTTCCAGAGGTGACGTTTGTGATTTTTGTCTGTCTGGCACCCCTTCATGTTATGCCCACAGCATCTTCTTCTCCTTTTGGGGACTCTCCCTCATCGCATATGTTTCTGGGGTTGATGGGCAAGTCAAGCAATCTGCCTCTTGCTCCTTCACAGAGACACAGGATACATGCAAGGTGGTGTTATTCTGGTGGCCAATGTCATTAGAGGCTGTTAGTTCTCGCCATGGGAATGTCTCGACTTTTCCCAATTCCCATGCCTCCAGGGGTGCTGTTCAGCATGCCCTGAATTCTGGGATCAAGTGTATCTGTGCTTAATTCCAACAGAGTTCTCGATAGCTTTTAGGTTCCAGCTCAGTCAAATCCATTCTGAGGGTCTGTAACATTCTGCTTTGGGGTTTTATGAAAACACACTATCATATCCTTAATGTAAGTTTGTTTTTATTTTCTTCTTAATGCAGCACAAGATATTACTACTATTTGTAGCTGAGTCTTAACAGTGTTATAACATAAAGATTTATTCCACTTGACTCCCCTTTTTATGGGTATGATATTGAGACTTTATCCAAAGCACAATAAGGTACTATTCCAAGCTTTACTCCAATTTCCAAGGTCATAACCAATATCACCCAAGTCTTTTATCATTCTGACTGCTTTGTGAAGCCTCAGTTCCTCATTTTCACTTTATAAGTATGAAGATCCTGGTGAGAAATTCATAACAAAGGTTTACTTTGTGAACAACAGGATTAAAAGCTTATCAAACACAAACATGGCTCTAAATAATGTATGATTCTTGGAACAGGACTCCAAATCTACCCTCAATAAAAAGAGCTCTTATTTCTCCTATCAAGCAACATTAAATGAAATTATAGCACTATCATTAAATTCAACTGCACACCAATAATTTTTCATTCCCAACAGTACTCTTCTTTATTAAAAAATCTTTATTAAATAACAAAATATGCCAACTAATATAATAAGTACTTCCTCAGGTTCAATATTAATGTACTTGGCACACAAGCCAAGGAAACACTCTTTCCCCCTACCTCTTGAAGCAGCAAGCAAAGTTATACTCACCTGCCCTTAAAGCTCTAGTAGCCTAGTAGTAAGGAGTTGTGCTGTGGATCCAAAGGCACATGGTACGAATCCTCAGGAGAAAGAGGTGCAATCTTCTCCAATGCTGTTCGCTGCTTCTGAAAACCCCTAGAGGGTCAGGTATGAGATGGTTCCATCTCGACAGCGCACAACAAGAACACTAACAAACCTGAAAGACCAAAAGGAATCTTCCAGATTCTTTTGGATCCGAGTTAAAAAAGTGGTCAGATATGTGAGATGTTCAAATGGTGACCTCTTGTTAATTCCAAAGAGCTAGACCATATTATTAGAAACCAGAGATCATTTCTTGCGAGCAGAGGAAACAATAACAACAAAAACTTTCAGAGTAGTAAGCAGTTTAAGGGATTAGCAATGTTGTAATTTTGGTAAACTAGCTGAATTATAATGGGGCCAGATCAATGATGTGATGATCATAAACTAAGACCAGTTCACAGGTCACAATGTGTCCCCTTCTGAGCTTCTAAGACAAGTGACATAGTGTCTTGGAATATTTCAGAAAAGAAAGTGGAGTCATTCTCATGGGCACATTACCCATCTGATGTGAACTTGGAGGAAAAAGCAGTCATTTAAAAAGGTGGGGTGTTGTGTTTGTTTTTTTTTTACCATTAGACTTTATTTTTAATACAAATATAAAATAAAAGGTATCCAAGTATTTTTTCAACAATACATCTTTTACGTATATCAAACCATCATTTATAGATTAACACTGCAAAAGTTTGAATTAATAATTCTTAATTAGTTTATATAACATTATGTGAAATCAACAAAACTTATACTGAGGGTGAGAAGAAGAACCAATCCAGAGCCCCAACACCTCATGTCCTTCACAGTTTCAAGATCAAACACACCTACAAAAGGAACATAGCAGCTATTCCTAACATTGAACAGTATTTACAAAACAAACTCCTTTGTCTGTTACTTTTGGTTCCATGGGTCTGCTCAGCACACACTGTGGAGCCCCTGTAACACAACCTGGATGCTAGACTGTTCCGATGGAGGCAGGTGGGCGTTCCTTGACCCCCAAGGAGGGATCATACCAACTCGTAGTATTTCCCAGTCTGGGGATCAAAGTAACAGTTCAGACACGGGTCATACAACAGAGTGAGCACTTCCTCATCCTCTTCCACATTCAGTTCTTCTTCACCTGTGGAGAGGGGGAACCACAGGCATGTTAGGTCTCAGCTTGGCTCGGAATTCCTATGGCTGCGAGGAGAGAAGAGCAAAGAAGCAGGGATCACCATGAGGAAAATGTGGATGTGGCAGAGCAGGAGCCTTCCAAGGGCCAGCTTTGTCACAATGGGTAAGAGCTGCTGGCAGGCAGGGAAACACTGGAAGAGAGGCTCTCGAAACACTACAGTTTTGCTACTTAGGGATAAGGAAGTTTGAGCATGATACAAAACTCAATCATCACACACTTCGACACTTCTCTATGAGCCAGCGCTGTATAGAAGGCAAACTGAACCAATGAAATGATAGAATAAAGGGCTTACTCATAGTTATACATCCTTAAAAAGGCCACCCAGTAAACAGGAATGAAAATAACAATGTCATTTAGAAACAGAATATAATAGGGGAGTTCTGGTAGTCGAGTGGTAAACACTTTGTGCAGCCAATCTTAAGGCATGCAGTTCAAATCCATCAGCTGCTCTGTGGGAGAAAATGGGCAATCTCCTCCCATGCCATTTACTGTCTCTGAAAACCTACTGGAGGGTCAGTTATGGGTTGGATCCAACTCAGTGGCACTTAACAGCAACAACAACAAGAAGAAGATAATAAAGTTGACAATGCATACAGAAAATAAAGCCTCAGGGGATCTGCAGTTTTATTAATGGAAGGAAGACCTGTCAACTTTTCTGGGAATAGTGGGGCAGTCACAAGAGGGCTGCGGCAGAACCAGTCATCACGACCTTATTCAAAAGTAGGAAACAATGAGTCAGGGGTCAAAAACCATTTCCTGTAGTGGTTCTCTCCTACTATGAAAGAAAGAAAAAAACTTTTTAGCAAATGATCTCTTACATCTCATTGATTAGAAGTAGGACGTGCCACAATCCTTGGTGGCAAAAACAATAAAATAAACACTGGGATTGGAAAGGAATTTGCAGGATTATTCAAATTACCCAATATCCAAAAACCTGGAAACCTAGCAAATCTGACCCTGCCTGCCATACATAAGTCATCTCCTACAATTTCTGTCCTCAAATGCAATCCCTGAGGGACCCTGCATCATAGCGTGTTGTTAACACCAAGGTCTGGGAGCATAACACATCTATCTTCAAGTGTTCCAGCCTTCCAGCAAGTCAAATCCAGCCTTACTACCATGAATTGAACTGTATCCCTGCCAAATACATGTAAGTAATGAGACAAGAGGGATCTCTAGTGGTAAGAAGCTGTGCTGTAATCCTGAGGCACGTAGTTTGAAACCACCAGCTGTTCCGTGGAAGAAAGAAGGGCAATCTCTTCTGGGACAATTAACTGCTTCCGAAAACGTGCAGGAGGGTCAGCTCTGGGTCAGTTCCGACTCTACGGTACACAACCACCACCACCTTCCCGAAAGGCATAAGGGAAGTTTCTCTAGAGTGTGGCCTGTTTATCTCACAAGGAGAGGAATGCCAGCTGAGAGGTGGGACCTCGGTGCCACCAAGGAAGACTTGCCAGGAGTGGAATATGTCCTTTCAGACATGGGTCTCTGTGCCAGGAAGCTCCTGGACACCCTGGAAGGCCAGGGCATGTGGAGACCACGATGGCAACAGATGCTGCAGAAAACAAGGCCCTTTCCCTGACATCTAAGAGAGGGGCACTTCCCCTAGAGCTGACATCCCGCTTTCTAGCCTCCTCAAAGGAAAAGAACGCGTTTCTCTTTGGTAAAGCCATCCATCCACTTGTGATATCTGTGTTAACAGAAGTAACTGAAACTAGGTAATGAAGACATATCCTCTGCTGCAGACATTGTGATTTCAGAAGAGGTCCAGATGGGGAAAGAGGAGGGCTGGAAAGATGACCACAGCCCTTTTCCCATCCATCAGAACCCTCACCATCTTATCTAATGCAGACAAATAAGGACAAATACTGTGCAATATCATTATTGTAGAAACAGATAACTAGTAAAACGTGTGTGAGGACCTCAGCAGGGGAGGGTGAAACGGGGTGAGGATGGGCGGCGAGGGAGGGGGCAATTAATCATAAGGTCGCACAATTTGATGGGTGGAGGGAGGGGTGGGTTAAGGCAATGTGAAAAACAATGTATATGAATTTATAAGTAGACCAGTATAAAAAACCTCCAAACCACCAAAACCCCCCACCGTCTTACGTGATCCTTCTGTGCCAGGCACTAAACGAGGTGTTGGGGGCATAAATGATTATCACAGTCGGGTCTTGTCCTCCAGGAATGTGCAGGGAAATCCTGTGAGTGCTGAGCCAGGGTGCTATTGAACCCGTGAGGTTTACCAGAGGAACACATGACATCTGGCTCCCTTACTAATGCCCCAACTAGTGGAATCCCTGATGGTTTGGCAAGTACTTTCTCATGCAGTAGCTCATTTGACCCCCGCAGCCTTGTGGAACAGCCAGGGATTATCACGTCCATTTTAAAGATAAGGGGACCTGGGTGTGCAAAGTTAAACAATTCATCTGATGAGCTCGGGCTTTCTGACTCTCAGGTCAATGTTTTCTCTATTACATGAAAGGAATTTAAACTTTGGGGAAAATGGCAAATTTTAAAAGTGTTCTATGTTAAAAAAATAGTTTTTTGAATACACAAAACTAATGGTATTAAATAAGCAAGGGGGTGGGGGACAGAAGCAACCAGCTCAAGAATTGCCAAAGAGATGGGGATTATGAACTCAAGGTAGAAGGAAGCTTGGTGGAGGTGATGGGAGGGGATGGAAGGTCTTTCCGTTTTATGTACATAAAGGGGTACATGTGAGTGAGGAGTTAAGAAGGTTCTGTAAGGCCAGAGGGGGTGGTGGAAGGGGGAGAGGAAGCAGGAACATCAGGCAGTGGGAGTGTAAGGAAGCCAGGCCCAGCCCAGGGAGAATTTTCTAGGCATTAACAGGGATCAACAAATGAATGTGCACTCGAGAGAGTATGGGGGGGCAGGGACGGGAGAATAATTGGTGCAGAATTTGGTCGGTGATCCTGTAGTGTCTTTGATGAGCTGTGGTGACTCCTGGCTACAGCAGTTTATATTCTTAAACTACAACAGAACTTTCCTAATGGCTACGTTAATAGCGGAAGCACTCTGCACAGTTGCCAATTAAGAACCGGAACAGCTGTGTTGAGGGTGGGCCCAGGGGCCCTGCCTTCAGCTACCTTCTTCCTCTAAGTGGGAGGCTGAGGATGTTTTTTCAAGTGGTGAGTCCATATCGATGCCGACCCTCTCCTGGGGGAAGTCTGCACATCACACACGTGAAAAGAATACGTGCATGTCCTTTACTTTCACACATTCAATCCATTCTCTCTCTAATATTTGGACCACTACAGAGAACAGGACAAAACCACTTTATCAATAAGTAAGCACTCTGCGCCTGCTATGTGATTAAGCTGGGAAGTCACACGTGGACGCGACATATGTGCATGAAACAAATGCAGCTACTGAAGACCAAGGAGGTACTTTAAAACAGTCAGTAACTGCACAATGGTCAAGAGCACCGTGGGCTCTGGAGTCCAACAACCATGTTCTTTACCATCCAAATGACCTTCAGCAGGTCATCTGATCTCACTGGATCTTTGTTACCTCATCTATAACATGGGGATAAAAATGCCAATTTCAGAGGGCCTGGTAGATTAAATTGGATGATGGTAATATGCATAGCTCAGGGTAAATAGTAGTTGCATAACAGAAGAGAACTTGGTCTTTACAACTACCTGTTGTGCCTCTGAGAGCTGGATGACAAGAACTGAGGCCTTTGGAATGTAGTGTTGGAGGAGGGTACTGAACATCCCATGGACTTGCAAAAGACCAAACAGATAGGTCTTGGAGAAGGTGTAGCCAGAGTGCTCCTTGGCAGCAAAGACGATAACGCTTCATCTAACATATTTTGGGCATGTTGCTAGGAGAGTGTATTCCCTGGAAAGGGACATCATGCTTGGGAAGGTGGATGGGTGGAGAAAGAAAGGAAGCCCCTCCCAAGATGGGTTAACATAATGACTGCAGTACTGGGCTCGAGTATTGGGTCCTTAAGTATGAGCGAGAGTATGGAGAGAGGGGGCGTCCACAGAACTGAGCCTGGAGAAAGCCCGTAGAAGCACACAGGGAAGACAAAAGGAGCCGTTTTAAAACAAAAATAAAATCCACAAAAAAACCCACCCAACCAACCAACAGGAACTCAGTGAAAAGACTTCTATTTGTCTAAAGACGTGGTTCTCAACTTAAGTAGCATCTAAGAGTCAGCTGAGGAACAATGAACATCTTCAGAATCACCATGGCCAACCCTTACTCCAGACAACTGCCTCCCCATCTCTGAGGAGTGCTCCACCACCACGTGACACTGTGTGTTACCAAGGGGGGGGAGTCACTGGCCTGAAAGATCAGATGTCAGGACGACTTAAGAGCAAATAATGAAATCTTGTGATTTGAAAGACCATGTGAAAATTCATGCTGTAAGATATGTTCATTTATACTGTATTTCCTATCTGGAGATGGTGTCTGTTGGGGAAGAAAAGTGGATTCATAACCAACTAGTTTTATCCAGAACACTATGATAAAGTCAACTTTAAATAAAGACATTTCTTATATATGCATTTTTTTAAAAAAAGATAAAGAACAATTTTTTCCATTAGGAATAATGCTCAAGTCATGGAACATTGAGCTAAAAGACTATGAGTCACAAGCATCTTAGACATCTGTGATTCGATTTCTTCTTTTATCCCATTAAGACACTGGGAAAAACTCAAGACACAAGGTTAGACTCGGTATAGAACTCTTTAGCACATTCTGTGCTTGTACATTCCAAAAAGATACCATTTTAAGCTGTACTGTTGCTATTAAATTAGAAAACGGCAATACATTTTGCAAAGAGTCAGGGATCTTCCAAGATGAAAATAGCTGTTGTAATGGGCCGTGGGTTTTTATTACCCAACCACAAAGGGACCGAGGTGGATCCAATTCATTAGTAGAGGTTTTGTTACATAATGCATACAAACTGAAGCACTAACTGCTATACAAATGCATTCGTTCCAATATGTATTACTATGGAGCTGGAGCCTAACACACTATAATCTTGGGGACTAAGATAGGTTTTGTGGTTTTTAGTGCCAAAGATTTAAAAAGCTCAAACTCCACCAACAAAATTGGGCGAAAATTGGGTGAGGTTTTGTATCGTTTTACATAGAAATAAGTGCTTTAAACTTGCATAAAAGGTTCTGTTGTCATTGCAACTTAATTTTCAAAACCTACAACTTACATCATTTTGCCATTGTAATCCTTATGTAATGAAATTATAACATCATTAAGCAATTACCACTATGATGTCAAGCAATGGGAAATGTTTTGAAAGGTAATTACCACACATGGGTATAGGGCAATTTTCAATTATATTCTTGGATAGTGCAGAGTTTGTTTTTCCTCAAAATGTTAAATGGCTCTATTTAAAGGCTGGCTACAGGAACTCTAAAAGGACAAATTAACAAATAAAATCATTTCCGTTACTAGATTAAAGGCATCTGGACAAGGGTCCAAATTACATTTTAAATTCTTCTCCATAGAACAAAGCCATTTCCAGGGAAGTGAAAGGATCTTTCACATAATAATCTATTTACAAACTTTCAGCATCATCCGCTTCAGAAGGGTAAACCACAAGAACAACAGTAACAGGAGAAAAGCCGGTGTTGCCGGGGGAAACGCTGCAATATGGGCTGCCATGCCTGTTGGTTAGCCAGGCTTGGGTAAATAATCTCTCCAGTTGATCTTTTGAAAGTTAATTAATAGAAATGCTTAATTATCTACATTTAATGCATTTTAACTGTAGATAATAGAAAACCGATAAGCACAGGCTGAGTTTTCAAGCTTGAAAAGAAATGATGTGGGACCAGTTTATCAGATTTAAAATCTCTGAGTCAAGACGCTGTACTTGATTTTCAATTTTCTGACGTTGCCATCTAGAATTTTTTTTTTTTTTAGCACGTCGTACATTCTCTCTCTTATAGATCTGGAGAATGGATTGACTGTATTTTTATTTGCATAATAATACACTATTGCTTAAAGAATTCAATGGTGAGAGATCACCATTTGGAGCAGCTAGTCTTAGGATCAATCAATACAGATGACATTTCAGACAGGATTCTGCTGAGTATCAGGTGCTTGCAAATTCTCATATTTCATACAAGGACAAAATTAACTTGAACTAGGAAACAAAGTGCTTAGGAATTGTTGGGGAAAAAATGAATTTGCTTTGTAAATTTTTACTCAAATCACAGTTGTTGTTATTGTTATGTGTCTTCGAGTCTTGAGCGACCCTATGTAAAACAGTCTTAAACCCTGCTCTATCCTGTGCCAATCTTATTGTCTCTGATACATCTACCCCCATTACACCAGTCACTGTCAATCCATCTCATTGAGGGTCTTCCTCTCCTGTGCTGTCCCTCCACCCTCCCAAGCATGACATCCCTTTCCAAGGACTGGTACCTCCTTGTCCAAAGTATGTCAGAGGGAGCTTCAGAATCCTTGCCTCCAAGGAGCAGCCTAGTTTCACCCTCTCTAGGATGAACTTGTTGGTTCTCTTAACAGTCCATGGTATATTCAGTATTCTAACACCACAGCTCAAAGGCATCAATGGAGAGTACTAGGAAGATATTCTTACCTACAAAATTTTAAGAAGGTAAACTTTCCAAATTGAGGATGAAAAAAAAAAAAAAGAAGTTAGAGACATTAGAGTTGTGAGGTTTCTATCACCCTACATGGGAAGGAATTCTGTCCTTGGATTGCAGTGGGAGTTCAGGGGTGAAACTCCAGTGTCTGATAGGCCTGCCTCAGCATTCTTTTCCCCACTCAGTGCAGCTTGGCAACCTAGATGAGCTCCTTACCTGCACCTATAAGGTGAGGCCATAATAAAACAACTGACCCTAAGGACTTCTGGGAGAAGCCATGCAGGGGTGCTATGCAGTGCTAGGTACAGAGCAGGGGCAAAAATGCTAGCTTTTATGATCACCTTTACATCAATTGGGCTTTTAGGGGGAAGGTTGCTGGGTGGTGCAGTTAAGTGCTGAGCTGTGAAGGGAAAGGCTGGCAGTTGGAATCCCCACTAAGCTGTTTGGGAGAAAAGTCCTTACTGGTTCCAAATGGCCACAACTACAAAAAAATCCTATGCAATTCTGTTTCAAAACACCTGAGGTCGCTATGAGTCAGCAGTGACTCAGTGGTAACAACTCTTACATCTTAAACAAATCTCCAAGGTACAGGGAACATTCAAAGAACTGATCAACTGGTCCTCACGTGTTTCCCTTCCTTCCGACCTCTCATTCGCTCATCAAATGCTTACAGCCTGCTCACAACATCCCACGTGAGGCACCGGGGTGGTGCCAGAGTTTTCTTCTGAAGTAAAATGTCTTGTGAGATAATGAAGAAAACATCCTTTAGATGCAGAACATCATGTAAACATCAAGTTACAAGGTGATGGTAAAAAGGAGACCCTCTCTGTAGTTGGAGAAAGCAGCCAGGTTCCCTCCCTCTGCTTCGCTTCAAGGAGCCATGGGTTCTGGAAAATTCTCTACAAGCAATATGGACATTACATCTTTAAAACAGCCCTTCTACCGCTTACATATAGTAGAGATTAATCAATAACGGAATGTTTATAAAGGAATATTCTGTGTGGCTTTGCCATAAAAAAGGCGAAAGAAAGATGTTTTTATAAGACACTGAAAACTCTTGAAAACCCTGAATGTCCTTCTTACTCAAAATCTGTGGCAAGTGAACTATGAGGAAGATCTACCGGCCTGTAGAGAGAGGCCATTATTATTCCATTGCCGAGCTGGTAAGCATGAATAATTTAAGGGTCATATTGGTAAAGGAACAAATGTCAAAAACAAATTGACAACTATTCTTTGAGCAAAGTATGGTTCATTTTTAAAAGGTCAGTTTGGAAGATTTCTTGAGTAAGTTGTGAAAATCTCAACTTCCCTTTCTTCCATTACGCATGCACTCCACGAACACACGTTTTTAGCAGGTGTTAAGGGCATGAGTGCTTGAGGTGATTGGTATTCCCTGAGTAGACGATGGCCCAGGGGGGCCTGTAACGGCCTGCCCAATTCTCTGTCAGTCAAATCGATGGAGTGAGAAGCCAAGGACTCTGTGGTGTTCGTGATACATACACCTGAGATATTCAGGCCCAGCAGAAACTGTGGCCGAGTGCCACACACTCCTGCATAAAGGAGTTTAATTCTGTATAGCCTGGGAAAGACTCTGAAATTATCTATTGGTCAACTGACTTTTCCTGGTCCAAGTGCGGTCATGTAGCTGTGGTGTTGTTGTTATGTGCCATTGAGTCGCCTGCGACTCAGAGTGATCCCAAGTACAACAGCCCTAAACCCTACTCTATCCTGTGTCATGCTCACTGTCTCCGAAACGCCTACCTCCATACCCTAGCCACTGAATCAATTCATCTCATAAAGGGTCTTCCTTTCCTGTGCTGTCCCTCCACCCTCGCAAGCAGGACAGTCCTCTCCAAGGACTGGTCCCTCCTTGCAACATGTCCAAAGTATGTCAGATGAAGCTTCAGAATCTTTGCCTCCAAGGAGCAGCCTGGTCTCACCCTCTCTAGGATGAACCTGTTTGTTCTCTTAACAGTCCAAGGTACATTCAATTCTCTTCTCCAGCACCACAGCTCAAAGGCATCAATTCTCCTTCTATATTCCCTAGTCATTGTCCAGCTCTCTGATGCATAGCAAGCGATTGCAAAGATTATGGCCTGTATCAGGTGCACCTTAGTCTCCAGACTGATATCATTGCTCTTCAGTACTTTGGAAAGGTCGCTGACAGCAGACATTCCCAATGCTATACGTCTTTAAATTTCCTGGCTGCTGATGTGAAGCGTGTTGATTGTGGAGCCAAGCAAATTAACACTGTTAACAATCCCAATCTCTTCATCAGCTAACATGACACTGCAATTAGGCCCAGTGGTGAGAATCTTTGTTTTCTTGATATTGAACTTCAATCCATTTTGAAGACTGCAGTCCTTGACCTTCTGCAGCAAGCACTTCAGGTCCTCCTCAGTTTCAGCAAGCAGAATTGTGTCCTGGTTTCTTATCTCTGACAGAGGCATTGGTGGTTCAAACACACTGATACACTTCTCTCAACCCAAGTACATGCACCTCAATGGGTGGTTGTGAGAATCAAACAGAAATAGGCATATGTTTGCCTGGTGCAAATAAGCCTTGGTGGTGTAGTGGTGAAGCACTCAGCCATAAAGACAAGTGAGCAACTCACCAGTTGTCCAGTGGGAGAAAGAGGTGGCAGTCTATTTCCAGAAAGAAAAGAACCTTGAAAAGTCCATGGGGGATTCTACTCTGAGTACAGAGTCCAAAGTGACGGGACCAAAATAGGTACTTTTTGAACAGGTAATTGATTCACTTGGTTTGCAAACCAAAGAGGTTTAAACACATAGTGGGTGGGCTCTGGAGCTAGGCTGCTTGGGTTTAAGCATCAGATTTGCCACTTATGTGACCTTCTCAAGTTATTCAACAATTTTGTGGCTCAGTTTTCTCAGCTGTAAAAAACCCCAAACCAACCACCACCAGCACCACCAAAACACCACCAAATCAAACCACCACAAAAAAAGCCAAAATAAAAAACAACAACACCCCAAACCACAAAAAAATCTGAAACTTCTTTGTGACAGCTAAATCTAACAGAGTTAGCACAGTGCTTGGTATGAAAAATAAAAAAGAAAAGAAAAAGGAAAAAACCCAAAATGGCTCAAGGTAAATTGCTTTGGAGTAAACAGTGACCCACATGGTATTGTTGTTATTGTTAGGTGCTGCTGAGTTGAATACAACTCATAATGAACCTATGAACAACAGATCTGAACCTTTGTCCTATCCTGTGCCATCTTCACACTTCGTGACATACTAGAGCCCATTGCAGCAGTCATAGTGTCAATCTACCTGGTCGAGAGTCTTAATCTCCTTTGCTGACTCTCCACCCTTCCAAGCATCATGTCTCTCTCCAAGAAGCCCCTTCCTAACAACATCCTGAAATACGTGAGGTGAAACCTCATTATCCAGCACTCTGGCTGCACCCTCTCTAAGACATATTTGTTCTTTTAGCTGTCTATGGGATATTCAGTGCTCTTCTCCAACACCACACAGTTCAAAGGCATCAATTCTTCTGTCATCCCTATTCATTCTCTAGCTCTCAGATGCATAGCAAGTGATCGGAAAGATTTTGGCCTGAATCAGACACACTTTAGTCCTCAAATTGACATCATTACTCCTCACTGGGAGAGGTATTGTTACTTATGGTATTGTGATGTGTCTTAAAATTGACTATAACTCAGAGCCCCTACAAATGACAGATCTGAATCTTCCAACATGCTTCTGGCCATAGATTCTTTAACCATTAGTCTGTGGATGGATGCAAATTGTTTCCACCTCTTTGCTATTGTAAATCATGCTGCAATGAACATGGATGCACGTGTATATATATTTGTAGGGAAGCTCTTATTTCTTTAGGATATAAATCTAGTAGTAGGACTGCTAGATCAAATGGTATTTTAATTTTCAAATTTTTAAAGGAAGCAACAACAACCTTTCCATAGTGACTGTTCCATCTCACATTTCCCCCAGCAGTATATGTGAATGCCAATTTCTCCACACCATTGCCAGCATTTGTTGTTTATTGTCTTATTGAACTTTGTTATTGTTTCTACAGATTTGCGAACCAAGTGGATCTCATCACATATGTCCTTGCACAATATTTCCCCTCAGTATATGGGTTTTATTTTTAAGCTTTTGGAGATGTCTTTTGATGCACATAGGCATCCAAGTCTTAGAAGATTCCAATAGTCTAACTTATCATCTGTTGGTTGTGCTTTTCCATTTGAAGTGGATATTCTTATTTATGCCACAGATGAAGGGAGCTCTCATGGCTTAGTAAGGAGTTGCACTGCTGATCGATCCAAAGGCATGTGGTTCAAATCCACTAGCTGTTCTGAAGAAGAAAGATGTGTGGTTCACTGCCTCTGAAATCCACTGGAGGGTCAGCTATGAGTTGGCTCCAAGTTGACAGTCCATAATGACATTAAGTTTGCCTTTATTTTCTCTTTGATAATCTTTGTTGTTTTAGGCTTTACATTTAGGTCCTGGACCCATCTTGAGGTAGTTTTTATGTATGGTTTGAGATATGGCTCTTTTTAAACATCCATGCTAACAGATATGCAGTTTTGTTAGCATCATTTGATAATGATGTTTATCTTTCCCCCACTTAATGGATTTCATCTCTGTGGCAAAGATAAGCTGTTCATATTGTTAAGTGCCATCCAGTTGAGTAGGACTCATACTGGCCCTATGAGAGAATAAATTTACTTCTGGATTCTCAATTCTGTTTTATTGGTCTATGTAATCTGTTGCTGTATCAGTACCACACTGGTTTCATTATAAGGGCAACACAGTAGGTTTTGAAACCTTGAAGTAGAAAGCCACCTACTATATTTTTCATCTCCAGTAGTGCTTTGCTTATCCAGGGTTTCTTTCCTTTTCATATAAAGTTTGGGATTGCTTTTTCCTTTATTTTACTCTTTGAAGCATGAGAGGATCTCTAGCTGGATTACATTATATGTGTAGGTTGCTTTTGGCAGTATTGGCATTTCCCAATAGTAAGTCTTCCTAGCATTCGGCGTGGCATATCCTTCCATTTATGTAGGTCTCTTCTGACTTCCTGTGGTAGTGTTTTGTTGGACTCTTTGGTGCCTCAGTGGTAAAGAATTGTGCTGCTGATGGTACAAGGCTCCAATCCACCAGATGCTCCATGGGAGAAGGATGGATGGGAAATCTCCTCCTGTGCAATGTACTGCCTCTGAAAATCCACTGGAGGGTCAGTTATGGGTCGGTTCTGACTTGATAGTACACAACAATAACAGTAGTGTTTTGTAGTTTCTTTCTTGTAGGTCTTTTGTATATATGGTTCAATTTACTCTTAAGTATTTAATCTTTAGGGTTGGTATTGTAAATGGCATTGTTTTCCTTACTAATTCCCTTTATGTCTTCCTGTTACTATAGAGGAATCTGATTTCTAACTGTCAACTTAGTACCCCGCCATTTTGCTGAATCATTCAGTAAGATGTGGTAATTTTCTTGTTGTTTGGGGCTTTTTTTCCTATATGTTGTTGTTGTTGTTGTTAGGTGCTGTCGAGTCATAGACGACTCATAGCGACCCTATGAATGAAAGGCCTGAGCACTGTTCGTACACAGAGTTTCCGGAGGCAAGCCATTTCGGAAGTGTCTGCTGCTCCTGCTTCCAGGCTTGTTTTAGTCAGGAAGCTCCAGCAAACACTGTCCACCATGGGTAACCTTTACCACGTTTGGCACATCACTGTCACAGTGTTCAGCATCACAGCAACTACGATTTACCTCTGTACAGCAATGCACAGACCATTGCTATACCACCTAGAAGAATTTTCTCTATATAGAATCATGTAATCTGCAAATAGAGATAGTGTTACTTCCATCTTGCCAATTTGGGTGCTTGTTATTTGGGTTTTTTTTTTCAATAACTTCCAATATAATATTGAAGGCATCCTTGTTTGCTTACTGTTTACAAGGGGGATGCTGCTTTTTTTTTTAAAATTGAGATTTTATAAAGAACTTGAATTTTCATTCATTCATTGTTGCACATCTAATCTCTCTCCACAGATGCTAATACTGGTCATTGGACGTGTATACATGTCTCTAAGTATACTGAAGAATTTCCCTTCTATGGCTGTTTTATTGAGGAGATTAAAAAAAAAACCAGGTAAAGGTATTGAATTTTGTTGAATGTTTTCTGTATTTTTATTATTATGTGGTTTTTCTCCTTTGTTTTCTTTATGTGGTGGATTAAAATTTATTGTTTTTCTTATGGTGAACTATCTCAACATACCTCCTACGAATCCCACTTGATCATTATGATTTTTTAGATGATGCTAGATTCCATTGGCTGAGATCTTGTCGAGAATTTTTACATCTCTGTTCATGAGGAATCCTGACCCATAATTTTCTTTTTTAGAGATATCTTTGCCTATCTTTAATATCAAGGCTATGCTTGCTTCATAGAATGAACTCAGGAGTATTCTTTTTCTATATTCTGAAATAGCTTGAGTACAATTGATGCAAGCACTTCTGTGAATGTTTGATAGAACTCACTGGCAAAACCATCTTGGTCAGGACATTTTTGGCTGGGAGTGTTTTTGTGATGAATCTGTTGAAATTTTCTACTTCAGTCTATGTTAGTTTAGTTAAGAAGCAAGCTGGTTGTGTGGTCCATAGGGAGTTGCACTGCTAGCCCAACGACTGGGAATCTCTGATGATTTGAATCTGCCAGTGGTTCCACAGAAGTTAAGGTTTCCTCTAGGCTTACAAATTAGAGGAAATTTCCATTTCTACAAGGCTTACAAATTTGTTGGAGTATAGTTCTTCATTGCAATATTTTGTTATCTTTTTTTTATTTCAGTTGGTTATACGGTGAAGTAATGTATTTCATTTCTTACTCATTATTTTTATCTTCTCTTTTGTTAGATTTGCCAGTGGCTTGGCATTTTCATTAATCCTTTCAAAGAACTAACTTCTAACCTTGTTCATTCTTTCTATTGTTTTTCTGTTTTGTATTTGACCAAGAACTTCAGGAAAAGAAACTCTTGGTTTTTATAAAAGAGAACCCCCCTTACCCTTCTGATAATGGAAACTGATACTAGGACCTATTATTATTCTTTGACAAATACTTCATAAAAACCATATCACAATGCACTGTTAAGTACAGATTGTGCAAAGCTAGCTATCTAAAACCATTCTATTAATATGTAATGATTAACCAAATAGGAAAGACTAGCTTTTGATGATATTAATTAGCTACAAACTACACAGGCTTATCAGAAAAGAGGAAGGTGAATAACCCCAGCTGAGCAAAATCCTGACTTCCAGACAGAAAGGGTGCCAGATCTGGTTAACAGTGGCTAGAACATTTCTAAATCTTCCCTGAAGCCAACACATTAATTTGCCTTCGACAGAATTTCTGTTACCTTCAGCAGAAGTGAACCCCTGCTGTCACATCTAGGATTTGCAATGGTGACTTTAAAACATCTTTTCAGCCATTTATCATTAAAATGCATCTTGGATGCCTTTGCTCAAGGACCACACTGTTTGTTCTTGAGGTTTATTGAGAACACTTAACATAACATATTATTTGTTTGCCCACAGCAAGGTCTCCTCCTGACAGCCACAATTCTTATTGTTCTGTCACAAGTAATTATAAATGTACACCTCTAAAAAAAGTCCCAATTTGAGGGTTATAATCTATTTTGGAGAATGAATTTCAGCAACATCTCTATCCCTTGGGTGGTCAAAATGTACAGCTCAGATGTATGAGCTTTTACTCGAAATCTTCTGTTCCTGAAAAAAAAAAAATTAGGAGGCTACACTTTCTCCCTGGGGAGTTAGGAAAAAAAAATAACTGGCACCTTTGGCAGAACAATTTATATTGGTTTCTGTTACACTTCCCCCACTCCCCAAGACTTCTTTCCTCATAAGTGACCCAAATAGAATGGTCTCAGCGAGTCCTCCTCTGAGGCTATTTGCCACTCAGTTATACACGTTAGATGGCCCTGTACCCCTTCCATTTTCACCAAAGGCTCTTTTATGTATTCTTCCTCTGTGCGTCCCTGAGAGTCAGGCTCCCTGCTCACAGTCACAACTGAATGGCTCATCTTTACGCCTCTTGCTGACAAAGGAACCCAGGCAAATTTTCCTTCTTGCTTTCTTTCAAGTTTTACATCCATTTTTATTATCAATGAAACCTTGTATCTTAGTGATCCTGGTGTAGCTACTTCCTAATAATACCCACAGCAGTCAGGAAATCAAAAGACAAACTGCGTTGGGAAAATCTGCTGTCATGGACCTCTCCAGAGTACTGAAGTGCAACGATGTCAGTCTAGATACAAAGATGCCTCTAATTCAGGCCAAGGTCTTCTCAATTGCTTGTTATGCTTCAAAGACTTGGACAATGACTAAGGATGACAGAAGAAGAATAGATGCCTTCGAGTTGTGGTGCTGGAGAAGAGTCTTGAACATACCATGGACTGCCAAGAAAACAAATTGGTCTGTCTTGCAGAGGGTGAAAACATGTCTCTCCTTCAAGGCTAGGATTTTGAAGCTCTGCCTGACATACTTCGGACACATGGACAGGAGAGAATGGTCCTTGTAGAAAGACATCATGCTTGGAAGGGTGGAAGGACAGTAGAGGAGAGGGAGACCCTGGATGAGATGGACTGATACAGTAACTGGGCAATGGAGATTGGTGTGTTGGAATTAGTGAGACTGGCTCAGGACAGGGAAGAGTTTAGAGCTGCTGTACACAGGGTCACTATACATTACAGGTGACTAAATGGCACAAAACATACTATGATAGGTTTGGAAGCAGGAATGGCAACAACTTTCTAAATAACACGCCTCTGGAAACTCTATGAACTTTGATAAATGTTGATAGTTGTAAAAGGGCTTCAGGTTTTTTGTTCATAGGGTCACTATGAGTCATGTTCAACTTGAAGGCAATCAACAATAAGAACATGTCTGGTGGCCTAGTGTTAAGAAGCTGGACTGCAATCCTAAATGCACATAGTTCAAATCCACCAGACACTCTTCAGGAGAAAAATGGGAAATGTCCTCCTGTGCTATTAACTGCCTCTGAAAACCTGCTGAAGGGTCAGCTGTGGGTCAGTTCTGACCTTATGGTATACAACAACAACAACAACAACAATATGTTATTAAAGAGGAATGTGGGATGGAGGAAGGCTAATCAACAACCTGTATAATGCAGATGACATAACCTTGCTTGCTGAAAGTGAGGAGGAGATGAAATATTCCCTGCAAAAGATCAAGAAAGAATGACAGCTGTGGGTATGACTTCATCTCAACATCAAGGAAACAAAGGTCCTTACCATAGCCCCAGTAGTCAACATTACAATAGATGGAGAAAGGATTGAAACTGTCACTGATTTCATCTTTCCTGGATCAACACTCAACATCCCTAGTACCAGCAGTTGGGAAATCAGGAGACATATTTTATTGGGCAAATCTATTGTCAGGGACCTCTCCAAAATATGATATCAGTTTGAAGGCTAAGGTATGCCTACTTCATGCTATGGTCTCCTTAATCACCTGCTATGCATCAGAGAGCTGGACAATCAGGATGACAGAAGAAGTGACACCTTTGAGTTATGTTGCTGGAGAAGAGTACTGAACATTCCAAGGACTGCCACAAGAACAAAGAGATGTCTTGGAGAAAGCGTATCTGGGGTGCTCCCTGGCTTCAAAATGGCAAAGCTTTGTCTTTCATATTTTGGACATGTAGCTAGGTCAGGGTATTCCTTGGAAAGGGACATCATACTTGGAAAAATAGAGGATTAGTGAAGGACAGGAAGACTCCAATGAAATGGATTGATGTGGTGAGTTCAGCAATGGGCTCTAGTGTGTTAGAGATGATAAAGATGGCACTGGATAGGGCAGGGTTCAGGTCTGTATTTTTTTTGGCCACTATGAGTCTTATTTGACTCGATGGTACCTAACAACAACAACAACAACTCTATATAACGCATACAAACCATTTCACTGTGTCCTCAGGAAAATCTTTCCAGTGTGTGTTGTCTGATGTTCTTGTCTGCCATCGAGTTAGACCTGACCCACAGCTGGCCCTCCAGCGGCACTAACTAGCTCAGAATGAGACTGCCCATCCTTCTCCCATGGAGAAGCTGGTGGATTTGAACCACATACCTTTGGGATTTCAGCACATCTTCTTAGCATTAGGCCACCAGATGGCACTTCCAGTGTGTAAGGTCTATTATTAGTCTTATTTTATATATAATGTGGTAACTAAAATTCCTAAAGGTGACTCAGCTAATAATTGGTGGATGGGGAATGGAGAATAAGGCCTATTTGACGTTAATGCCATGCTCTTATTCTCTCAATTATATTGCACCCTGGAATTAGGCTTTAGAAAAAAAAAAGAAAAGACAATTTCACCAGGAACTTTTTTTTGGGTGCAAAGAAATCATCATCCTGGGCTGGGGAACAAAGCAGGATAGGTCACCCCATTCTGGGTGGACGGTGCTAAATGACTAGCATTTGATGAAAACAGTGGCATCTCAAAGGGACT
Source organism: Elephantulus edwardii (assembly GCF_000299155.1). Classification (NCBI taxonomy): domain Eukaryota; kingdom Metazoa; phylum Chordata; class Mammalia; order Macroscelidea; family Macroscelididae; genus Elephantulus; species Elephantulus edwardii. The sequence continues at coordinate 2,125,883 of NW_006399863.1, read as the reverse complement.
GAGTTTCTCCACTGAGAGCTAATAATGTTTATTTTGAATGCATCCTATTTGTCCTATTCCCACCTTGGGCACTCGGACTTCCCGAGGAATCCACATGCTGCTCAGCTGCCCGTTGACTGGGAGGGACAATCGGTGGGCTCAGCATATTTAGCCAGTCCCTAAAAAGAAAAGAAGACAAGTGAGCAACACGTTTCAAGATTCTACATACAGATGTCACTTCTGTCATGGATTTCTAATTCTCTAAAGGCCCTGTCCCCAAAAGGAACATTTACTCTCCTTTATGCTTCAGTTAAGACACCTGTCCAGACATTAATACAAGAAGTCTTCAACTTCTGATGGGGTCCAATTCTGAACTCTGACGTAAGTTGCTTCTGAGATTAAGTAAACTGTCTTATCCTTTATACCTTTTAGTTTTCATCATTGTTGCTTTTTAGAAATTGTATTTTCACAAATTTGACCTTTATTTGTCTTTGGAGATTGGAAACATGACATATGAACTTATAGGCAGGATCACATCAGCAAATGATATGCTGCAATCCTATATGTAGTACATACCACTAATAATAAACATATAAAGCAACAAAAAAAGAAGGTGTTAAAATAGCTGTCCATCATCAGCTGTGTTGTAAATAGGGACTACTTGTATTCAGTTTTGCAGACTAGTTAATACGGTATGTTGTAAGGAGGGACCAATCCTTGGGGAGGGACATCATGCTTGGGAGGATGGAGGGACAGCACAAGAGAGAAAGACTCTCAGTGATACGGATTTACTCTGTGACTGGGGTAATCGGGGTAGGTGTATTAGAGACAATAAGGTTGGTTCAGGATAGAGCAGGGTTTAGGGCTGTTGTACACAGAGTTGCTATGAGTTGTAGGCAACTTGATGGCACAATAATAACAGCAACAACAACAATTGCTGAACTAACTAATTAAACAAACATGTTGATTAAATGATGAAGACTGCTTGCTGTAGTTTATTACTGTTGCTCTTAAACTACTGCACAATTTTCCTCTCATGAGAAAGAAAATTATTTCTGTAACTAAGAAGAAACACAACATAAACAGAACTCCTCATGATCTTCCCGCAGAGAGCCTGACCAAGTTAACTGGCTCTTTTTTAATGAAGGACAAATTTCCATGTGGTGACTCTAAATGGAAATTAGTTATGGAGCTGGAGGGCAGGGTGGGACCCCATGTGACAGCAGTCGGGGTACACTTCAATTCAGGGCTGGAGAGCAGCACAGGAGAGTGAGGGGAATTGGCCCTTGACGGATTCATTAACAGAAATAGTGACAAAACCACTTCAGAAAGTACCTCCTTTGGTTCCTCTGCTTTGAACTTCTACCTTCACTTCCAAATCTCTACTTTTGGTCCACTTTTATTCTTTGCCATCTCCCTCTAGGCGATACCAGGGTGCATACAATTCCAGTGGTTGAGAGCCAGAAGGCAGGGGTCACTGGGCCTTCTCCTTCAAACCTTCCCATCCCTAGATCTGCCAGTGAACTTCTTCAGTGGTAGGCAGCTGGCAGGCCAGATGAGCATTTTTTATCATTTATTATACTCTTCTCTATAGGAGGCTGTCCTCTTGACTAAAGAATTTCTTTATAAATTTTCTCTATTTCCTCCTGGCTTAATAGTAAGAAACTGTGTTGCAATCCCAAAGGCACACAGTTCTAATCCACTAGATGCTCCAAGGGAGAAGGTTGGCCAATTTCCCTCCTATGTGATTTATTACTTTTGAAAACTTGCTGGAGGGCTAACATGGGGTTGGTTCTGAATTGATGGCACACAACCACCACCACCACCACACCACCACCACCACCATTTAAAATGGAGTAGCCTGGGCAGGGACAAAGAGCTCTGGTCCACCAAGCCAACCACAGCTCCACATTTCCCAACACCTGATAGTGGTCAAAGCGTTTAACATCACCAAGCCTCATGTACAAAAGGGAGCTATGCCTCATGGAGAAAAGAGAGAGAATAATAAACTAACAGTAAAACTTCAGAGTTTTGTTATTAGGAATAAATGAAAACAAAAATGGAGGGAGAACATTTAGTATGGATCTGGATGGAGTTAATACTCAATAAATGTCAATTACGGTGGTGGTCATATTTTTCCATCAGTGAAGATCACAGTGTGACCTTTTTTGTGATGACAAAACAAGGCAAGAATTTGGTTTTTTTGGAACAAACCAACAGAGGATGGTTCAATGATTATAAGCCTACAGGAGATGTCTTCCCGTACAAAAGGTATGTTAATGTAAAAGTCAGCCAATTTGTATTTGCAATATTTTAACATACTTTCTGTCCCTGCTTCCCTTAATAACCACTTGATTATGACTGGTAAAATAAGCAAGGTGAGCATGGATGTAATTGAATTTCTTAATAACACATTAAGAAAGAATTCATCACAGACTGCCAATCTAATAGGGGCTCTTTTATGATAAGCAACTTTTATGAATCTATTTAATTACAGCAAACCAAAATAATTCCTGCATTGTAGAAAATGACAAAGATCACAAATTACCAGCCCAGTAACCTCATTACCCATGAAGAGTAATGGAGAGTGAGGATGAAGAGAGAAATAGAATGTCATCCAACTGAAGGCCCCCTCAAGGCCAAGGCTCTACACACTGACAGCAGTAGCTCCAACTCACAGGCCACAGATGTGGGGAAAATGTCATTGGGGTTTGTCGTGTGACTGTTGTGAAAGGCCTTTGTCAAATTTCACTTGTCAAACTTTGATGATTATTTTTCTTTCTTAGCGAAAGTTCTGACAGGCACAGGGCTCATTTCACTGCCTGATTTCAAATCTTACGACACTGCTGTGTTGGTCAAGACAACATGGTATTGGTACAATGACAGATTTATAGATCAATGGAATAGAATTGAGAATCCAGAAACCAGCCCATCTACTTATGGTCAATTGATTTTTGACAAAGAGATGAAATCAGTTAAGTGGGGAAATGACAGTCTTTTTAACAAATGGTGTTGGCAAAATTGGAAAACTATCTGTAGATAACTCTAGCAAGATCCACAACTCACTCGATAAACAAAAACCAACTCAAAGTGGGTCATGGACCTAGGACTAAAACCAAGGACTATAAACTTCATTAAAGAAAATCTTAGGAGTATTCTAGAAGCCCAAATCCACAACATACTTAGTTTTCCAAGTATCCTGAAAAATCTACAACCAGGAGAAGATAAAATAGATGAATGGAACCTTCTAAGAATCAAGTCCCCATGCACATCCAAAAACTTCTCCCACAGGGTGAAAAGGGAAGCCACAGACTGGGAAAAAATATTTGACAATGACATGTCAGATAATAGACTTTTACCTTGAATTTATAAAATACTCGAGCACCACAACATGTGGTAAAGATAAAGGTAAATAACCCAATTGAAAAATGGGCACAGGATATGAACAGACACTTCACCAAAGGTGACATTCAGATGGCAAACAAACACATGAAGAAATGTTCAAAATCCTTAGCTCTAAGAGAGATGCAAATCAAAACATCTCACCCCAGTAAGAATTAGCAAAGAATTGGAAACAACCCAAGTGTTCATCAACAAACAAATGGATAGAGAAGCTGTGGTATGTTCACAAAATGGAATACTATGCTGCACTGAAAAACAAGGAACTCGTGAAATATACAAAATAGGTGACCCTGGAGGGCATTATGCTGAGTGAAATATCTCAATCACAAAAGGACCGATGACTGCATAGTGCCACTGTGGTCAAACAGGACTGACATGGGGGTTGGGAGGAGACTGAGAAAGATGGGATAAATTATGCATACTGCATTGAAACAGAGGAATGTGAGAACTGTTTAAAAGGAATATATGATTAGGTCTTACTGTCATGACAGGAGTTCAGAACAAAGACTGCATAGTGGAATGGACGGGGTGGGGGGGAGAGATTGTATAACAATAAAATAATTTTTATTTCACTTTTCAAAGAGAAGGGCAAACTTGGGGGAGGCATGGGCAGGGAGAAAAGTGCAACAATAAATGAATGGAAATAAAAAGTCTCTTTTATTATAATAATAATAATTATATTTTATAATAAATATATAATAATAATAATAATAACAACAACAACCTGAAAAAAAGAATAGGAGTTCCAGAACATTTAATTGTGCTCATATGAAACCTATACATAGACCAAGAAGTTGTTGTCTGAACCCAACAAGGGAACACTGCATGGTTTACGATCAGGAAGGGTGTGTGTCAGGGTTGTATCCTTTCTCCATACCTATTCAATCTCTATGATCAGCAAATAAATTATGAAATCAAATTCTATGAAGAAGAATGTGGTGTCAGGATTGAAGGAAGACTCATCATCAACCTGTGTTATGCAGATGACACAACTTTGCTTGCTGAAAGTAAGGACGATATGAAATGCTTGCTACAGCAGATCAGGGACTACAGCTTTTGATATGGATTACATCTCAACATCAAGGAAGCAAAGGTCCTCACCACAGGACCAAGAGTCAGTATTACGCTAGATAGAGAAAGGATTGAAGCTGTCAATGATTTCATCTTCCTTGGTACCAGCAGTCAAGAAATCAGGAAATGCATTGTATAAGTCTGCTGTCAAGGACCTCTCCAAAATGCTGAAGAGAAACAATGTTAGTTTGAAGACTAAGGTGTGCCTGATTCAGGGCATGGTTTCCCCAATCACTTGTTATGCATCAGAAAGCCAGACATTAAATTGAATAAGGATGACAGAAGAAGAACGGATGTCTTTGACTTGTGGTGCTGGAGAAGAGTACTGAATAGCCATGGACTGCCAAAAGAACAAACAGATACGTCTTGAAAAGGGTGCAGAGTGCTCCTTGGAGGCAAAAATGTCTAAGCTTTATCTTTCACACTTTGGATATGCAGCTAGGTGGGGCTATTCCTTGGAAAGGGACATCATGCTTGAAAAGATGAAGGGTTAGTGAAGGAGAGGACCCCCAGTGAGATGAACCACACAGTGACTTAGCAATGGGTTCAAGTGTATGGGAGATGAGGATGGCACAGGATAGGGCAGGTTTCAAGTAGGCTGTTCATTGGTTGCTGTGAGTTGTACTTGACTTGATGGCACCTAACAATAACATTTCTACACTGTTCTAATAAATCTCTTGCCTCCTGTTTTCTGTAGGAAAAGCTGTTAACTGACCCCCTCACAGTCACTTTTTTTTGGCTTCCTCTGTTTCTCATACCACAGCCCCAATATTAATTTGATTATGTTAGTCACGGCTGAAACTCTTCAGGGTCATTGGGAAGTCACTGTAGTTGGGGAGAAAACAAAATCTTTTCTTTGAGTTCACACAGTAAGATCTCTACCTTATTTCCCCAACGTCATCTTGCTCTGCTTGCTCTTGCTCATCATGCCAGACTGTCCTAGTCTTTTCTCTGTTCTTGGAGGGTTGCATGTTCTCTACCATCACAGGGCCTCTGCCCAGATTGTGCTCCTTTGTCCAGACCATACTCTCTTCTACCCCGACCTCTCCTTGGCTTAATGAACTCACAGCCAGCCTCTATATTTTGGGTCAAGCAGCAGACTCTCCCCAGTCCAGTTCAGGTTCCCTCGCTACTCCTCATAGAGCAACTGTGATCTTTTCCTTGAGAGTTTTTATCTCTCTTCATAATGACTTTCTTGCTTGTTGGAGTAATGAAGTTCTTTCCCATTTGGCTGTAACCCACAATTAGCTGAGTGACTGGTTACTCAGTGTTGACTTACTGGACAGAAGAGGTACTCACAGAGTCTCTTTGTCAGCCCAAGTTCTACAACAATAAATAATATCCACTGTGGATTTCCCCTCCATTTTTCTCTTTCTTCACTGACTAGGAATATGCTATTTGTATTTGGTTCATACATAATTTGGGGTGAATCTGGGGACACACACCTGCTTCTTTATAGCCAAGATGAAAAAACACAAAAATCTAATTTTCTGCCTCAGGAAACAGACTGCTAGTTCATAAATGTGTTTACCAGCATAAAGACTAAGAAAATAAATGTTCCTTTGTTTTCTCAAATTTAAACATAATACAAAGCTCTCAACAGCATTTCTTCATAGGACTCCCATTTGAAATTAGAAGCTCAAATTAGAAGTATGCAGGGTTTTCCATATACTTAAGGTGGATGATAAGAAATACTAAGTTATCTTTGTTCTCTTATTTTGGCCCATTTTCCTCAAGAGCTTCAGTGTTGGAGGAAACCTCCACCCAATTTTTAAATCCTTTCTACAATATTTCCACAAAGTAAATGGCTGCCTTTATTTGAATATCAGCACCCACTGACTGTGTGCTTACTGTATCAAAAGATCACATTCATCTTCAAATAGTTTTCATTGTATTTTCTCACATGGTGGCAACATTTGTTTTCTTTTTATCTTTATCTATTTCTTCTACTTTTTTGCCTTGTGGTACTTTCAAGGGAGAATTCGAAAGGATCTTTCCTTCAGTCTGTTTGGGACTGTATTTCAGAACTCCTTTCACTTTTCTTTGGCACTGTCCCCTCTAACCACATGGCTTTCTGGGAGGCATCATTCCTCTACGAGCTGGTACCAGATCTAATCTTGGCCAATAATTGTGCTTCCTGAAATTGTCAAAATGGATATGAAAAGGAACAATGGTTCTAAAGTGAAGTCAGAGGTCAGAAGAAGTAAAATTGAGATGTCATGATTGACCAGCATTTCCTGTCAAAGAAGAAATTAGTCTATGGAAAGAATGGAGAATGGAGAAGTTTTAAACTCTGAATTTCGGTGCCAGAACAGTGCTGCTGTCACTGAATTAACGGAAAGTTGGGGAAAGAAAATTATTTGATATCTGGTTCCTATCCACCTCTCTAGTATATTCTGGTACCTTTCCATCACGGTCGTTACCATACTGCTCCGGTTCTGAGGCAGAGCCATCTCCTGCGTGCCTTTTCTCACAATGGCCTATTTACTCCCTCTGTCCTTCAGCCTTAGAGTTTCCAATTAAACTTTCTTCAGAGAAGCTGTACTTAACATCTCAGCCTTCCAAAATGTCTGGACCAGTCCTTGCAGAGGACACTTTGCACACTCAATTTAGAACGATTTGAGGTGGGTTTTAGAAAGGTGAGGGTCGGTGTGGGAAACCACAAATAACAGAGCAGGCTCCCGGGGTCATTGCTATCCCAAAGCCTGAAGGAACAAGGATAACATGGTGGTTTCAGAATCCAGAAAGCAAAAAGTGTACAGAGAAGGGAGCCTCATTGAGAGCAGCTGTGACCTTGGGTTGGGTCAAAGTTTGTAGCAAGACTGAGTGAATCCCCAGGGAAGGAGGTACTGAAGGAAAATCCTGATTTCCTTTCCTCTTTGTGTCTCGTTTCCAGAAGCCAGGGGAGAAGGGATTCCTCTGGGGCATTCACACCGATCAGACCCTTGAGGAAAAGATGAGTGGATTTAGAAAATTTAAGAGAAGAGAGGATGTCTGGTCTGAGTTCTACTGTCACAGTCTGTTTTATGTTAGGGATATAATTATAATCTGTAATTAAGCTACCCATCCAAGGGAGGGAGTCTTTTCTGCCTTTCCCAGTAGACTGTTAGCTCCATAAGACATGGCACATAGTAGATGTTCAATAAATGTTTGTTGAATGAACAGACAATAAATACCCTCAGAAAGGCTGAGACCCTAACAGAAAGACATATAAACGTGATCACGGGAGCTGGAAAAGGGTTTGAGTTCTCTGAGAAAGGCCTGTTAGAGAAGGTTAGGAGTGCAGACCATGTGAACAGGGGAAGGGATAGCAAGAATCTGAAAAGGGCGTCTGATTGAGAAGAAAATAATTATTCTTCACAAGTATTTGCCTTTTCCTTTTAAAAGTACTTTCTTCTAGAGGATGTTTACATCATGGTGGGTCTCTACTACAGCAGAAGTTGAGAAACACATTGCATTAACAAGGACTGTATTTTCATCTTAATTCAGGATTATCTGACAATATACAACAAGCATACAAATGGACCATGATATTATTTCTATTTCAAGCCTCTAAAGTCACTTCCTCTGTGATATTTTTATAAGAAAATTAGAAAAACCATAAAACAGACAGGACGCAGCAAGTGTTCAGTGCTCTAAGGCATCACAAAAATCAACGACTACACAATGAAATCTACTTTACATTCTCTCTGGAGATCTGAACATCTTTCTTGCCCAGCACTATTTTCTCCTAGGCTAATATTAATGTCACAGAATCTTGGGATCATATTCTACATAATGACACTTTAGATGTGGCAGATAATTCAACTGTAAAGGCCCAAGTCAAGGAATCAGGCATCAAGTTCAACTACAACATGTGAACATCTACCTTATACTGTTTCCAAGACAGCTGTGTGTTTTTGTTTTGTTTTGTTTTTTAACATTCAACAGAAATTTATTGAGCCCCTGAAATGTTGTGGATTTTATTACAGGCTCCAAGGAATGGTTCCTGGTTTTGAGAAATTCGGTCTCCTGGAGTCATAACCTAAGCCCAACTTTTATAAGGAAGTGAGGAAAGTATTGCTAGAGAGAGGTAAGCTCTTCAGTTAGGGGAAGGGCTTAGGTATAGCTTTCTAACAAAAGTGATGAAAGGAGTGAATCATGAAAACTGAGAGTGAGGCAGTATGACAAACTGACGGAAAAATAATCTATAAGGAACAGGATGTGCTATAATCCAAAGGTGCAAAGGTACGTCAGGTACCTCCGATAGTGTGATACGATGGGTGCTGAATGTGTTTGTGTTAGGTGAGGAGAACAGTCAGCAGCTGAGGAAGGTTGGGCTCTGGATGGCAAACTAAAGAATTAATCGTTTTAGGTCATAAGGGCCTTGATGATCTCTTGAAGAATTTTAAGCTAGAAGAATATTGTTCTGTTGTGTACTGTTGAGTTGGAACTGACCCATAGCTGATCTTCTGGTGGGTTTTCAGAGGCAGCTAATTGCACAGGAAGAGATTGCCCATCCTTCTCACGCAGAGCAGCTGGTGGCCTTGAACCTCGTGCCTTTGGGATTGCAGTGCAGCTTCTTTCCACTATGTCATCAGAGCTCCAGAAGAATATTGTTGTTGTTGTTAAGTGCCACTGAGTTGCAGGCGACTCATAGCGACCCTATGAACGAAAGACCTGAACACTTGTATAACTTCCATCCTTTCTCCAGGTTCATAGGGTTTCCAGAGGCAAGCTACTTCAGAAGTGGATGCCACTCCTGCTTCCAAGTTTGTTTTAATTGGGGAGCTCCACCAAACACTGTCCACTATGGGTAACTGTTGTAACATCAGTGTCACAGTGTTCAGTTTCAGAGCAACCACGAGTTACCTTTGTACAGCAAGCGGACAGAGCAGGGCTATACGACCTAGAAGAAAGTTTGACAAGGACCAGTGTGTTGTGAGTCTCGGTTCCAGTCGCCTCTTGAAGAGGGACACATGTGTATGGAGCGCTTGGGGATCTTGTGGCTTTCTTTTTATCCCAAGTAGGTGTCAGAATAATATTAGATATGCATTTTATTTTGTTTTACCTCTCACCAGTCCATTTTCCATACCATTGTAGCAATTATGTGGCAAGTGGACTGGTAAATAGTAAGCCAGGGGCTAGAAAGAGCAATTAGGAGCTTCTCGTGATAAATTTCAAGCAAGGAATGTTATTTTGGAAATTTTGTACATGTACGTACTAAACATAAAACTTGAGAAAGACGGGCCCTCTCCCTTAATCAAGTCAATTTCTCATTGCATCTAAATAAATAAGATTGCAATGCACAAAAGTCTCCTGAGCAGACATTTTTGTCATCTTGGAAGAGAGAAGATCTTCAGTGATGTTTGTTTACCCCAATGACAGTTTAGTCTCAAGAATACTTTACATTCTCTCTTGGTGTCCCATGTACATATACTGTTGTTATTGTTGTGTATTGTCAGGTTGGAACTAACCTAAAGCTGATCTTCCAGTGATTTTCCAGAGACAGTGAAATGCACAGAAGAAGACCATCCATTTTTTTCCCTGTGGCACAGCTGGTAGATTTGAACTACTTACCTTAGTGTTGGCAGTGCAATTCCTTACCACTAATCGAGCAGAGCTCCCTATGTATTTTACATGCTACATATATGAAATAGTTTCTGAGGAACCTGTGTCTAACGCTGTACTGGATATAGAGAGATACTTACTTAGCAAATAAAAGAGGTTCCCCAAAGAAAGCAAAGATGTAAATGTCTGGGTCAGAAGAATACACATAAATGTTCCCCAAACAGACTGGTATTTGATCTTATGCATAATCAAATAAATGCAAATTAAACGGAGATAACAATGACATCTATTTTCTAGGGAAATGTTTTAAAAGCTGGATGAGGCTCAGTGTGGGTGACACTGAGGAGATGCAGACTCTCAGTCATTGCTGTTATGAGTGGGAGCTGGGGAGCAACCTGCTGATAGCCATCCAAACTACCTTTTACCCATGTCATTTTATTGCTCGGAAACTCTGGTGGCCTAGTGGGAAGAAGCTGCACTGCAATCCTGAAGGCATGTGGTTTGAGGTCACCAGTTGCTCCACAGGAAAAGGATGAATAATCTCCTCCAGTGCAATTAACTGCCTCTGAAAGCCCGCTGAAGGTCAGCTATGGGTCAGAACTGACTCTACGGTACACAAGAACAACAACGACAACAACAACAACAACAGAGATTTCTTATTAACATATACTTACCCAAGATTACAAAAGTATGCCTATGAGGAGTTTTAATTCAACCATGTTTAAAGGTAACAAAACACTAGAAACCATCTAGAAGTCCACCAGCAATGGGCTGGCGGAATAATGACTCCAAACCCAAAGAATGAATTAATATCCAGCACCTAACAAAAGAATGTGGCCACTTTTACATGTGGATTCAGAAACATGTCCAAGAGAGAGTCAGTAAAAACTTAACAAGCAACTTGTACAACGGGATAGTCTCTCATCCAGTTTATGGAGTCAAATATACAAACAGAATACATGGAGAATTTCCGAGTGAGTCCCTAGAAACTGTGAGCCGTCATCACGCCAGGGCGCAGGACTGTGCAGTTGGGGTGGGAGAAGCAAGACTTTTACCTCTTTGTTAATGTCTTTCTTTTTTTCCTTTTTTTTTTTTAACTGCTTTCTTTTTAAAAGAGAGTTAGTTCTTCACTTCAAGAACTTCTGACTTAACAAAGGATTTTTAAGAAACAGATTCAAAAGAGCTAAAAAGTGTTTCGGGTGACAAGTGCTTAGTGGAAATGGGCTAGATGGCCCCTTCAAAATGACTTGTCTTCCTCACAGTCGTACCACACTGGAGTAGATCCTAGCAGACTTCCACGTTGGAAATACTAACTTCAAGGATGAAAGGAGAATGTTTTGGGTCTTTAACAAAGTTGGTAATGTTCCTGGAAATTGTCAAATTTTCACTTGCATAAACAACAGCTTGCTTTATCTAATGATATAGATAAGAGTCAAAAAAATGAGTGGTGGATTTTGGGGGTTTTTTTAGCACATCATTCACTAGTCTGGCTATTAAAAATGAAATGGTTCTTGGGCTGAATTGTGCACTGTCATTTCTGACAGTTCAATGACATAACTTGACAAAGGAAGGGAATGTGGGAAGATACAGTAGAGGAAAAGTCAGACTAAAAGCTTACAGGGAACAAACATGCAAGTTTTCCTCATTCTAGGAGACTTATTCATGGGAATCTGTGAAAAGAAGCTTAATATTAATTATGTTTTAAACTGCTCTTCAAAAGATTGATAGTCGCTGGAAGAGAAAAGGTCTCAGTCTTTTGGAAAGCAAGACTCACTTCTCCTTTACTTTTTACTGGAGGGGAATAATTTTGGGGTGAAAAATCTCAAGGAAGTCAGTTTATCTCTCCAAAACAGGGGGGGAAAAAACTCAACCCAACCCAAAACCCTAATCAAGCATTGTCTGATTAATTAGAGACACTTGGAAAAAAAATGCTATCAAGGCCTTACAGCTGCAATCAATTTAATCAACATGCAAGGAGCCAATCTCTGGTTTTCTTGATTAACAAAAGCTGAATGTTAAACAGAGACGTGTGACATTGTAGTGCCATTAGCTAAAGCAACAAATTGGGCATTTTCCCTAAATATTCAAAGTCAGGCCAGAGGAAAGTGAAAACTCTTTTTCAGAATCATGAACATTTCAATTATTATCCTTGCAGGGGAAAATAATCTTCTCTGAAGTAGTCAGGAGGAATTAGTAGTAACTTCAGAATGTTTTAATGAAGACACATTAAAAAAAAATCAACTACCTGGAAATATCACAAAGTAAAATGGTGACACAAGCAAGTGATGTGAGATTTCTCACAGTTTAATGGTATCCAAGTTGGTTATGGAAATCAGCAGGAATAGACATGCCAGACATAAAGAATGAAATTTTTAAATTAAATTTCTTAAGGTGTGAATGTAAAATGCATCTATACAGTGTCTGATGAGTAAATCAGAAAATTCAATTTGACTTCCTGCTTTTCTGGCAGGAAGTCAGTCTAAATGTCAAGATGTCTATTGTGAGACTGGTTTATTACTAGTTTGTTTCTTGCTCTTAAAAACTAGCTTTAACTGTAGAGTGATTGTATTCTGCACAGCTACTCTTTATAGTAGAGATCTGGAATTTTAACTGTTAAAACAGCAATTCGCAATCTTTCAGGGATAAAATTTTTTATTATATTTTGTTCTTGGAATTTATTAAGAACATATATGAGTATTTGCAAACTAGAATGTTCTACCAGATACTAGGTATATTGAAAGTGTCAGTAATATCTTTCTCAATTACATGCTTTCTTGAGTGAAAGGGGAAAAGATAGTGTCATGGCATAAAATAGTCACTCAATAAATACTTACGAGTGAACTAGTAAAGCCTTAAAAGCTACCCATTAGTAACGGATTGTGGTGGTTACGCTTCAGAATGGTTTATCTTACTTTCCCTCTTTATCCCTAACATTCTATCCCCTCTGACTCTGCCTCATTTTGCTTGACTAATATTAACCCTAACAATAATATGCCCAAAGTATGTGAGTCTCACCACCCTTGATTCTAAAGAGCACTTACGGTGCTTCTAATATAGATTTGTTTGTTCTTCTGGCTGTTTAAAGATACATTCCATATTTTTGCCAACATCACAATTCAAAAGCATAAATTATTTTTTCCACTTCCATTCCTGGACTTTTGCTTGGTATATAGGCAGTGAATACAAGGTAAATAGGAACTTCACACAGGCTAGGTTAGAATGCATGGTGAACAGAGGGAAAGGAGAGGAGAGGGGAGGGGTGGGGAGGGGAGAGAAAAGAGAGGGAGAGG
>NW_006399863.1:2042902-2112491 GCF_000299155.1 Elephantulus edwardii | reverse complement strand
GGGAGGGGAGGGGAGGGGTGGGGAGGGAAGGGGAGGGGTGGGGAGGGATGGAGGAAGGGGCGAAGGGTGAGGGGGGAGACAGAGGAGAGGGGAGGAAGGTACAGGGCAGGGGTGGGGCGGGAGAGAGAAGAGCTAGGAAGAGATGAGCATTGTATCCCCACTCTACCATTTGAAGTCTAAGATCTAGTCTTGTCTGCAGATCATTCTGTGAACTTTTTCATATAAGAGCTTATAAATGCCCCTTTCTGCCTAAACTAGTTTGAGCTGAGTTTGTGTGTTTTGTCATTAGCAGGGGCCTAAATTAAGACCACTAAAATGCATACTTATGAAATGTTATCTTTAAGTATATTTTCACAGCAGAAAAATAAAGACTGAGAGAAACAATAGGAAACTATAACTCCAAAGAGGCCCTTAGAAGAACTGTATTTCTGTGGTGCGGACGTAAATGTTTTCTTTTTATGAGCATGTTTACAGAGATTTTGGATTTCCGTTCATTCATTGCTGCACTTCTCTCGCCGCCCAGCGCTGCCCCCCACCCCCCCAGTTTGCTCCTCTCTCTCACAAGTAAAAGAAACACTCCTTCCCTGGTATACAATCCCCCCACACCCCTCCCACCGCCCCAAGTATATTCCACTACGTAACCTTAATTGTGGACTCTTGTGAGTAAATGTTTTCTTTTATGCAACAGATGATGCATGCTAAAATGAGAACCTCTGACCTCCTGTGTCCATGGCTCTGACTGCCAGTGAACATGGCTTCACTGAAGACACTAAGGGAACACTCCAAGAATACCTGGAAGCCTACTCTGTGACTATAATTCAGCCCCAGGGCTTATGTAATAGAGGAAGCCAGTGGATAAGGAAACAAATCAATACTAGTATTCCAGATACAAAAAGTGCTATAAAAGTAATTTGAGAAAAAAATGGAAATGGAAGATTTAATGAATATTTCATATTAACAGCATTAGTACAGAGTAAAGGTAACAGGCTCTCATAAAAATGCTAACTCACAGAATCACAGTCTGAGTCTGAACGCATTGGGGGTGGTACGGGAGGACTCACAGAATAGTCAAATTTAAGGTCAACTTGCAGAGGTGAATATTTTTACCATGATGGCCCTCTCAGATAAACTGAATTCACATTTAAACCACAGTTAACAGTAGAATCCTCTTGTTGAGAACTGACAGACATTTCTGAGCTCCTAAATGTATAGTACGACACACTGGGAGAGGTGGAGGTGGAGGGTCAGGAAAAGAGAGAAAGATCCTTAACATAGTGACTGTAGCGAGGGTCTTCTTAAGCATATCAGAGATGGTGGGGTTGCGCAGGGGAGGGCAAGGTTCAGATGTGTTGTTCAGTGGGTCAGTATGAGCTGTAGCTGGCTTGACGGCCCCAACAACAAAATGAATAGTGGGTAAGCAGATGCACATCCAAGCCAAAGACAGCAGCAGTCTGAATACATCAGCTGTTCCGAGGGAGAAGGATTGATGGTCTCCTCCCTTGTGCTTTACAATCTTGGAAATCCAATGCTGGGTCCGCTATGAGTTGCTTCTGACTTGATAGTAAGAAATGTAAACAAGTATGAGTAGCATCATTAGGACTAAAGATGATAGAATAGATGCCTTTGAGTTGTGATGCTGGAGAAAAGTATTGAATGTACCATGGACTGTTAAGAGAACAAACAGGCTCATGCTAGCCAGGGTGAACCCAGGCTGCATCTTGGAGGCCAAGCTTTTAAAAGTCTGATATAGTTTGGGCATGCTGCAAGGAGGGACCAGTCCTTGGAGGGGGACATCATGCTTGGAAAGGTAGAGGGACAGTGCAAGAGAGGAAGACCCTGGATGAGATGGACTGACACAGTGACTTGAATAAATGAGGGTAGGTGTGTCAGAGGCAATGAAATTGGCTCAAGATAGAGCAGGGTTCAGAGCTGTTGTATACAGGGTCACTATGAGTCAGAGTTGACTCCACGGCACATAACAACTACAACAACAACAACAACGTCAAAGAGATAGTAGCAGTTGTTAATTCTCCAAACAATAAGAAGAGTCACTCTACAGCAACTTTCTACAGTATCTTTTAAAGTTTTAAGACATTGCATTTGAAGCACTTTGCAAATCAAGAGCAGAAAACTTTGCAGCCTTTTCTAACTTTAACTGGAGAATAATTGCCTTAAAATTAGAATACAAAATAAAACCAACTAAACCGTTCTCTGGAACGATGGGACTTAATGGTGCAGAAAGGGTGGGCGGGATTTAATTTAATGCTTTAATTTAGCTCTCTGGGCTTTTGTAAAGAGTAACTACAGGGTATCATTTTCATCATTAAGTGTGTCAGATTATCAGATACCATATTTATATACTGAATTCCATTTGCTTTTCAAAGTTCTGTTATACCTTTATCTATGTTTAGTAGTCAAATAAAACAATGATATGTTAAAGAGAAGGCGCTGTGAGGTGAATGACAATTTAATTTTCCTCCCGTGTTGGCTGGCTGCACAAGAAAATAAAGAACTGGAGAAAGTTGACAGGATCTTTACTTGACTAGATTTATTTCCCAGCAGCAGCAGGGTGTGTTAATTGTAACATTTCAGTTGATGAAAAAATATTGTGATAGAATGCGGATGTGGGTGATAAACGGACTTTTGAGCAGTTATGTTGGTAAATGCTATTTTAGAAACATTGACATGAAAGAATTCCAGCTTCTTTTGTTGCTTGGACCACACCAGTGACTAAACTGGGCTTGCTGGGGACGATAATTCTCTCATGTGGCCCACCACTGTTGTAATTATTCCTTGGAGTTACTATGATTTCTAGTCAACATAATATTAGCAAGCTCTTGATCCACAGAAAGCTTACTTGTTAATTTTTTTAAAAATACAGAAACAGAAATATTAAAAACAGCAAATGAACTCATGATACACTTAAAGTGTAATATCCATTCTTTCAAAGAAGCTCTTTTGTTGAAGCTCAAGGAATGATCCCAAGTGTACACAATCCTGTAACCACATTCTTGGGTATGAGAATCCTCACTTATTCCTCCTAATTACATGAGTCTATATTCCCCAAAGCTAATTTTGCTTGTGGTTGTTGTTTTCACGTGTCGTCAGATCAGAATCGACTCATAGTTGACCCTCGAGTGAGTTTTCAGAAGTTGTAAATCACACGGGGAGAAGATTGCCCATTTCCCCTCAAAGAGCAGCTTGTGCATTTGAACTGCCTGCCTTTGGACTGGCCTTCTGGATTGGCCTTACCACTAGGCCACAGTATGGATAATAAATTCTCACACTGCAGATCCATTCACCTCGTTTGACCTTTATGTGAATGGAATCATACAATCTCTTTCCTAAACTGTCTTGCTTCTTTCAGCAAAAATTGCATTTGTAAGAGTCATTTATTTTTCCATGTAAATAGTATTCTGTATACATGACACCATTTTTGCGTCATCGATGTGTGCATTTCTACTGGCAATATATCGAAGAGTTCAGATGTTGAGCAACTTATTCAGTTTACTTATTCTGCCAAAATAACTTTTCAAAATTTTATAGTCCCATCAACAGTGTGTGAAGTTTCTTTTCTTTTTTTAAAAAATTTATTACTAATTTCAATGCAAATTTCCAGATACTTTGGATTTCCGTTCATTCATTGTTTTACTTTTCTCCCCTCCCAGTCCTCCCCCCAGTATACTATTCTCTTCTAGAAGTAAAATTCTTTTCTTGTTTTACAAACCCTCCCCCCAGATCCACTCCCCTATACAGCCTTCACTCTGGACTCCTGTCATGACAAAAATACCTAATAATTTTCCCTCTTAAATAGTTTTCTCCCTCATCTGTTTCAGTGCAAGATACATTATTGAACCCATCCTTCTTAGTCTCCTCCCAACCCCGAGGTCAGTCCTGCTTTACAACAGTGGCACCATGCAGCATTTGTCTTTTTGTGACTGAGATATTTCACTCAGCATAATGTCCTCCAGGGTCACCCATTTTGAATAACATTTCATGAGTTCCTTGTTTTTCAATGCAGCATAGTATTCTATTGTGTGAATATACCACAGCTTCTCTAGCCATTTGTTTGTTGATGGGCACTTGTGAAGTTTCTTATGCTCCATATCCACACTATTGTGATGAGCTTAGGGCACTGTGCTCTATTGTCCATTTTCATCTCCCTGTGAATTTCTAATAAGTTTATAGGCAGTTTCATATGATTACTGGCTATTTATCCAACTTTTTTTTGTGTGCGAAATGTCTGTTTAAGTCTCTTAGTCATTTCTGTTTTCTTATGGACTATTTAAAAAAAATACATTTGTAGTTCTTCATAGATTCTGCACATGACTTCTCCATGTATTGAAAAGTATCTTTTGATAATCTGTAGCATGATCCTCCCCCTTTCTTAATAGTTTTCTTTAATGAAAGACATTCCTCAACCTATCAGGTCTCAGTTAGTGACATGTGAGACCTGTTTCAAGGAATCTTTTCCTAATCTCCAGGATATGATGGTGTTCTCTGATGTTACTGCCTAGAATTGCATTATCCAAAGTAGGCATTAACCACACATGGTGACTGAACATTTATTTCTAGTCTGAACTGAGATGGGTTCTGTTTGAAATAGAACACATCAAATTCACCAGCTGCTCAACAGAAGAAGGATGGATAATCTCGTTTCCCGAGGGTTTACTGCCTCTGAAAACCTGCTGCAGGGTGTGCTGAGGCAGTTCGGACTCAACAGCACAAAACAAGAAGTATGGTAAAAAGAGTGTAAACTATCTCTTTAATATGTTTTATATTGATAACCTGTTGAAACGGTAACATCTTAGATGTCTTGTGCTAAACTATAGTGGTTAAAGAACCCAGCTGCTAACCAAAAGTACAATGGTTCAAACCCACCAGTCCTGCCATGGGCAAACGATGAGGCAGTCAGCTTCGATAAAGATTTACAGCCTTGAAAACCTTAGCGCATTACTACTTTATCCTATAGAGGATCATTATGAGTTAGAACTGACCTGGTGGCAGTGTTGTTTTTTTTTCTCTCTCTCTCTTTTTTTTAACCTAGAAAATGTAAAGTCACACAGGTGGCTCACATTCTATTTCATTTGGCAGCTCAGCTCTAGATGATGTTTTTTTCCTCCAGATGCATCTACCTCTGCTTTGAGCAGGCATCTGGGGCACGTGTGTGTGTGTGTGTGTGTGTGTGAGAGAGAGAGAGAGAGGGGGGGGGGGAGATTACCACAATCCAATCACAGTCTGAAAAGATTTAAATGCATCTTTAACCCTCAGGAAAGGTGGTCTATTTCTGGTTCCCTCTGTTACCCAGGATGTAGCACTTCAGGGCTTACTCACCACGACCCTTCCTGTGGTGGGTCTGGAATTCCAGTTTCGTCTCTAAAGCCCAAGAGACGACACACAGCTCTTGGATTCTCAGTTACAGCTTTCTGAGTGGCATTTTTCTTGGATAAGGCATCACGGGTGCAGGGCTGCCTCACCTGCTCTCCAGGATCGGGGTTCTGTGAACCCTGACTGGCCTGAAGGCTTTCCAGTGGCTCAATGGGATGATTTTTGTATCACGTTCGGCTTTTCTGGCTGTTCTTTCTCAAAGGGAAGATCAGTGTGAAACCACCTGGTCTGCCATTGCCGGAAGCAGAACTCAATTAGTTTCACACATCATCTGACATCATGGAGTTTTTGTCACAGTTGTGGTGGAGAAGTGAGAATATCCCTCACCTCATGCCAGTCAGTGGCCATTCCTAGAAGCAGCAGGGCGACTTTTCCAGTAGGCGATATTAGGAAGATGGCAGTTCCTGTGTTAGGGAATATCATACAGGGCTAGGAATAGAGTCCATTTGATAACCGGTTTGATTAAATGAATAAAGGAAATTCTAGCTCAATGAAGACAAACAGGTTATAAATCACATGCTAATTCTAATTGGTAGTACTGTCTGGAGTACATTATTGAAAAAGATTTTCCCATTCAGAAGTGGGTAAGAGGTTTGTGTTTATCAAGGATGAAAAACATAAGACAGCCGCACATGAGTGTGTCCCATGACATTCTAGAAAACGAACTCTAGTGACTGGATATATCAAATGTGTGATTGCACTAGGCTGGAAATTAAAATAAGGTCATCACAGGATATTTGCTGTTGATCGACAGTAACATGGTGGAAGGTTGTTAATGGAGGACAAAAGGGCTTATATTTTACTACGATCTATTTAATATTTTAATAACGAACCTGTGGACACAGTGGGCATGGCTTTAAAAACCTGTGAAAGGGATCGGGCTGAGAAAGAACGGGTTCTGGTATGAAATGAAATGGTGGACAAAAAGCAGCCTGCTTTTGCTCTCATGGAGCAGACAGTGTGAAGGCAGAGACAAACTGACTTGCATAGTCACACAAAAAGGCACCAGCACTAGAAAGTGGAAGTGTGCTTGAGAATGCACGGATAGGGAATATGAGGGTGCTCTGGGGAGTGATGCTTCAGAGGAAATCTAATGTATAAACAAGCATCAACCGGACAGGGTAGTGGAAGGGCCTTCTAGTGTGAGGGAACAATGGGTAAAGACTTGGAGACAGGCGAGTTTGCGAAAGTGAAAGGTAAATGGGGCCACAGCATCTGTCTCCATAGAAAAATGATATAAAATAAGTTTGGAAAACTAGTTCTGGGCTGAACCACTCAAGCTTTGCTCTCCTTATTCAAAGATTTTGGTCCTTCTTTTAGGCGCAATGGGAAGTCAATGAAGGATTCTAAATATGGAGATATCTGTTTGAAGAAGAAGAATACTTTGAGCAGTGGGGAAGTAAGGGCTGTTTTGCTGAAGCACACATGAATACAGGGTATCCACTTTGGAGGCTCTAGAAACAGCCAAGGATAAAACAGGATAGTGGCTAAGTACATACACAGAGAGGGATTGAAAATTTCAATAACATGGAATTCTGAAATAGCAGAATCTTGGAATCATTACCTCTCAGAATCTTAAAGTGCTGTGAGATTGGGCATGTCCCTTAACTACTCTACCCTTCTGGGAAATGGAAACAAAACTAAAAAAAATCTCATTGCTGTTAAATCAGAACCAACTTAGGCCTTTATCACATGACAGAGAGAGATTGTCCATCTTTCTCTCTCTGAGCAGTGGGTGGATTTGAACTGCCTGCCTTTGGGTTGATGGTTCAACTCCTTACCATTAGGCCACCAGAGCTCCTTATGGCAACAATGATTCTAATAAGTTCTTGAATATGAGGCCATGTAGCATGGGAGCTCTTGAGGCATAGTTCTTAGCGAGGTGCACTGCTAACATAAAGTAGTGATTCTCTGATGGTTCAAATCCACCACAAGAAAAAAAATGGGTAATCTGCTGCAGGGCAATTAACAGTCTCTGACAACTTGCTGAAGGGTCAGTTATAAGTCAGTTTTAATTTCATGGCAATGAGTGAATGAGATGTACCATGAAGTACGGTGAATACAGAAACCCTAGAAGCTGATGAGGACATTGACTAACCCACCCTGAGTCCTACTGCTGTGACCCCAATCTTAGGATCCCAACCTTTAGGCCATACTGCCTTCTGACTCATAGGATAAAGTTGAGTAATGTAAGTGAAACCACTATGCTGCTGTTGTTGTTGTGTACCACTGAATCAGAACCAACTCATAGTTGACCCTCTAGTGCGATTTTGGAGGCTGTAAATTGATCAGGAGGAGACTGCCCATCTTTCTCCCACAGAGACCTAAGAGCCTTTGTCCATGTTTGTTGAACATAACTCACAGGACTGAGAAATTTGTAATAATGGCCTACAGCTGCGAAGCTCAAGGCTGAGGTGCCTGTTTCAGAAGCTGCCCCAACTATATTCTCCTTCTAACCTGAATTATAATCTTTTGGTTTCCCCAGTATGGCTGTGTGTGGTCTATGAGTTATTGCATTTGATTCTGGGTCCAGGAAAAGCAGTGAAATTGGTGTTGAGATGAGTAGAAAGAGGTAAGGGTGTGCGTGGGACTGTCTGACCTCATGGGAATTGGTTTTGTGTTACTGATGCTGTTGACAGGGACAGTTCCCCTTTGTGAAGTTGATAAAGGTCAGATATGGTTGTTCCCACATGGCCCTTGCTCTTTTTACACTTGGAAAGGTGGAGGATCATAGAAAGAGAAGAAAACCCTCAACAAAATGGAGTGGTGCAATGACTGTAACTGTGGGTTCAAGAATACTAGAGACGGAACAGGACAGGGCAGGTTTCAGACCTGCTATTCATAGGGTCACTATAGGCTGTGATTGACCAAATTGCTGTGCTTTGTAACTGATGAGTCGACTAGTTATTCTATGAACAAACTGAAACTTGGCCCCATCCTGTACCACAGTTACAATCTTTACCATGTTCCAAGTCCACATAAAACATTGTAAGTGGATTCACAGTTATGCCAGAGAATCAAGCCCTGGATGTGCCATACTAGCATAATTGTTTGCACTTAGGTTAAAGAGAAGTATTAGATAGAAAATACAATATTTTATTTCTACACAAGTTTCCTTATACTTAATTATGTAAAATAATTAGTGGTGTTGGAGGGGACCTGGGGGAGGGTTTGTAAAACAATGAAAGAATCTTTTCTTTTACTTTTCCATAATTTTTGGACTCATGTACTTATAACTTGTTAGTCAAATTTGTGTCTTCTAGGTTGCAACACCCCCATGATACATCTTGAAGGATATGTACATGTACAGCCAAGCACAATCAATAAGAGTGCATCTGAATTCCAAAATCAATCTCCATAATAGTCTATGTGTTTCCTACTGCCAAAGGGGCCCTTTAGAGTAGTGAGAGAAGATCTTCACCCTGAAACCCACAGCGTCCCTTTTCAGCAGGAAGTAGCTAAGAGAATACGCCGTCCCCTTTTCCTTATGACTCAGGGTGAAGTCTCTCTCAGGGAGGAGTGATAGGGAATGGCAAAGGATACACTGACAAAGAAGATTAATCAGAACTGGCTTTGACAAGCACTGTGGCATTTGGACAAGAACAAACTGGGAGGAGGGTAGAGAGAATAGTGCAACAATGAATGAGTGGAAGCCCAAAATATCTGTAAATGTTTATGAAAATTAATAAAATATAATTATAGAAAAAAAAATAATTAGTGGTGGATCGAGAGATGACAATACAGAAACAACTTAAGCCCTACATTAGACTTTAAAGATTAAGATGTTAGAATAAAAGTCACTCAAATGCTACAGAGAAACTGCATTCTGAAAATTTTTGGCAATGCCAGTCCATCATTGCCAATTTAACTAATGTGCATGCAACTGAAATTCCAATTCTATTTATATAAAATATAAATCTCTGGAAAGTGTTTCTAATAAATATCTGTACAAATATGAGGTAAAAGAATTAATTCATCTTGGTATGGACTTAGAATACTCAATTCTAATTTGAGCTAGTGTTATCCAATCGCTGTTGAAAAATGCAGCAATTTTATTCATGAATATGCCTTGATCTCAACTACAAAAGTCTAAAATAAAAATATGAAGACAAATAAATGGCATCTCTGAAGCATTTCCATGGAAATGGCTGTTAGATGATAATTATTTTTGTGTTAAAGAGATTTAAATGTCCCAAAGAAGAAGTAGATATTACTGTGCTTTAAGACATAGTTAAGAAAGAACTAATTATAAAA
Organism: Elephantulus edwardii; assembly: GCF_000299155.1. Classification (NCBI taxonomy): domain Eukaryota; kingdom Metazoa; phylum Chordata; class Mammalia; order Macroscelidea; family Macroscelididae; genus Elephantulus; species Elephantulus edwardii. The sequence goes on along the minus strand of NW_006399863.1, from coordinate 2,102,849 downwards.
GGCTACAGTAATTTTAAGGTTACTGCTAAAATACTGTAAGGTAATTTAGATGGTACATTTTCCTAATTTGAAAGCTATGTATTTTAATGCAGAAATGCCCAAAATATTTTTAAGGTCAAACTGGAAATATGTTGATGACTTTAAAAAAATGCAAGCCAAGTGCTTTATTATATTACACTACCAGAGTGTTATTGTAGTTTAAAAATATCATTAAATCAGCACAAACTCGCACTTATCATTTCCTGCACATTTTTCACACTGAGCTGCCTTCTGACTATGAGTAATCTGTTAATCTGCTCTTTGCCTTACAATCCGTCAAAGTGACAGATTCATTCCTTCCCTAATACATAATATCTTCATTTACTGTATATGCCCTGCTGCAACTCTTTTTTTGCTAGCATTGAAATTTGGAAAATCACAGGCATATTTAGAAAATGCCACGCGAGTGATGGTGGTTGTTTGTTTCTCATTTCCTCCATTTTTTTCTGTAGGAGGAATGAAAACTTTTCTGGATTCCTTTGGCTCACCTACTTTGCTAGAAGGGGCTATTCCTTGAAAAGGGACATCATTCTGGGAAAGGTGGAAAGTCAGCGAAAGATTGAAAGACCCTCAATGAGGTGGACTGACACAGTGACTGCGGCAATGGGCTCAAGTGTGTCAGAGACGATGAGGACGGCACAGGGTAGGACAGGGTTGTTTAGTGATAATTGTACCTCTGCCTGTCAGAAACCAAATCTTCACCTTCAACTCAATCCTGACTCACAGCAACCTTATCTGGCAATAATATAAGTGCCTTTAGAGTTTCCAATGCTGTACATGCTTTTAAAAAATTTTATTATTATTAATTTCAATGAAAATTTACAGAGACTTTGGATTTCCATTCAGTCATTGTTGCACTTTTCTCCCTGGCCACTCCCTCACTCCCCAATACACTCTTCTTTTTGAAAAGTAAGAGAAAAATTCTTTCATTGTTTTACAAACCCTCCCCCAGGTCCACTCCACTATGCAGCCTTCGCTCTGGACTCCTGTCATGACAAAAATACCTAATCACATATCCCTTTTAAACAGTTTTCTCCTTCATCTGTTTCAATGCAGTATACATTACTTATCCCATCTCTCTCAGTCTCCCCCTAACCCTGAGGTCAGTCCTGTTTTACAACAGTGGCACCGTGCAGTATTTGTCCTTTTGTGCTGAGATACATCACTCAATGCTGTCCATTTTTAGGTCTCATGTTTCTCCATTTTGTGGCTGGTGGGGGTCAAATAGATGTCCTTTTGGTTAGCAGCCTAATGCTTAACCCACTGCACTACTTAACTGAAAGCCACATTGGGATTTTATTTAAGCTGAGACCTTCACCTTCTTGTGATATTGACCTCCTGAAACCACACCTCAGCTTTCTTGTTCACTGCCTTTCTGGTGACCCAAATGGCCATAATTCTTAAAAAGACTTCATTAATAATTTAATAGAAAATTCTATGCTCTTCCTTTCTAGCTTATTAGTCTACTTAGTTCTGCTCATAAACAGAATTAAAGACTTTCCAAATATGAGAAAGCATGCAAAATTTTAGCTAATTTATTTTTATCTTGAGTAAGAGATAATGAAGTACGCCATCTATTAATCACCGTGTAGCTTCACTTGCTACTGAGCCAAGTGACCACAATATAATCAAAGGTCAGCCTTGTTGCTGTTAACCTCAAAAGTCAAACGCATAGAAGTTGTTTATAGCAAATATGAGAAGCTGCCTTCTAATTACTCTTATTTCACATGTTGTTGTTGTTAGGTGCTGTCACTTTGAGTATGACCCATAATGACCCTATGACCCTGTCCTATTCTATGCCATCTTCACTCTTCCTGACACACATGAGCAGTCACTGTGTCAATCCATCTGATTGTGGGTCTTTCTTTCGCTGTATTTAAAACCCATGCAAATACATTTATACATACATAATAGTCTTCCATGTATAGACCCCAAATCCAATAGTATTTCCTTGTCCTCAGCACCAAATTGAATCTGATTTGTCTTAATGGATGGCAAGGGAGCAAGAGACTTTTAAAAATCAATGCATAAGAAAGAGTCAATACAACAATAATGTTAGTGTTAATTCAATTAAACCAACTAAAAGTTGTTTGCCTTTTCCCCTTTAAGCTATTTTAAACAGGCTGAATATCTGACTTGTATGGCATTTATTATACGGAGTAGGTTTTCATGTGGTAATAAACTGCATGATATGGAGCTATAAATTCTGGTAAGCACAATGTACGGCTAGAAGCAGAAATTACATTTTACCTTTAATCAATTTCAAAATGTAGGGCTTTTCATTAATAAGAAAAAAGAAAAGAATTATAAGAATGAATTATCCAGTTGCCAACAAAAGAAGAGAGGCCTTGAGAAAGAACTGGTCTGAGAATGCTGTAATTCCTCCTGGGTCAGACTGCCCACGTACTCACATGTCCCATGGTACATACCCAGAAACAGTCACTTCACCTTGTCTCGAGCGACGCTCAGTGGGAGATCTGTCTGTGCTGAGGGGACCTCTCTCCACAGTGCTCTGCTCTTGTTGTTATGTCCTGTTGAGTCACTTGTGACTCATAGCAATCTTATGCACAACATTTCTGAACTCTATCTTGAGCCAACCTCACTGTCTCTGACACACCTACCCTCATTACCTTAGTTACTGTCTCAATCTATCTCACCCAGGATCTACCTCTCCTGGCTGTCTCTCAACTCTTCCAAGCATAAATTCCCGGAGACTCATTTTTGCCCCTGTATCTTGCAGTGCAGCTTAGACTTTGGTATATGGACTCTCTGTATTCCTTCTATATTCTTTTGGTGTATCATTCCATTTTAGATTATTAATGCCCAGGGTCTTTATGCATCACATTTAATTTTTTACAACTTCCAACTTTTCTAGATTCATCCTTTATATATTTCATGTTCCAATTATTAGTGGATGTTTGTAGCTGTTTCTTCTCATTTTGAATCTCTCCACAAGAGCAAATGAAGGTCCTTCATTGAGTGAAAGCTTTACTTCATTTGCATAATGAAGGTAGACTATTTTTAGAAGGCAGCTCTTCCCTAACTACATTTTGAGCGCCTTCCAGCCTGAGGCTCTCACTGAGAAGAATGGAAATTTCCAAATATTTAATTGTGCTCGTGTGGAATCTGCACATAGATCAAGAAGCAGTCATTTGCACAGAACAAGGGGATACTGCATGGTTTCAAATCAGGAAAGGTGTGCGTTAGGAACGCAGTCTTTCTTTACACCTATTCAACATGTATGCTGAACAAATAACTTAAGAAGCTATAGAATATGAGAACAGAAAGTGGCATCAGAATTGGAAGTGGATTCATCAACAAGCTGTGTTATATAGATGACATAGTGAAAAAGACTTTACGTATTTACTGACAAGAATCAAAGACTACAAAACCTTTAGTATAAATTATACCTCAATATAAAGAAAATAAAAATCCTTAAAAATTGACCAATACGCAACATGATTAGGAATGGAGAAAATTGAAATTGTTAGTGATTTAAGTTTACTTAGTTTATAATCAAAGCCCAGAGTAGTAGCAGTCAAGAAGTCAAAAGACATTTTGCATTGGGCAAATCCACTTTCAAGAATCTCTTTAAAATGTTAAAGAGCAAGATGTCAGGTTAAAGACTAAGATACACTTGATCCAAGCCAGGGTATTTTCCATTGCTTTGGATACATGTGAAAGTAGGGCAATGAATAAGGAAGACGGAAGGAGAAACCATGCCACTGAACCATTGCGTTGATGTAGAGTATGGAATAAACCATCGACTGTCAAAAAAACAAATAAATCAACCTTGGAGGAAGTGCAGCCCAGATGCTCTGGAGGTAAAGATGGTAAAACTTCCTCTTATTTACTCTGGGCAGGTTGTCTGGAGTCCTTAGAAAAGGACATGCTTGGAAAAATGGTAGGTCATGAAAAGAGAGGAAGAGCCTCAATGAGATGGACTGACCCAGTGACTGCAGCAATGGGCTTGAGCACGTAGACTGTGAGGTTGGCACAGGATCAAAGTTTGCATGTGTTGCTCCTAAGGTCTTTGTGAGTCAGAATCTGTTTGATAGCATCTAACAACAAACGAATATCTATCTGTTTTCCCTTTGCCTACTCAGATTCTGTTAGTGTTGGGAAGGTGATGTATCTCTTCTGCAGTAGTGACAACCCAACAGAATTCTACCAGGTGGGACCGCAAACTCCATAAAATACGTATGAAGAGACAATCAGGTAGAATCAATTTCTATTAAGAACCCAAGAAGAGCATATACATGCCATTTTAGAGAACTCTTTTGTGTAAAGTTTCAAAAGGAAGCATTCTGAGAGATTTTTGCTTGTGGTGATCTTCTAATGGGTAACTCAGAACATACTAATGAGAGATTTCATTTATTAGAAGTAGGATTAAGGTCAAGTCCCAGAGAGCAGTTAAATAGACAGTGAGTGGTGTAGCTATAGTAGATAGAAAGGGGAATGAACTTTGGCGGGGTAAGACAGAGTGAATTCAACACGTACTTATTGTGAATCTCTTACATATTTGGCTCTGTTTGAGGAGTGAGAGATACAGGGAACAAAAAAATAAAAGGTTCCAATGTCCTGCAGTTTATATTTAGCCTTTAGTTTACTTATCTGAAGATGAATGCAAATGTGTGTAAATAACAAAGAAGAAAACATGACGTGGAGAAGAGTATTATGACAAAAACAAAACAAAACAGATACTATAATGAAAGTTACTGGGGGTTATTACAGGTTAGAGGCTATAGGATGGACTTCTTTAGAGGAATGATGTCTAGGTGGAGACTAATGACAGGAGAAGGTAGCTCTGTAGTGATCTGGTTGAGGGAACTTCAGGAAAAGGCTGTCTCATATCCAGCAGGCCCAAAGTTGGGGTGTTTGAGGAGAAGAAAGGAAGCTGTGGTACTTGGCAAACGGTGACCAAGGTGCATAGTGCTATGAGACACAGTTTGAGAAGTGGGCATCTGGGATCCTGCAAGCCAGAAGGAGAGCGATTTGATCCCAAAAGCAATGGGAAACAATTACAAGATTTTATATCAGGGAGAGCTTAGATCTGAGTTTCCTGAGTGGAGAAAAAGGTGGAGGGACAAGAGGAGACGAGAGAGCAGGCCTTGTCCAGGTGAGAGATGGTGGGACAATCTGGGCTGGGACTGTAGTAGCAGAAACCGAAGAAGCTGGGTTTGGCATATATTTGTGAGAAACACCGGTACAGCATGTTGAGACTGGGCATGGGGGTGGGTTAGAGAGAAAGTGAGATCACTCTTGGTTTATGGCTTGACGGTGGTCTTTCCTGAGATGCTGAAAACTGAAGAAAGCACCTATTTATTGGGAAGTAGCTAAGTTCACCACTGTACTGCTAATACTGCACACTGAACCCATATGTTGAAGAAAGCAATTTAGTCTTGAATGCTTGAATGTGCAGTGTGTATTAGACATATAAACGGATCTCTGTCAAGATGGCTCCTCGATAGATGAGTAAAGAATTCAGAGAAGCAGCAAAGATTGGAGATATGGACTTAAGACTCAACAGAACATAGATAATTCTTCAAATTATTAATAAAAACTTTATTAATGATGAAGACCATTTCAGGATTTACTAATACCTATGAATAGAGATGACAGACGAAGACTCGATGTCTTTGAGTTGTGGTACTGGAGAAGAGTAATGAATATCCCATGGACAGCCAAGAGAATAAAAAGATATGTGTTGGAGAGGGTGCAGCCAGAGTCCTGCTTGGAGGCAAAGGAGAAGAGGATCCTTAATAAGGATGGATTGACACAGTGGCTTCAGTAATGGGCTTGAGTGTTTTGGAGCTGGTGAGGATGGTACAGGATAGAGCAGGGTTCAGGCTGGCTGATAATAGGGTGGCTAAGAGTCTTACTCAACTCCACGGCACCTAACAACAGCAAAAATGGATTCTGGGGTTGGCAAGGAGTGGAACACGCACAGAAATTAGATTTAAACTCTGCCCAAATCAGGAGATCTCACAAAAACACAACTTTATTGGGAATAAAGCAATACCTCTCTCTTCTTTGAAGAAGGGAAATTCTTGCAAAGATGTAGCAAAAACCTTGAGATTTAACTATTTAACATTGTTTTTCATTCTTAAGATTTTCATTTTTTCATCATTTGGGCTTGCCTCCTCTCCCTTGTTCAACTCAAATGCTGATGGAGCACAGATCATCATCTGAAATGTGCTGAACAACAACAGAAGAGAAGAGAAAACGAGAGTTAAGAGGGAAAACAGCGCAGCCGACCACCAGTCAGAGTGCTGGGAGTCAGGCCTGTGGGTGTTGAGTAAGCAGAATCATGGTCCTCAAGTGAACAGGTGTGAGCTCCAGGGAACGGAACAATGAGAAGAGAGGCAAGTATGCCTTTTACTTTCCTTTAACTTTTTGCTAGTAAATGTTAATGAGAAGTGATTAAAAAAAGTCTGAAGTCTTCAGTTTTATAAACAAACCTTTAAAATTTAATGCCCAAAACTCTAGATAAGAGAGTACCATCAATGACACTAAGTTTAGAGAAATAAAATGCTTACTTAGCTAATAAGGTAGTGCACTGTCCTGCCTTGGTCTGAAGAAAGAGTATGCATCTCTTGAAGGTCCAACTTATTTATTTTAAGATGATCCAAACTTGCGGATGATCTTAATCATTTGAAGCAGACCATGGCCATACACGTGGTCTATTTAATTTTATTTACTTATGTACTTTATCTTTTCAATGATGGAAGGAAAACAAAAGGGTTAAGCAACAGAGAAGAAACTCATCAAGTTTACCAGCTCCCTGCATCCCATCAATTGGAGAGAAAAGAAAAATGATGCCAGTATGGTCAGCCAGCACGAAGCATGGAGGTTATGACGACAGGCCAGCTCGCCTCAGTCAGCCCTGCTGAGCCAGCGTGCACCGAGGTCAGCGGTTATTAATCATTTGTCAGGGTTTGCTGGGCTTTATCAGATAATTATACTTATAAGTACATTTGTATCGCACAAACATGTGGCAGAGCTGCAAAGGACTCAAGCCCTAACACAATCTGCGGTGACATTTTCAAAAACACAGATAAGCAATAAATCAAAGGCAAACACTTTGGAAAGTCACGGTGTTCATTATTGCTTGGGCATCTTAGAATTAGAATCTGTGCTCTTTGTTTCCTCAAACATTTAGAGCCTTACTGAGCCTCGGACTACATCCCCTCCTCCCCAATTTCCCAATGAGTTATAAAAATAGCAAGTATAATCAGCCTTTGAAACGAAAGACTGGTTATCCACTCCATCCACACGAGCAGACAACCGGCGCGCAATCACAGCTTATTTCATAGAGCCCATTCCTGAGCAAAAAATATCCCGAGCTCTTCTCAAGGCTCTAAATAAACATATAAATAGCTCTGCCTAAGGGACAGCTCACAACCCGGCAAACCAATAGACGGCATTTTAAAACGAACGGCTCGAGCCTGCCAACGGCATCCGTTTTGCTCTGGTTTGGCAGCATGCACGTTTACATGCGAGGAAACATTTCTCAACATGAATGAACTGTGAAATTGTTTCCTCTCGTCCCGCACTCCGCTAAATCATATTAGATGATGTTAGCCACTTCTGCACCTGGTTGTAGAGGCTGTCAGTGCCCCAAAAGGCAGTGCTGGTTGATGACGGAGGCAGGGGTTTCAAATATCAGTCACTAGGTTAGGAAGAAATAATGGAAAATATTACACCCGTGCCCAACAGCTCAAGAGGAAATGGCTTTGTTGCAAATCTAGACGCAAAAAGGAATATGATGTGGTGGGAAACATCTCAGAGAAACTATTGCTGTTCTATCCCACTTGATCCACCATCAAGACCTGCCCTGTGAGTGAAAGTGAATTATTTTCCTGTGAGGAAAACCAAATATATGAATAGATGCAGCAGTGTAGCTATTTCCATCTCAGAAACATCTCTTCAAAACCCCAATTTACTTGCTTCGCAGATTGCATATCCTCTTCCAATCCCAAGTCACACAAAAACTAAGGTAGTGATTTTGTTATTCAAGTAAAAATCAGCCCAGAATACAATGTCAATGAAGGGCTTTGGGATATCAGATGTTCTGTTACATTAATGAAGCTAAACAAAAGTTGAGTCTCTAAATATGTTCATATGTGTTCAAATATTTTCTAAGTATGTTCATAAGTGGGGATGAAATTGTTCCCTTTAAATGTCTTAGATTTTGCAGGTAGTTGTGAATGCTTCACAAAAGTGCTATGTGGCAATTTTCTTCTAAACTGGACACTGTTACGGTCCTTGTCAGTGAACTTGCATGGACACACTCCCTGCTCATGTGTTGATGCCCAGATTCCTCTGAACACAGTACATTTAATTCTAGAAATCAGGAGACCGCCTGCTCCTCGTGCATTCTGTTCAGCCACTCCATATGCTGAACTTTCTGTCCAGGACACGTGCAGGATGCCTGTTTTACCCAGCAAGTAGACTACGAGATGCTTGATAGATACATTTTTTGTCATTTCCTGTGTTTTTCCTATAAACTCTCAGTATCCTCTAACTTTAAAGTTTAATGGTAAATGTTTCTATTTTGGGGAATAAAGCAGGAGATGACATTTGTAAGAAACTTATCTACAACTCTGAAGAAGAATTGCAGCTTTCAATTCTAAGATAAATTATATGCATTATAGAATTTAATTTATCCCAGTTTTAGATGATATATGATGTCCTCTTAATTATATCATCCTCTTTATTTATGATCCAATAAATGCTTTCCTGCCAATTTTCCAAATGGTTGGATTTATGAGCCAAGAGCCATCCATGTAACCTGAAGGTTTTCTGAACAAGTTCATAGAATCTTTCAGGAAAATGGTAGAAAATCTGCTGGCAAATGGGTTGATGGAGCTTTATTTTTTGGGTTTAGGTTTGCCTTTTTACTTCAATTTGTAAAAATGTGAATGAAGTTTTCCCAACTTGGGGAACATTTATTGTTGTTGTTGTTGTTACATGCTGTCAAGTCAAGTACGACTCATAGGGACCCTACAAACAACAGATCTGAATCCTCTCCCATCCTGGGCCATCCTCACACTTCCTGACACATTCGAGCTTATTGTGGCAGTCACTGTGTCAATCCACCTGACCAAGGGTCTTCCTCTCATTCACTGACCTTCTATCCTTTCGAGCATCATGTCCCTCTCCAAGGAATAGCCCCTTCTAGCAACATGCTCGAAGTATGTGAAGCTAAGCTTCAATATTCTTGCCTCTAAAGAGCACTCTGGCCGCACCCCCTCTAAGATTTGTTTGCCTTTTGGCAGTCCATGGGATGTCCAGTGTTCTTCTCAAACGCCATAGCTCAAAGGCATCAATTCTCCTTCTGTCATCCTTATTCACTGTCAGGCTCTCAGATGCACTGGAAAGATCATGGCCTGAATCAGACACACCTTAGTCCTCAAACTGACATCATTATTCCTCAATAATTTGAAGAAGTTTCTAATTGCAGACTTTCCTAGTACAATATGTCTCCTGATTTCCTGACTGCTGGTACCACAGGTGTTAACTGTGGATTCAAGAAAGATGAAACTGTTGAAAATTTCAGTCTTTCCCCATCTATCATGATAGATATGCCTGTTGGCATATGTTTATTGAATTATATAAAATGTATTGTTTAGTTAGTGGGGGAAAAAAATCTCATGTTCTATCGTTATGTCTTTGGTAGTCAAGTTGTTAAAAACCTTCATGCTATCACATCTAGACATTCATTTATTCACTCAATCTTTATGAAATAGGCTTTCTACACAGGGTGATGAAGTAAAAGCACAGAGTGACCCTCAGGTGGTAAGACTGGTCTTTGCATGTAAAGGTTACAAAAAAATCCTCATGAGAGTCACAGAATCATAAAGCTGGAAGAGAACTCAGAGAGCATGTAACTGGAGCCTTTTATAGTATAGAGAAGGGTGTTCACATAATTAAATGAGTCTGGGGAGGCTGAGTGGCTCATCTAAGATTTATACACCAAGTTGGTAGAATTAGGAAGGTAATTTGGCAGGCCCCTTTTCTCTTTTCATTGAAACAGAGGACTCTACTTTCTAACATATCTTACAATCACTTCCATTTGTTGGGACTCCAGATTATGTACTGGTTATAGTTTGGACCAAAATAGGATTTCTGGTTAAATTAGAAGGCAAATAGGATGAAATGAATAATAAAAAAAGTAAATGTGGATGAGTCACAGGATTGTAGGAAGAAATATCCAAAAGGATTGTCATCCTGAGGCAGTCCAGTTTCAGAACATTAAAACAGTCTTTTATATACACTGACCTAACACTCTCAATTTTGAACTCCTTATTAAGTAGTCCTGATAGTGCAGGGGTTAAGAACCCAGCTATTCACTGAAAGGCTTGGCAATCTGAACCCACCACCCGCTGTGGAAGTCTTCCTTCCAGCACATAGGAGCAATGACTTTGTAAATCACGACTTAACTTGGGAGGGACTGGAAAGCATTATGCTAAGTGAACTAACTCAGTACCATAAGGACAAAGACTGTCTAAGACCATTATTGTAGAATGAGTATAAGGATTCAAAGAGGGAGGAAGTACAGGGCTGAGGATGGGCAAGGCGGAGAGCAGGCGATAAGCACAGGGTCACACAGTTTGGTGAGTGGAAGGAGGTGGGGGCGAAGGAAATGGGAAAGATCAGGTGTGGAAAATGATGTATATGAACTTTGTAAATAAACCAGTATAAAATTTTAAAAATATCCAAACTTTTAAGGAAAAAAACCATATTACAGTCTTAAAAACTCTACGGGGCAATTCTACCCTGTCCTCCAGGGGCCTGTGAGTCACAATTGACCTGACAACAATGGGTTTTTATGAGAGAGGCAATTTAGAAGAGATTACTAATAAAGAATAATGATTCCATCTTCGTCACAAATATTCTGGGCTCCATGAATAATTTGGTAATCACATTAGGTAGCCTCATGGAAACTGTCAGTTTTATAAGGGTTGGTCTTCCTTCTGTCTCCTGCTAATTGGATCAGATGTGGATGTCAGACCCAAAGAAGGCTGATCATTTTCTTTTTCCTGGAAATGATGAGGATATGGAATTCAAGTCTCACCTGTCAAGTTTCAGTATGCACCTTGAACTCAAGAGCTGTCTGATAGCTACATGCTGACACATGTGAACTGGGAAACGGAAAAGGCCCGTGTTTAGAGAACAGCCTGAAGCAGACAGGAGAACACAGGCAGAGACCATACAGAGTGAGGATACTCCTGTCCGTGCAATGCTTTGCTAATTCCTACATCGAGTCTTTCCTGAGGTCTGGCTGCTCTTGGGGTTTATGATATAACCCCGCATTCTTAGAAAATAAATCCCCCAGGCCTCTTTATATTGACTCGATGGCACAACAACAACAACAACAACAACAACGAGAAAGAACAGTTTGCCTTGTGGAAAGAATGTGATGCTACCACGCCAAAGGTGAGTGATTTTAATTTGCAGTCCTCAGGCCTGGTTTTAATTGTTTTTGGTCGAACATTCTTCTAAGTGGTATAGCACTGGCGTATCCACTTGCTGTACAGAGGTAACTCATGGTTGCTGTGATGCTGAACACTGTGACAATGATGTGTCAAATGTGATAATTGTTACCCCTGGTGGACAGTGTTTGGTGGAGCTCCCTGATTAAAACAAGCTTGGAAGAAGGAGTGGCGTCCACTTCTGAAATAGCTTGCCTCCGGAAACTCTATGAGCTTAGAGAAATGACGAAAGTTACACAAGTGTTCGGGTCACTTGTTCATAGGATTGCTATGAGTCGCCTACGACTTGGTGGCACTTAACAACAACAACAACAGCCAAGCTGTCTTTGCTTTATGTAAACTAAGAAACTTACCTCTACATAATAGATACCACACTGTGCTGGCAGATCTACCGTGCTGTTCTTGGGGCAACCCACAATACTGGCATGGTAATGTGACAGATTTATTAAGACTAAACAAACAAACAAACAAATAAATAGTAATAATAAATATGGAGCTCTGGTGGTCTAATGGTAAGAAACTGCACTGCAATCCACCAGCTGCTTCGTGGGAGAAGGATGGGCAATCTCCTCTTATGCACTTTACTGCCTCTGAAAACCTGCTGGAGAGTCAGCTGTGGGTCGGTTCTGATTCGAAATCATACAACAACAACAACAACAACAACAGTAATAAATACTAAAAAGTGGAAATGTGATACCAATTTTGACTAGTAAACTAGTTCATATAAATGTATTTACTAAACCCTATCCAAACCCAAACTCACCACAGAGAACAGATTCTGGCTCACGACAACTTTACAGACAGAGTAAAAGTGTCCCGTTGGGTTTACAAGGCGATATACATCTTTATGGAAGGAGATTGACACATCTTTCCCCAGGAGAGTGGCTGGTAACTTTGAACTGCTGACCTTTCTATTAGCATCTGACCACTTTAAACCACCAAGCTACCAAGGACTCCTTTATAATGCTGTTGCTGTTATGTACTGTTATATATCAGACCACACACACAGCTGACCCTCTGGTGGGTTTTCAGAGGCAGCAAAGTGCATGAGAGGAGACTGCCCATTTTTCTTCCATGGAGCAGCTGGTGGACTTGAACCAAGTGCTTTTGGGTCTGCAGTTCAATTCCTTGCCACTAAGCTACCAGAGATGCTTTTTAATACCACATCTATCTGCAATCCTGAAGGCACGTAGTTCGAATCCACCAAATGCTCCACTGAAGGATGGGCAGTCTCCTCCTGTGCCAGTTGGATCTGACTCGATGGCACACAACAACAACAACAACAAACCAAACCAAACAACAAAAATAGTGCATTTACATATAAACTAGAATCAGATTTGCTCTTCTTAAGAAGTCTAAAATAAGATAATGATTTTTTTTTCCAAAATTGATGATGGACTAATGACATTTTAAAATAAATGAAATCATTTTGAAAGGATAAACTGACATTTCAATTTAAAAGGTCATCTTAATTCATAGAAATAATTTTGATAAATCTGAAAAACAGGTGAGAGTAGATGGCCAAAGTGACAGATGTCCACCATGTTCATTTAAAACACACAGATGGACCAACAAAAGGATATGTGGCGAAAAGACTGATTTCACTTGGAGTCACAATCGACACTCAGTCCACGGCATCAGTAGTAAAAAAAAAGAAAATCTAGATATGCTGCATTGGGGAAATTGGCTGTCAAAGACTTCTTTACAGTGCTAAAGAGCAAGGAGGCCAGTTTAAAGACTATTTAAAGACTAACATGACCTAGGCCATGTTCTTTTCAATTGCTTAATATACATATGAAAGCTGGCAGTGTAATAAGGAAGGCAGAAGAAGAACTGATGCCTTTGAATTGTGGTGATGGCTAAGAATATTGAATATACTACAGACTGACAAAAGAACATATCAGTTTTGGAAGCAGTGAAGCCAGAGTGCTCCTCAGAAGCTTGGATGGTGAGACTCTGTCTTCTAGAATTCAAACATGTTATCAGGTGTGATTGTGTTCAGAAAACTAGAAGGTCTGTGAAGGAGAAAGAGACTTCCAGAGAGATGGATTGGCACAGTCAGCACGTCAATGGGTTTAAAGCATAGCAACGACTATGAGGCTGGTGTGGGATTGGGCAGAGTTTCATCTGTTATACACAGAGTCACACAAATCTTCACCACTGCATCATATCAACATAGTGATAGACGGTGAAAAGACTGAAGTCGTCAATGCTATCAATTTACTTGGGTGCACAATCAACCCCCAGGGTAACAGCAGTCAAGAAATTAAAAGACATGTTGCAATGGGAAAAATCTGCTGTCAAAGACCTCTCCAAAGTGCCAAAGAGCAAAGACGCCAGTTTAAAGGCTAAGGTGCATTTAATCCAAGTTATGGTCTTCTCAATTACTCCCTATGCATGTAAAAGTTGGACAGTGAATACAGATGACAGAAGAATCGATGCCTTTGAGTTGTCATGTTGGAGAAGAGTACTGAATATCCGATGAACTGTCAAGAGAACAAACAGGTCTGCCTTAGAAAAGGGCAACCACTACGCTCCTTTGAGGAAAAGCTGGTGAAAGCTCATCCCACATACTCTGGGTACATTGTCAGGAGGAGCTGATCCTTGGGACAAGCCAGCATGCTGGAGAGGTGCAGGGACAGAGAAAGAGAGGAAACCCTTGAAATCCTTGTGGACTCATCCAGTGACTCTAAAAATGAGCTCAAGTATGTCAGGGATGATGAGGATGGCACAGGATAGGACAGGGTTTGGATCTGTTGTTCATAGTGTTGGCAGGACTCATATTAGACTCCATGGCATCTAACGACATGAGTTACAGCTCCCCTGATGGCATCTAAAAACAATAAAACCTATAGATGAAAAAAGGAAGAAAACAATTACATGGAGTTACAGGACTTACTCCAAGATCCACTGCTAGAAAGAGGTAGAGGGAGCTCTGAAGCATCGTCGCCAGGGAGTTGTGCTGCTAATTCAAAGGCTGTGTGTCTCTGGTAGTGCGAACCCACCAGCAGCTCGGAGGCAGAAGGACGGGCAATCTCTTTCTGCATCATTTACAGCCTCAGAAACCCAATGGAGGGTCAGCAATGAGTTGGTTTTGAGTCTATGGCAATGGGTTTGAATTTTTTTGAAGTTTGAAGAATCTCTGGGTGGTACAAAGAGTTACGCACTTGATTACTAGCCAAAAGGCTGGCAGTTTAAACCCCTAGAGGTGCTGGGAAGCAGAACTGGTGATCTATTTCTGGAAGGTCACAGCTTTGAAAACTGTGCAGCACAGTTGTGCTCTGCACACATGGCTTGGAACTGAACGGATGTCAACCAACAACATGCTTGGCAACTATCCATCGCCTGAAGTAACTAAACTGAAGTTAACACTTCTACGGGGGAAAACTGGAAGGTTTTTAGAAGTTTTGGGAAACAAATTAATTAAATCTATAAAAATGCACATTCAACCTTCTGAATAATCTACAGTTTTTTCTTCTTCTTGTGTACTGTTAAATCGGATCCGACTGGCACAGGAGGAGACTGCCTCTCCAGTGGAGCATCTGGGGGCTTTGAGCTGTGCCTTCAGGACTGCGGTGCAGTTTCTTGCCACTAGACCACCAGAACTCCCCAATTATCTACATTTTAAAAACCATTTGTTGTTAAGTGCTGTAGAGTTGATGGCAACCCATAGCAACCCTATGAACAAAAGTCTTGAACACAAACCTTTCATCTTTTCTCCAAGTTCATAGAGTTTCCAGAGGTAAGCTTTTTCGGAAGTGGATGCCACTCATGCTTCCAAGCTTGTTTTATTCAGGAGATCCACAAAAACCACGCCGGAGAGCCCAAAAGCCTTTTTAAATAAGAGGCCAAATCCAAACAGCTCACACCTGTTGCGAGCAAGAGCCACACCCCAGTCTCAACCTCAAACCAGAAAGCGCACCTTCTGGCAGCTCCACTTATCTTCCCAGCCTAGAAATAGCCCCAGACTGGTGATAAACACAAGGCCAAATTTAGACTACAAATTATTCTTACCTGGGGTTAGAAGGAGAGGGTGGATTCATCTCTTTCTGATAGTGACGACCTTGGTTGACAGGCTGTAAAAGACAATAAAAACATCGGTGAGGTACTAACACAGTGCAATAAGAAGCCTTGGTGGCACAGGGGTGAAAGTATTCAGCTTCTAACCAAAAGATTGGCAGTTTGAATCCACCAGCAGGTCTGATGGAGGAAGACGAGGCAGTCCACTTCCATCAAGACTCACGGACCCTGAAGCTCTCTGCACAGTTCTACCCTGTCCTAAAGGATGCTTTGATTTAGAATCAGATTTCTGGATGTGGGGTTGTCTTTTTGTTTGTTGGTTTGATTTTGTTGTTTTGTTTCCTTGTTTGCTTGTTTAAGTTAATGCAGCACAATATTCTACATATATTTTCACAAAAATCTGGACCTTGAGCTGGTTTAAACAAGATCAGGTTGGGTGATGAAGTGAAACTGTGCTAGACTCAAATTTTTAACATCTAAGTGAAGCACAATGATAATTAGAGAGAAAAATGAAAGGCCGAAGCCCTGGAATGGGAGACCCAGAAGGGGGCACCGTGAGCTCTTTGAGAAGCCAGATACAGGAGACTGGTTTATTGTCAGGACTCGCAATGAGGAACAGTGGCTGCCAATCTGAGTGGGGCACTGCTGCTTCCCAGTCTGGTGGTCAAGAAATTTGGTTGCTATGCAACATGTACACTGCCCTTGTTTTTGAAGAGGAAGATTATGTTTTTAGCAGGGAATAAACCCGTAACTTTCCCCATCTCCATTTTCCTGCTTTATCCACATTTTACAAATTTGGGCCCATGCCCATTCTGGTTTATGCTAGCCATGACTGAACTGCAAAGAACCAGTTTGAAGCCTAGGTACAAACTCTCACTTTTCCCTGAGAAACAGTCTGTAAGGAGAGGCTGGGTTTACTTTTAAAGAACAAAGGTTTTGAGAGATCTAGCGAATCAAAGGGGGATAAATGGGAAAATATGGATTACTCTGAACTCAATAATGTCTATGATGTAATGAAAATAATCTTTAATTTTGTGTTAGACTCCTTCTCTCTATGGAGTTTTTATGCTATTAACATTGGTTGATATTTCCAGATACAACAAAACAAGACATTTTATGGAACTAATGCTGCACAGCAAAGCATCAAGAGTATCCCAGAGACCTTAAGATTTAAAAAGTATAGTCATGTCTCTGTAGTGAGATTTGGGGACTATTTTTTTAGTATGTTGCTCTGGGATGTCTTATCCTGCTATGGAATTTCACTAACAAGAGTAAAGAGTCCTTTTATTTTTCACATACGTCTCCAATTCACCAAGAACTTTTAGGAATGATGAGAAGCTGCTCAAGGGCCATGCAAATTCTTTCACACATGCGTACAGTAAGTTATCTTCTACTCCTACCTTACTGGAAGCCAGAAATACTGGTTTATTGGCAGCATTCTTTTCCAACGAGTTTACCCGGGGTGGGGGTGGGGGTGGGGGAATCCCAATAAAGAAGCCAAGAGTTTTTTGTGAATAATGTTAAGTTTAAAATCCATACCTTTTGTCACTGTTTAGTTCAACAGTTCAAGTCAACCCAACCTCTAGGAGTACTTACTCTGTGACAGGTATTATGCTATGCCATCAAGGGGTTTGAGTCCAGGGAGGAAAAACAAAGAACTACAATATGTCGGAAATAATTTAAAGTTCAGCTACAGAGTTTTTTTTTCCAAGAGAGGGACTATGTTTCGGGCACTCAGTACTTTAATATTAAATGTATCTTGAGTTTTAAAAGATAATGGAAATTCCTAAATATAAATTATTTAAAAAAAGAAAGTATAGTCATGTCTCAATGTTGGTAAGTTTGCAAGGGTAACTTCTATTATCATTAGTGAGAACAACGCATGTAATCTTAGGCCAAGATGGTACTTTCTTTCAATTGCATAATTAAACTTCAAGCATTAAGCAAAGAACTGAAAAAGATGATACTGATATGTAATAAAAACAGAAGATCTCAATGTTCACCTCCAACAACAAACCTTTAAGCTGCTGTCAATTTTGAAACACAGCTAAACAACTGCACCCCACATAGCCTTAAACACTTGCCTCTAACAGAATGTGATCTTTTTCTTTTGCTCTAAAGAGAGAAAATCTTGTCATGTCTGATAAATTCTTTTTGTGTATCAGTTCAAAGCACTTTTCTAGATAGTTAACAACCATATAACGATAATATGAAAATGATTTTTAAAATTTTCATTCCATTTATTACAAGTTGGAATTTGGAGTACATTTTGGAATTGTATTCAAAGGCTCTAGTTACTTCCTTACCCAGAGGGGTTAATGTTAAGGCTTTCTTATGTGTAAGGTAGGTCCCAGGGCGATGGCCTTAATTGAGGAAGCAGTGTAGCATTCTTGCCTGTGTGTACAGAGTGTATATTCCTTATTTCCTCATATTCCTTATTTAATGAGCCCTAAAATATTAATGATGTGGGTGATGGGAATTCTTCAGAGTAAACTGTCTTCCTCTATAAATAATCTCTTGGAAGTGTTCCTTTAATTTAAATCAAACACCCTGTCTGCTAATCACAGTCACTTAGCCTGACTACCTGTGATGCACCATGAATTTAAATGTACTCAGATACTTTGGTAATTGAACCAATATCAATGCATCACCATTTCAGTAATAAGAAACAACAGCCGGGAGAACAGTGGAAGGAAAAACATGTCATAAGACATATTTGATCTCACTAGAGAAATAAGACTTTCAGCAATTTGCAAGTGAAATTCAGTTCAATGATTCAGGCTTTATTATTTTATGGCAAAAAAGAAAGCAGCCAGAAAAGGGCCCAACGGGTTCTCCAGACCAACTCACACTGCCTCAGGAGCGCTCCCTTGTAATAAACTGATTGGTATTCGCCCAGTATTTCCACTGCACTCAGCCCTCCAGTGAACAGACCTCTTCTACCTATTTATTTTCAAAGGCATTTCCGTAACTCTCCAAGCATCACAGGGCTGCTATTCAGCCAACTCGCCCTTTTCTTTTCTTAACATTATACCATTAAGTCAATTTATTCCAAATGACACTGTGTCTTTTGGATGCGAAGACAGTTTGGTGCACCTATTTTAAACCTCTGTGAGTCAGTCCTCACTCGGTCGGAACATAATGACTGGAACCTTACCATCTTTGATCATGTGTTTACAAAGCAGATTTCATGATACAAGGAGTAAAGCACTGGGCACAAAATAAAGTGGTCACATTACGCTCATTTTTAAGTGTTGGGGGGGAACTTCACCAATGGTTTCTTTTCAAAGCATTACTGACTACTGGTATGTATAGAAAGGGGAACTAAAAAAATGAAAATAATTGCTAGGTTTTAGAACTTGGTCAGAATAGCTGCTTCTTTGATTTAATTTTTAGTTCTAAACACTACTTACTGAATTATAAAAAAATTATTTTCTTTAAAATGTCACATATAATAACCAACTTATGAAAAGCTCTGGTGGCTTAGTGGTAACAACTAGTGCTGTCAACTCAAAGCAGGCAGTTTGAATCTACCAACTGCTCTGTGGGAGAATGGTGGAAAATTTCCTCCTGTGCGATTATAGCCTCTAAAAAGCTACTGGAGGGTCAGCTATAAGTTGGTCCGACCTGACATTACATATCAACACAACAATAACAAAGTGTCTCAAATAACCAAATTAAATTTGGTAATAGCACACAAAGGCAGATTCCTCTATAAAGAAATCCTAGTAATGATTTGGTTACTGATGGACACTCGTCTTAGTTTTGATGGGGTGCAGTACAAAAGCCTTGGAGGCTAGGATTTTGAAGCTCCATGTCACACACTTTGGGCATGTGGCCAGGAGAGATCAGTCCTTGGAGAAGGACATCATGTTTGGAAGGGTGGATGGACAGTGCAGGAGAGGGAGACCCTGAACAAGATGGACTGACACGGTAACGGGGACACTGGGATTAAGTATGTCAGAGTCAGTGAGACTGGTTCAGGATAGGGCAGGGTTTGGAGCTATTGTACACAGGATCACTATGAGTTGCAGATGACTGAAAGGCACATAACATCAACAACAAAAACAGCAACAGCAACAACAACAGTACAAAAGTGACTGTTTCCAGATTCCCTTCTGCTTAGGGACAGGAAGGGATACAGTTTAGAAGCTCCTTCAAGACATTTTGGCTCCTAGAAATTTGCTTTGACGCTTTTAAAGGGCAGAGCGTTCATGTGGCAAGGTGCTTTTGTCTTTCTCAGTCCAAATCAGAATGAATGAGGACGTGCCTAATAGCTTTGAAAAGCTCTCTGAACACAGAGGGGGCCATGTGACCAGCTGTCTGAAGCCAGAGGTCCCATCCACAAATGGATATGCTGCTTCTATGCACATGCAGGAAACCTATCTCTAGGTAGGCAACATTCTGTGAAAGCATCAGTTTTTGGTGTTTTTTTTTTTTTTAATCACCCTTTCCCCTCAAGTTTAGAATTCAGTCACATCTATGGAGCACCATAAATAACTACGACAATAGTAGTAACAGTGATCAGTGATTTACTGTGCATCTACTCGGGCTAAATTTTTTATAGATGGTATCTCATTTGATTTTGACAGTTATTCTGTGAAATAGATAGGATTATCAATGCTATTCAAGAGAAGAGGAAATTTAGATTCTGGGTAAAAATCCAAGGAAAATCCAGGAAATAATGGAGTCAGTGTTGAAGACCTGCAGTCTGACCCCACAGTCCCTCCTCTAACCACTGGGCTAGCGGGGAATTCGCTTTGTATTGTAATGACTCCTTGAACTTCTGAACAACAAATATGACCAAATCGGTTCAGTGTATGGCAGGAATAATAAGAATAAAATGAGTCCTGAAATACATTTATTTGAAATATATGACTAGATCCTCATCATGAATTAAATTCATTTGATTTCATTCTCATGAAATGCCACAATACATTTAAAATGAAAGGAAATAAGTCAGACTACATTTCAAAATTTGGGGCAAGTGTAAGATATAACAGACAGTACTCTGAGGATAATTAAAGTTTATTTCATGGGGTGACTTTCATAGTCACTAAACACAGAGCAAGCTGCACATTTCAATATTTTCTCTCGACAGCACAGATATTACATTGACTAATATCGGTTTTCCCTACATCATTTCTATGGCTGTATAAGAACATCTGCTCATCTGATTTATCCGTGGTCTAGCACAATCAACTGCTTACCTTTTTTAGAAGGATTAAAAGAAAACTCATTGTACTCCAAAGAGAACCGAGAAGTAATGAATTAGTGGATCAGAAAAAATTAAGACCTAATAACTATAAAAAGCCTAAACTGGCAATATATTATCTACCGGACTCAGCAGCCAGAGTCACCGTGTAAAAACACGGAGAGGCTTTTGAGCAAGTAGAGCCGAGAAGAGAAACCAGGGCGGTCGTCCTTTAGGTGGCGCTGTTGCTATGCGCTAGTGCCACGGACGCTGCACTCACATAGCATGAACTGCCACGGAGCAGAAGGCATGAACTGCCACGGAGCAGAAGGCAGCTTTGCTTCTCTATCAGCAAGCTGCTAGAAATTTGGGGGCGAGGTAGAGAAGTGAAGGCTAAATAAAAGAACGGGGGATGAGACAATCCTGCCATGTTAAAAGGCAAAGACAATATTTTTATGTTGTTATGTCAAACCTATGAAAATGGCAATAATGTTGCAAAGTTCATCCAGACCACAAATAACTTGCCAGAGAACCTCACCATATTGCTTATAATTTTATTAAGTGCATTTTGCCCCATTTTTCTCCAGATGTAAGAGGTGAGTTTTCTATTCTTTCTTCCTTTCCTATTTTCTTTCTGGAAGCAGTAAATGACTTAGGGGCTTGAGTTGAGGTTATGAGATTTTTAACTTGATGGAATGACGTCTTTGGGGAATTTGCGCACTGGGTAGCACAGGTATTTGACATAGTTTTCTTGTATCTGGGTTAGAGGCGGAACTGGAAAGCTCTTTGTGCATGTTTGTGTGTGTAGATTCCAACAGTTCAGCACAAACCAAAGCGAGTGCTTCGACCCTCTGCTTATCCTCAACAGCCCTGAGCAGCCGTAGAATAGGAAAGCGTTCTGGAAATCTTTTCTGTGCAGTCAGGTAATTCCTTTGAGGGGAATAACCTGGGGGAAGAGCAGTTTACATTACTGTACATCATTTCTGCCAGACTGCATCACATGTGATCATTTAATCCTCAGAATGCTGGGATGGCCCTGTAGCTGTTCCCATTTTACAGATGACCATGCCAGGAAATGACATAGCTGGGTTAGAGCCTAGGTTTGCCGAGCTTAGGTCTCACATTAGCTTGATTACTTACCATATAAAACAGTGTCCATTAAATACTTCTTTTTCCTTAAAAAACCACACATAGAAAATAAAAGATTCAAGGGGGATTAAAAAACATGGGGTAATGACAGGCACAGATCAAAACCAATTCATTAAGGAGCTCAGGTGGTCTAGTGGCAAGAAGCTGCACTGCAATTCGGAAGGCATATGGTTCGAGGCCACCAGATGCTCAGTGGAAGAAGGATGGGCGGTCTCCTCCTGTGTGATTAACTGCCTCTAAAAACTTGCCAAAGGGTCAGCTATGGGTCAGTTCCAACTCTACAGTACACAACCACAACAACAGGTTAAAGAATTGCAAAAGCAATTAATTATATAAAATACAATGTCTCATGAATGACTGAACTAAACACAGTGCAAATGAAAATTATATAAAACAAAATGTACATGAATGAAACACAATGTAAATAAACTCTCCTATGCAAACCAATAAGAAAAAAGAGGGAATCCCCCCCTCCATATTCCCTCTCCCCTCCTCTTCCTGCCAGCATGGTTTTATGTTGTTGTCAATCAAATTTCTTCACCATAATAGAATTCAGTTAAGAAATACATGCTAACTGACCCCTGGCTGCTCTGTGCTTGCAGCCTAGAGCCCAGGTTTCCAATGAATCCCATGAGGGTTACTCCTTACAGAAACTCTCCAAAATTGATTACTTGTAGCCTGGTTTAAACAGAAGTTGTAAAGTACTGTTTTAATTGAATTTGGTTCTAAGTTAGAAACTTTGAAAAATTTGTCTGTCAAAGGCCAATGGATTTCTCAGTCGGCTTGATTTATTTAGCAAGAGATGCCTACAAAAACCAATTTGCTATGAGAAATATGGTTACATTTAATTACACTTTTAAATGACTAATTTATTATATCTAAATGCCTTTTAAACAGTACATATTAGCCTGAATTGAACAGACGCTGAGGAAAACAGAAGAGTCAAAGCTTGTGGTAAACAATAGATTTTGCTGAAGACTTGCATCTTACTTTGCAGAGATTTGTTAGCTTCAAACTACAACATGTATGAAGCCTTGAGGTAAAGCTGTTAATTGTCTGGGATCTGCCCAAGTGTCCTTTTCTTATTGGTCTCTAGGCCCTTCTTAGAAGAAGGTATCTTCCTCCCCCTTTTTGGTGTATATTTAACACTCATTTATCAAATAGTTAAAAGGCAAAGATGTCACCTAACTCATGGCATTGCATTTTTAAATGGCCTCATGCGCATGCGAAAGCAGGACAATAAATAAAGACTGAATAGAATTAATGCCATTGAACTTGGTGTATTGTGAATGATACAGAATAGCAGACTGCCCGAAGAACACATTTTTCTTGGAGGAAGAATGCTCTTTCGGAGCAAGAGGCCCAAGACTTCATCTTAGGCACTTCTCTTATCAGAAGATATTAATTCCTGGGGAAGGGCATCATACTTGGTATAGTTGAGAGTCTGCAGAAGAAAGGATGACTCTCAATGGGGTGGAATGACATGGGGGTGGCAACATTGGGCTCAACCATGGCTGTGCTTTGCTCTTTTGCACAGAGAGTTGCTGCCAGTTGGAATCAACTCTTTGGTACCTAACAGACAAAACTACCAAGTATGGACTGAAGAATAATTACCGACATTATTCAGGGTGTGAATATTTAGCTCTGGTGGCATAGTGGTAAGAAGCTGTGTTGCAATCCAGAACACATGTGGTTAAGAAATCCACTGGGGTTTCAGCTATGGGTTGGTTCTGACTCAATAGAAAACAATAACAACAATTCAGGATCTATGTAAGTAGACCAAAGCTGTTGTTTATTTTGGAATTCTGACCAAACTTACTCTAGGATAGAAAAGGGGTTTAAAAACACTGTTGATCAATTTAACCCACAAGTGACCGTCAGCAGTGGCTGGGTGTGACCTCCTCCCAGGCCCTGTGCTCAGAGGGGAAGGTACAGTGTACACTGAGGTATAGCCTGCTTTCAAGGAGCTCACAGCCAGGGCTGAGTGTACAAATTTGATATGCTACACACTACAGCAAGGCTCACAGAAAATAATGGGAGCCTAGAGAAAGAACAAGGGAGCTCTTGTGGTTTAGTGGTCAGAAACCGCTCGGTCAATGCAAAGGTACATGGCTTAACTCCACGAGCTGTTCCTTGGGACAAAGATGGGCAAACAACTCGTGAGCAATTTACTGCCTATGCAAACCTGCTGCAGGGTCAGCTAGGGATTGGTTCTGACTCAACAGTACACAACAACAGAGAAGGCGTAAGTCTCTTCAAGGTGGGTTGAGGAGGGTTTCACAAAGCAGCGACACTTGAGCTATGCCTTTATAAATAAAGGACGGTTATTCTAGGTAGAGAAGGGAAGTGGGAGAGTTGCAGCATTCTTGGTAAAAGAAAGTTCTAGAGCATGGACAAGACCTGAAAAGGGCCTGGCTTATTCAAGGCATATTGCAGTGTGTAGCTAAGGTATACAATAATATTCAAGCACAACCAGAATGTCCTTTGAAGAGAGGACATTTCAGCTTGTTTACTTTGGACATGTCATTAGGAACAGCCAACCTCTAGAAAAATATATCAATACAAACTCATTGGCTTCAGGTCAGGACTGAGTCATGGCCTGACCCTTCATTGTGCTTCTGAGGCTGGGAAAAAAAAATAAAAAAGAAACACAGGAGTAGGCTGTCCGTCTTTCTGCAGTTGAGCTGCCAGAGGCTTGACCTCTGGATCAGCAGTGAGATCCTCGTGGATTGTTCTGACTACAGAGGGTCAGTGAGAATGAAGGAAACCCTGGATGCGGTGAACTGACACAACAGCCACACTCAGACACGGACTCAAACATACCAACAATCGTGAAGATGGACAAGACCAGACAACGTGCCACCCTCTTAAAACACGAGGCTGCTCGAATTGGAGCTGACCTGAAGGCAAGTAACAGCAGTGTGCATGCAGAGTGGAGGGTGGGGTGCATGGTGCATGCTGTTGGGGAGAAAGAAGCAAACACATTTCAAGCCCTGGTCAAGCTAATGGAGCAACAAAGTACTGACTAATGCGGAGACCCCCCTTCACCTCACGTCATCCAGAATCAAGTCTCATTTTCTGAACTTGGAATTCCTTTCTCCCTCTTACACTTCTTCCAAGGCAGAAAGGTTTCACATAAGCACAATTAAATGTGTTGGCAATACCCATTTTTCTCAATATTATCTAATATTTGTCATGATCCACACAATCAAATGGCTTTCATAATAAAACACAAGTAAACATCTAGAATTTGCTGCTTCAAGCTCAGATTGAGCTGACATCAGCAATAATATCCATTGTTTCATGGTCTTTCATGAATCCAGCTTCAAGTTTCCTGTTGATATACTGTTCCAGTCATTTTTTAATAATCTTAAGCAAGACTGAGAGTGTTCAAACATGGAGCCATGTTGCATTAGTAGGACTGGTGACTGGAATGGAGAAGCAGGAAATAAAGAAGGAAAGAAGGACTGGAAGTCAGAAAACACGGACTTGATGACAAGGAGGCCTAATAGAAACTTCTAAACTAAGGGGTTTTTTTTCTTTTTAAATTGATTATTAATTTCAATGAAAATTTACAGAGACTTTGGGTTTCCATTCATTCATTGTTGCACTTTTCTCCCCTCCCAACCCTACCCCCAGAACACTACCCTCTTGGAAAAGTAAAATTCTTTCATTGTTTTACAAACCCTCCCTCAGGTCCACTCCACTATGCAGCCTTTGCTCTGGACTCCTGTCATGACAAAAATACCTAGTCACATATCTCTTTTAAAGTTTTCTCCCTCATCTATTTCAATGCAGTATACATTATTGGACCCATCTTTCTCAGTCTCCCCCACACCAAGGTCAGTTCTGTTTCACAACAGTGGCACCATGAAGTATTTGTCCTTTTGTGACTGAGATACTTCACTCAGCATAATGTCCTCCAGGGTCACCCATTTGGAATAATATTGCATGAGTTCCTTGTTTTTTTAATGCAGTGTAGTATTCCATTATGTAAATATACCACAACTTCTCTATCCATTTGTTTGTTGATGGGCACTTAAGTTGTTTACAACTCCTTGCTATAAACATGGGTGTGTATATTTCTGCTTGGGTGGCAGTTAATGGTCTCTTTAGGATATATTCCCAGTAGTGGAATAGCTGGGTCAAATGGTATCTCTATTTGCAACTTTTTGAGAAAGCGCCACACTACTTTCCACAGTGGTTGCACCATTTTACACTCCTACCAACAGTGAATAAGGGTTCCAGTTTCTCCATAACATTGTCAGCTTTTGTTGCTTGCTGTTCTGTAAAATTTTGCTATTCTGACTGGGGTGAAATGATATCTTATAGTTCTTTTGAAACTAAGTTTTGAAGGAACAAGATTCTCCTTTGGAGAATTCTCCACGGAGAATCTGGCACATGGATATGTGCACGGTGAGTTTAGGGTTTTATAACTGGACTGAAGCATGGAGTGAAACATGAGGAGCAGTGAGCGATGAGGGTGGGAAATTTGCTGTTAAGGACCTCTCTCTTCAAAGTGTTAAAGAGAGCAATGATTTCAGGTTCAAGACTAAAGTGTGCCTGATGCAAGCACAGTGTGTTCAGTTGCTTCCTACACATTTCCTGGAAGGTGGACAATGAGCATGGAAGACCAAAGAAGAACTGACGCCTTTGAGTTGTGGTATTGACGAAGAGTACTGAAGATCCCATGGGCTGCCAAAAGAACAAATGAATCTTTCTTGGAGGAAGTGCACCAGAGTGCTTCTTAGAGGTAAGGACGGTGAAATTTGGTCTTCCATACTTTGGTCACGTTGTCAGGAGGGGAAGTCCCTGGAAAAAGATATCACGTTGGGAAAGGTGGAGGGTTGGTGAAAGAAAAGCAGCACTTCAACAAGATGGGACTGGCTCAGGGACTCCCACAATGGGCGTGAGCCCAACAAAGATCATGATGATGGACCAGGATACGGTACATTGGAAATCTGTTGTTCACAGAGTCGCCATGAATCATGGTTGACTCAATGGCACCTAATAATAGCAACAGTATGTCTCACACACAGCCCCAAGTACTTTATACGATTATGGCTTTGATTTTAACCTTAGCAGCTGGATTTCACAGTACGCTTCTAATAGGCTAAGGTGGGAGGCAGAGAGATTAGGAATTTGAAAAAAAATTTGAATGAATAATAAAGTGTCAAGTCAGTGACATTAGGTAGGGAAAGTTAAGAGAATAAAGAAGAAAGGATTCTGAGGGTCTGTAGACCAGCTGGATATGAAGAATGAAGGAGAAGAAGTGAAGATTAGTGCCAATGTGGTATCATTTACTGAAATACAGAGGGAAAGAGGGATTAAGATAAAGGCATGGATTAGATTAGGCAGGTTGAGTGTGAGATGGATGAAGGAATGAATGTACTATCAAAGAAATTGTTGTTCTGTGCTGTCAAGTTGCCCGTGACCCATAGTGACCCCATGTACGGCAGCTCTGAAGCCTGACCTGACTTACCTATCCACATTGCCCTAGTTACTGTATTCATCCATCCATCTCGTCCAGGGTCTTCCTCTCCTGCACTGCCCCTCTACCCTTCAGAGCATGATGTCTTTCTCTAAGGAGAAAGGTCCTTCCTGTGCATGGGCCCAAAGTTTGTGAGACGGAGCTTCAAAATCCTAGCCTCCAAGGAGAGACTTGGTTTTTACCCTCTATAAAATAGATCTATTTGTTTTCCTGGTGGTCCAATTACAGAGGGCTAAAAAGAGTATTGGCTGGGTGAGAGGGGGCTTGGAGTTGACGTCATTCTAGTGGTTGCCCACCTGCCTCTTCTATTTATCATAGTGTGGAACAACTGGTAATATAGAACACTTCTTAATTATTTTGAACACCCCAGAAACATTCAGGTCTATTTTCTCATTTCTTTTCAATGCTGCGTTGAGCCATCATTATTTCCTATTTGGTATATAAATATTAAAATTATGTTCTCAAAGGATGGTGAATGTATTGAGACAATATCTAGTTAATTTTTGAAATATCATTCTGACAAACAAAATGATGAGTTCCTTCCTTTCCTTTTTGCTGTCCTGGCACAATGTCTATAGAGGAAGTCACGAGCTCTCAGAAAGATCACCACGGTGCCTGGAAATTGCTCTGTTTAAACTCTACACAATCAATAAGATGCAGACTTCATTAAGGAATGCAGTTTTCCATTTGGGGATATTTCCAGTTTTTTAATAGACTGAATTTGATGCAATACTACACATATCTTATGAATATAAAGGTAGGTCTTGCAATATTTTCCTCTAGCTGAAAAACAAATGCTTTCAATTTCTCATTTGGTCAAACAGAGGGGCTATTAAGTTCATTACCAAAGGTGTTATTTTTGGCCGTACACTTTAGAGTGGAATAGTTGTCATGCAGGAGACTTCAGTCCTTGCCAGAACAGGACAGTGATGAGAACACGGTATCCAGGGCAACCACGAGTTCAGCCTTTTCCGTCCATAAATAATCATTCCTCAGCTTGCCCTTTGTAACGCTGGACTCTCAGCTACTTCATGACAGAATGGGCTTGATCAGGAGGTCTCTGCTCTTTTTCTTATTTGAGTTTTAAATGACTGCCAAGGAGCAGTTTATAGGAAAGGCAGCGTTTCCATTCTCTTGTAGCTTGGAGAGGCAAAAATCTGCCATTGACTCTTAAGTTCTTAGCTTTGGCTACAAGGACACTCAGAGGAACTGGAACACAGCGAGGTTTATGCTTGAGCGCTGGCTACTTGTTGGCCTGAAAGCTGCCAGAGGCCACAGTATGCGGAAAGTTTCGTGAAATGCAAACACAATTAAGGCAAGAGAAGAACCCTGGGGGATAAGCATGGAAGAGAGATGGATGACTAACACTAATAAAAAGGTAACCACCTTCCCCCACCCCCCAATCTCTTTAGAGCTAATTTAAATGCCTTTTTTCTCTGAAGATGTGTATGTTTTCTGGGGGCATGGAAACCTCACCTTCTAGTGGATAGATGCAGTGGCTCCGGAAGTCATAGAATAAGAAGTTACATATCACAGTGGTGTTCGGAGCTCAGACTTAGTATTAGCCCACAATCTAGTAGAGCAGCGTGGGTAGTTTAAATCCACCAACTGCTCCGCAGCAGAAAGACAAGCAGTGTTTTTCCTTCAAGACTTAACAGGCTCAGAAACCCAAGGAAAAACTGTCATGAGTCAGCAACAACCTGACACGGTGGGTTTGGGTTTATATTTGAATCACTTTACTAAGGAGCCTCAGGTTTCATACCTGGAAAGTGTGAGATCTCACAGTGCTTACCACACCGAGCCGTGGTGCGGAGCAAATTAGGTAACACCTAGAAAACATGAGATGTCAGCGCCTGCGAGCTTACCTACGAAGAAGTGAGAGGCCTAGAAGACACTGGCTTGAGGATAGAAAGAGAAAGTAAAATGAATAAATTTTATCCTATTGTTAATGTAAAGATCCTATCTTTACATAATCACAAACAACATTAGAATATTACAATTCTAAATATCCTTTCAAAAATGATACAGTAAAAATGGAATTTTCCGATGGATGAAACGGTATTTGAATATGTTTGCTGTGACACTGAACATCACCTTGTAAGTAAACATTCTTTGGAGCTATATTGTTGTAGATGTCCTGTGCAGTTGAGTATGACTCATAGTGACCCAATGAACCACAGACCTGAACCCTGTTCTATCCTGTGCCGTCCTGATCAAACTCAACACACTTGAACCCATTGTTGCAGACATTTATCAATCCACCTCATTGAGGGTCTTCTTCCATTTCCCTGACCCTCTGCATTTCTAATTATGATGTCCCTTTCTAAGGAATAGCCTCTCCTATCTACCTGTCCAAAGTATGAGGGGCGAAGCTTTCATACTTTGACACTAAGAATTGCTCTAGTTGTACTTCCTCTAAGATACATGTTTGTTCTTTTGGAAGTCTACATAGCTGTAACTACCAATGCCAGTATAACAATAATGGTTGTTATTTTTATTTTCCTTACTCCACTTCCTGTACTATACTGGACTGTTTATGCTTTGTCTTTCCAATTAAACCATAAGGTTCTTGAGGGGCTATTAGGAGAAGGGGCTGACTTAGCACACTCAACTCTGACCTGACATGTATGGAAACTTGATCCCAGCTTTCTGTTTAATCACCTGAAAATCAGGAAGGCACAGAGCTGCTCAATCTCCTCTGTCAGGTCCTACTGAGGATTATGGACTGTTTTTCAAAGTGCCCTATCTGTGCAAACATATGAGAATGCACATTGCTGAAACGCCCACAGCACTGACCATGGCCCCTCCGACACAGGGATGTGCCATAAACATCTGGTAACTTCTATAGATGCTTCTTTTCTTCTCTTAACATCTGTGCAATACCCAGTGTATTTACAGACTCCTCTTCCCAGTTTTTTTCTTTATTCATTTCATATTTAACCAACACTGAGCTCTTCCTTGTGCTGAGAGTGGTGCGAGGCACTGGAAATACAGTGGGGTACTCAGAGTCTATGATAAAATTATTCTTTTTTTCTTTCACTCTGTTGTCTAATACACTATGCTATGATAATATATGTAGTAATAGATATCTTTTTTTCTGAGTACGTATATTATTGTCTACAAATAAAGTGATTGAAGAAAGGACTATGGCACTTCCTAATTTTTGTCCCCAGTTCTAAAACATTGCATTTCTGAGTAGGCTTTCCCTATTTCTCCGGGGCGTGGCACTGGATTTCCCAGTTGAGACTGGGCTTTGCCCGGAAGGAGCCTGCTCCTCGCTAAGGCAATGGAACAGAGATGCACAGCCTGGTACTCACGGGTGGCAGGCAGGAGTTCCAGGTGGTCGTGTCGTCACTGCTGGTGCTTATGCTGACATTACAGTTGTCAACCTGGGATGCGCTCAGGCCGTGCGGAGCCCCTGCCTCCTCCAGCTCTTCATTCTGCTGCCGCCGTAGGCTTGCCAGCATCTGCAACTCAGATTCACTCATCTGGCTGGGCTGATAGTTCCTACAGTCATATTCCTGAGCAACAGGAGAGAAAAGGACAGTGGGTCAGGTCATTCGGCCTTTTTCAATGTCAAGTGTTATCAACAAATGCCACTCCTCCACCTTCAGGCCTTCCACGGCACCCCACTGCTAGAGGCCAGATCCTCAGTATGTCTTCAAGGGCTGCCTGCCTCATCTGCGCCTAGTTCATCTGGTCTCTTTTGCTCCTGACAGGCCAGCCACACTGTCCTTATTGTTGTGACTCATAGCGACCCTATGTACAACAGCCCTAAACCCTGCTCTATCCTGGCCAATCTTTTTGTCTCTGACACACCTACCCCCAATTAGCTCAGTCACTGAATAAATACATCTCATCAAGGTTCTTCCTCCCTTTTGTGTCCCTTTTGTCCCCCAAGCATGATGTCCAAAGTATGTCAGACAAAGCTTCAGAATCCCTGCCTCCAAGGAGCAGTCTAGTTTCACCCTCTTTAGGACAAACCTCTTTGTTTTCCTAGCAGTCAATTGTACATTCAATACTCTTCTCCAGCACCACAGCTTAAAGGAATCAACTCTCCTTCTATCATCTATAGTCATTGTACAGCTTTCTGATGCGTAGCAAGTAACTGCGAAGCCTATGGCCTGGATCAGGTGCACTTTTAGTCTCCAGACTGTGCTTCATTAAGATCCACAAAATCATGAAACTTGTGACTGTTTTCGGTCCTGTGCCTGTGATAACATCTGTGCAGTGTGTTACAGCTAAATCCTAGCCTTCCGGCTAGGATTTCATGATCCAAATGAAGTGTCATTTTCCCCAGGGGAACCCTTTCTGACAACCTCAAACTAAGCTAGAGTGTGCTAGGATCACAGAATCTTTAAAAATGTTCATTCTTAGTTATCATAATGACATGTGTTATTATTTCTTATTCCCTCTGTATTTCCCATGTCTGGCACCTAGTGGGACTTAGGATTGACGAAATAAGCAAAAATTCAAAGCAACTCTTAAAAAATTATTTTCTATAAGGTGAAAAATATCCACATTTATAAGGGAATTAATAGAATTCATCATGAGCACGATGCAAATATATTCAATTTATAGGAAGATGGAGAATGAGAAATGCTGAGAAAAGTTTGTCGAATCAAATGTGAAAGTAGGATGGGCCCTTGTGAGATATGAAAACCAGAAAAGGCTCCCAGCTCCACTAGAGGCCTGCACTGATGTGAATTACAGATGTAAGGAGCCAGCAAGTGCTGCTTTGCAGACCATGACTACCAATGTTCTCTTTAAAGGATACAAGAAAGACTCTATCAATGTACAGAATGGAGAGAGGGACACAGAATTTCCAAAACACCCTTTCCCTTTTCCTCTGGTCTAAAGTCAGCATGACAGCAAATTCTAATTTCAATACTATTTACATCCAGGACCAGCATCTAACTTTTAAGAGGTCTGAAATGTCAATGTGCATCAGGAAATACTGGTTTCACTCACAAAAGTTTCCTTTCCAAGACATAGTGGGATTTTTTCATATATACAAACTAATACATGTATGTTTTTGGATTGACCACAGAGACAGTTCTAGCTCACAGGGAAAAAAACGTTAAGGAGGTAAAACTTTGAAAAAAAAATTTTGGAATTCTTATGACATTAAATGCTTTAGAGCAAAGCACTATTATCATCACAATTTGGGGGTTATAGAAGCTTACTATCGATAACACACGGAGGAGATTTTCTGGAAGGTGGAAATTCATTTAAATCCTTAGAGTTAATGGTGTCAGCAGGTGGGTGCCCCGAGACACAATGCAATCTCTAAGAGAAGATTTCATGAATGTTTAAAATGCTGTGAGATGGTCAACGGAGTGTTGAGGGCAAGTTAGATAGGACAAGAAGCACAAAATTTAGAAAAAAAAATTTGCCCATACAAAAGGAGAGGGAAATAATTTAAATTAAAAAGAAGTAGCTGAGATGGGGTGTGCAAATACATGAGAAGATACTCAATATTAGTCATCAGAAAAATGCAGATCAAAACCACAATGGGATATTACTATATATAGTGGCTAAACAGACATGAGTGACCAATGCGAACGAGCACGTGAAATGAGTACTCTCAGACACTGCTGGTGAGATGGTAAAATGGTGAAATCACTCCGGAAAAAGTTAGGGAATTCCTCAAGTAGCTTTACCTAAGTTACCAAATGTCCCAGGTATTTCACTCCTAGATATGTATCCAGAAGAACTGAAAACACAGATCCACATAAAAACTTGGACAGGAATGTTCACAGCAGCATTATTCACAATATTCATGGAGCACAAACAATTTGTATGACCATTAATTGATGACTAGATATAAAAACTAGATATAAGAAAAAATAATAAAAAACTAATATAAAAAAACTAGATATAAGAACTACCAGAAGTCCAGGCTGGGTTTAGAAGGGGTCGTGGTACTAGGGATATTGTAGCTGATGTTAGATGGATCTTGGCTGAAAACAGGGAATACAAGAGGAATGTCTATCTGTGTTTCATTGACTATGCAAAGGCATTTGACTGTGTGGATCATAACAAACTATGGCTGACTCTGAGAAGAATGGGAATCCCAGAACACTTGATCGTTCTAATGCGAAACCTATACTTGGACCAGGAGGCAGTCGTCAGAACAGAGCAAGGGAACACTGCATGGTTCAAAATTGGGAAGGGCGTACGCCAGGGATGCATCCTATCTCCATACCTTTTCAACCTATATGCAGAACAGATTATCCGGGAGGCTGGGCTCTATGAGGAGAAATGTGGGGTCAGGATTGGTGGACGATTTATCAACAATCTGCGTTATGCAGATAATACAACCCTGCTTGCTGAAACTGAAGAGGACCTGAAGCACCTGCTGCAGAGGGTCAAGGACGGCAGCCTACAATATGGATTGAGGCTCAATGTCAAGAAGACAAAGATTCTCACCACTGGACCAATTGGCAGCATCAGGATGGATGGTAAAGAGATTGAGATTGTACACAGCTTTAGTTTGCTTGGCTCCACAGTCAACAGTCTTGGCACCAGCAGCCAGGAAATTAAAAGGCGCATTGCAATGGGAAAGTCTGCTGTTAGGGACCTCTCTAAAGTACTGAACAGCAATGGTGTCTCTCTGGAGACTAAGGTGTGTCTGATACAGGCCATGGTCTTCGCAATCACTTGTTATGCATCAGAGAGTTGGACAATGACCAAGGAGGATAGAAGGAGAATTGATGCCTTTGAGCTGTGGTGCCGGAGAAGAGTTTTGAGAATACCATGGACTGCTAGGAAAACAAACAGATTTGTCCTGGAAAGGGTTAAACTGGGTGGCTCCTTGGAGGCAAGGATTCTGGGGCTCCATCTGACATACTTTGGACATGTTGTGAGGAGAGACTGGTCCTTGGAGAAGGACCTCATGCTTGGGAGGGTGGAGGGACAGCGCAGGAGGGGAAGGTCCTCTATGAGGTGGATTGATTCAGTGACTGGGATAATTGGGATGGGAGTGTCAGAAACAATGCGATTGGCACAGGACAGAGCAGAGTTTAGGGCTGTTGTACATAGGGTTGCTATGAGTCGCAAGCGACTCGACGGCACATAACAACAACAGATATAAAAATGTGGCCAATGCATATAACGGGAGATTATTCAGCCATAAAATGAAATGGAATGAAACGAAATGCTGCAACATGGACAGACCTTGAAAACACCATGCTAAGTGCAACAAGCGAGACACGAAAGGTCACGCACTGCACTAATCCATCATCTGACCTGGTCAGCACAGGCAGATCCCTAGAAGCATGGATTAGCGCAATTGGTGATTGCCAAAGGTTGGCTATTCGGAGCAAGGAAAAGTGACTGCTAATGACTGCAGGATTTCTTTCAAGGGTGATGAAAATGTTCGAAATCAGATAATGGTGATTGTTGTAGCTCCTTGTGAATAAATAAAATACTATTAGATTGTATACTTTAAAAGGGAAATTTTCTTGGCATACAAGTTGTTTTACAATTAAAGTGATGTTGTTTTTAAGTGCCACTGAGTCAAGTATGACTTATAGCGACCCTGTGAACAGATCTGAACCCTGTTCTATTCTGTGCCATCCTCATCATCTCCGATAAACTTAGACCCATTGTTGCAGTCACCATGTCAATCTACCTTGTTGAGGGTCTTCTCTCTTTTGCTGAACCTCCACCTTTGTAAGCATGATGTCTATTTCCAAGGAATAGCTCAAAGCTGAAACCTTCGGAGGAGCAGACTGCCTGGTATTTTCTCCTGTGGAGTTTCTGAGTGGTTTGGAATCATTGACTTGTTCTATTAGCAGGTGAGCTGCTTAACCACTGTGTTATCTTATGTGACACAATAGCTGGTAAAGATATATGTGAGGGGTTTTGCAAACTCGATTTATACCTCTATTAGAAAATGTGTATTTGCCTTCCTAATATGCTTATTTGTTAAATTAAACACATACACAAGGACATTAAAAAAATAGTATGTCTGGCTTAAGATACACATAGAAATATAAGTTAAAATTGTTGAGATAAGAATAAAAACAAATGAGGGGACAGAACATTTTCTTCTTGAAGTCCAAGAGATTGTTTGGTATATGATCTCTGGAGTGAATCTATCCCTCTTGGAAGACCACCAACAGAACAAGAAGGCAAGCAGCCTTAACCCAAGATCACCAGTAAGGTGATAAAGTGTCCTCCCTTTCCCCCTTCACATCAACGCCCCTGTTCAGCATGAAGAAGCCAGAGAATCGGCATCCAGTTCCCAAATCAGTAAGACAGTTGATTTAACTACCATTGGAAAATGCTTGTAATTTTCCTGTAGCATCTGGTCCCCACTGGATCACTTTCATTTCCTTCACCTGCTCCCCCCCACCAACCAATTTCTGCAGCTCTGCAATTGCATCCCTGCCCATCCTCACCCTTCTGCCCCCAACCCTCACCTCCTTGTACCCCCAATTTTTTTCCCAATAAAAATAAAAAAAGAAAAAAAAGACCACCAAATTGGCAATCAATACATGTACTTTCTGTGCCATCGAGTCACTTGAGACCCTATGTACAACTCTGAACCCTGTTCTATCCTTTGCCAACCTTATTGTCTCTGTCACATCTACCCCCATTACCCCAGTCACTGAATCAATCCATCTTATCCAGGGTCTTAGTCTCTTGCGCTGTTTCTCCACCCTCCCAAGCATGATGTCTTTCTCCAAGGACTGGTCCCTCCTTGCATCATGCCCAAAGAATTTCATATGAAGCATCAGAATCCTTGCCTTCAAGAAGCAGTCTGGTTTCACCCTCTCCTGAACAAACCTGTTTGTTCTCCTAGCTGTCCATGGTATACTCTTCTCCAGCACCACAGCTCAAAGTCATCAGTTCTCCTTCTATCATCCCTAGTCATTGTCCAGCTTTCTGATACATAGCAAGTAATTGCAAAGAACATCATCTGGATCAGGTACACCTTTGTCTCCAATATGACATCACTGCTCTTCAGGACTCTGGAGAGGTCCATGACAGCAGATTTTCCCAATGCAATTTGTCTTTTAATTTCCTGACTCATGGCACCAAGAATGTTGATTCTGGAGCCAAGCAAACTGAAGCTGTTGAAAATCTCAGTCTCTTCACCATCTATCATGATCCTGCCAGTCAGCCCAGTGGTGAGAATCTTTGTTTTGTTGATGTTGAGCTTCAGTCCATACTGAAGGCTGCAGTCCTTGACATTCTCCACCAAGCGCTTCTCAGCTGAGCAACTGGGTTTCTCCTCAGTTTCAATAAGCAAGCATTAATATATATTGAGTCCCAATTGTGTACCACACATGATTCATGATAACTTTGCTTAAAACTCTAAATATCTATGATTTTATTTCATAGAATAGTAAAATGTATTCAGATAAAAACAAAAAGGAGCAGAGGGGGAAGTGACTTTCAGGGTGATGGAAAGAAACACCTGTGGCAGAGACAGGCCCCCATATAAAATTTTGATTTGCAAACTTTTCAGTAATTTCAGTATCATCAGAAAGATTAAATAATTTATGATTTTTCTTTTAAAGAAATCTTGCAACACAGTCTAGCCATTAAAGTGGAGTCCAGGACAAGATGTCACCAAATCAAATTAATTATGAGGTGGGGAGAGGAAATGTGCCTTATGTAATTCTCTCTCTGAAAGGCTCAAAATGTTACATCTAACCCGATTTCATCTCAAAATATCCTTGTAGGAAAAAGGGGGGGGCATTATCAATCAGGTTTATTTTAGAAACAAGGT
Organism: Elephantulus edwardii; assembly: GCF_000299155.1. Lineage (NCBI taxonomy): Eukaryota > Metazoa > Chordata > Mammalia > Macroscelidea > Macroscelididae > Elephantulus > Elephantulus edwardii. Next base: position 2,065,713 of record NW_006399863.1, on the reverse strand, counting down.
AATGGGCTCAGGGCTATAAAACTCAGCTGTTCTCAAATTCCCAGGCAAATCTTTTGCTCACTAAGCCATTCAAGCTGTTCATTTTCATTTATCGTTCAACAAATGTTACTGAGGTGCTAAGCCAGGGAGGTTTCAAAGACAAGGAAGATGTAACCTCTCCCTTCACAGGACTTAGAGCCTAGCAGCACAATTAAGATTTACAAATTAAAAATAATAAAGTAGTATATGGTGCTCTGGTGACCTAGTGGTAAAAAGCTGTACTGCAATCCCAAAGGCAAGTGGTTCAAATCTACTAGCTGCTCCACAGGAGAATGGCCATTTCTTTCTATATGATTTACTGCCTCTGAAAACCCTCTGGAAGTCAACCATGAGTTGGCTTCCACTGGATGGCACACAACAACAACAACAACAATAGTATCACAGAGGTTTGATTAAAAAAAAAAAAAAGAACTGGTGACTCCAGCAAAAAAACAACAACAACAAACCCAACACATCTACCAACTAAAAAAAATCTTTCAACTGCATATTCTTTGCCCAATCTTTCTTCTGAAACTTTCAAAACAAACTAGTTTAATCAACTTAACTTGTGCCTATAGAATTTTATGAACCTCAGAGAAGAACCAGACTGCTGAACTATGGCCAACGCAGAACCACGCATACAACTGCAGCGGAGAGGAGAAACGAGACGAAGTTGGGTCGAGAACACTCTCTGTTCTTTGCTGAAGGAACAGAAGAGGATTCCGAGAAATCACGCAGTTTTCCTGTTCTGAAGTCTTACATTTCGGATAAAGACTTTCTGAATCAGGCTGAGATTGGATAGTACGTGATATATATGCCAAAAGAGACCACATTTTACTAAAGATCTTCAAGTAGGGTCAAAATTGGTACTAGAAAGAGTAGAACAGATTCTCATGGAAAAAAAGGCAACACGAGAGAAAAGACATACAAAGTGGTCAGGCATGTCAGAAGACACTTCTTGTAGGATCAGTCAAAACTGCATGGAGGCGATGGCACTGAGGCTGGGCTGTGAAAAACAGGAAGGGTGACGTGGCCGCGTGTTCCAGCTACACAGCAGGGAAACAAAGTCGTATTGTGGGTTACTGCTAGTCTTAGATGCATTAAGTAACTATAAAGCCATATTATGTGTTACTATTAGCCTTAATGTTTTAGTTAGCACTCTTAGAGAAGGAATTGCACAAATGGGTGGCTTTGACAGAGTCCATTTTCTTACAGTGTAGGAAGCTGCAAGTCTAGGTACAGGATCCCAGCCCCAGTTAAAGGTGTTCTCTCTCCACCTAAAGAAAAGTCTTATTCCTTACAGGGTCTCTTCCTCAAGTCCTTCTGGCACCAGCCTTTCTCCACTTGGGCTTGCTTTCATCTGGGCCTAATCTCTCCTTTCACGTCTCAAACTGATGGTTTAACACACACCCTACACCAATATGGCCTCATAAACGTAACAAAGAGCTCCTATTCCTACATGGCATCACATCCATAGATATAGGGACTTGGGTTTCTTCTATGGGGGCACACAATTCAATTTATATTTTAGATTGAGACTGACATGCTGCCTACTGCACTAAGAAGGCATCTCAATCTGTGTTTTAGAAATGTAATCAGCAACACTGTTGCAAAGCAAGACAGATGAAAATACCTATAACTTAATGTAAACCTTGCAAAACAAAATGGCTTTCCCTGCCCTGCCCAGATTTTGTTACAAAGATCAAGGATCTACTGAGATACACTTCAGAGCACCACTATGGAAATGATCAAATGTTCATCAATAATATAAGAGATCAATAAATAAATGGTGGTGTATTCACACAGTGTGACAGTATAGAAAAATAGGACTGAATGTAATACAACTCAATAGAACAACAACAGCCTGAATTTCAAAACTGAAATGCTTGAAGTGAGAGATGTCAGACAGAAAAGAACCTATACAGGTGAAATGAGCCTATACTCGGCTCTGGGGGAGGGGGGGTGGCGGGTGGGCTGAGTTACAGGAAGGGAGAATAAAAAGACTTCTAGGAAACTGGTACTATTCTCTTCCTTGATCTGGGTAATGGGCACATAGCCCAGCTTCTAAAGTCATCAAGTTATATGTTTAACACCCCCCCACACCTCGCCCCTCTGATCAACAGTAAAAAAGAATCTAGGGACAGCACAGGAGGGGAAGACCCTCCATGAGGTGGATTGATTCAGTGACTGGGGTAATCGGGATGGGTGTGTCAGAGGCAGTGCAACTGGCACAGGATAGAGCAGGGTTTATGGCTGTTGTATATAGGGTCGCTATGAGTCTCAAGAGACTCGACGGCATATAACAACAACAACAAGAACAAGACTACAACAATACTTCCAAGGAACTGATTATTGTTAATTGCTGGCACCTCAATCTGGATGTTGTTTTTGTTGTTGTTAGGTGCCCCTGAGTTGAGAATGACCCCCAGTGACCCTATGAATGACACATCTGAATCTTGTCCTGTCTTGTTAAAACCTTACAATCTCTGAAACACTAGAGCCCAATGCTACAGTTAGTTTGTTAATCCACCTGGTTTAGGGTCTTCCTCTCTCTTGCTGTCCCTCAACCTTCCACAAGCATGATGTCCTTCTCCAGTCAATAGTCTCTCCTAGCAACATGCCCAAAGTATGTGAGACGAAGTTTTAGCATCTTTGTCTCCAAGAAGCACTCTGGCTGCACCTTCTCCAAGACATATCTGTTTGTTCTTTTGGTAATCCACGGTATATTCTTCTCCAATACCATAGCTCAAAGGCATCATTTTTTTTCCTGTCATCCATATTCACTATTCAGCTCTCAGCAGCCTAGCAAGTGATTGAAAAGACTATGGCCTGAAAAAGGCATATTTTAGTCCTCAAACTAACATCAAAATACCAGAAGAATGTCTACTTGTGCTTTATTGACTATGCAAAGGAGTTTGACTGTGTTGATCATAACAAATTATGGCTAACATTGAGAAGAATGGGAGTCCCAGAACACTTAATTGTGCTAATGTGAAACTTAAACCTAGACCAAAAGGCTGTTGTACAGAGCAAGGGAACACTGCATGGTTTAAAATCAGGACAGGTATGTGTCAGGGTTGTATCTTTTCTCCAAACCTCTTTTATCTGTACACTGAGAAATTATTCAAGAAGCTGGACTGTATGAAGAGGAGTAAGGTATCAGGATTGGAGGAATTAATAACCATTGTCATGCAGATGACACAACTTTACTTGATTAAAGTGAGGAAGACTTAAAGTGCCTGCTGTGGAAGATCAAAGACTATAGCCTTCAATATGAATTGCATCTCAATAACAAGAAAATAAAAGTTCTCATGCCTGGATCTAGAGGCAACATTGTGGTAGATGAAGAAAAGATTAAAACTGTCAACAACATCTTTCTCAGATTCACTATCAATACATCTGGTACTCGGGAGATGTATTTTACTGGTAAAGTCGGCTGTCAGAGACCTCTCCAAATTTTGAGGAGCAAAGATGTTGGTTTAAAGACTAAATAAGAGGCCCTTTGTTTAGGCCACACTCTTTTCATTCTGGCTAGTCTTAGTGAAAAGAAGCAGCATTTTGGAAATGTAGCTGGACACTCGGTCTCACTGTAGTTTCAAATTTATTATTGATTCTTGAAACCATAACTTGAATATTTTGGAAGTCCTTGCTTTCATGCTAATCTTAAACTTTAATTGCAATTTTAATTTGAGAATTAATCTCTTCTCTGCTGCTATTTACAGACAATGTTTAATCTCTACATTGACATTTGAAACAATAGCGGATGGTAAATTCTCTTCACCAAATTAGCACACTAAAGAATTTGTTTCAATTTCTGGAGCTATACACCTCACACCAGAGTTTGCGCCAATTTATTTAGGGCTTAAGTTCACGGAAGAAAAACTGAATAGAAGACAATAGCCACAGACATAAGCTGTGGGTGACACATGCTTGCACATGTATCTAATTTGTAACTTATGGTAGCTTTTAGCCTGTGTCTTTAAACATGCAAAAGGGTAAATTAAAATATACTCAAGAGTCCAAGTTACAGTACAACCAGAGAAACGATAAAATCCAAGGGATGTCATGCCAACTGATGCAGCATAAATCAGGAGTCAGACCATTTGTAAGAACCAACTGGCCAGAACCTAGACCATATTTTATGTCAGCGGCATTCATGTGGACATTGGCATAGACAGACCCAGAGTCACTGCCTCTGAAATTTCTGCCACAAACATTTCAGCAGCAGATCAGGAGAGAATCTGTGGTCCTGGGCTCAAGGCACACTTCATTAACTTTGCACACCAGTTCTTTAAGATTGTCTCAGGGAGATGTTCTTGGGTAATTAAGCCCAACAGAGGCCTTGTAGAGAAAGAACTCTCACTTTTTTGAGGAGCACATGAGTTTGGCTTTTTTTTTTTTTAAAGATCTTTGTAGCTTTAGGCTAATATATTTTAAATGCATGCCTTAAATAGAAATATACTACACTGTGTTATGATAGTCAGTGTATTAATGTTCAGGAAGAATTATCTGACAAATTTTGCTGAACTCTTATTCACTTTAAAACAAAGAAAACAGGCCAAATCCACTGGAAGCTCACCATTACTCCAATTCATGGTGATCCTCTCTTGGTGTCCAAGACTAAATCTAAAATGGGTATAGATTACAGATTCCCTCATCCTTTTCCCCAAGAAGTGCCGGTGGGTTAAAAAGTGGACTGACCTTGTGATTAGCAGTTCAACACTTAACCTACATCACTAGGGCTCCTTTCTCAACCTTAGCCCATAGGGAGCTCTGGTGAGGGAGGCCTATGGAGGAATCACCAGAGATTCCTCTGGAGAAAGATGAGCAATTTCTTCTTGTGAGATTTACAGCCTCAGAAACCCAATGGGGAATCAACTATGAGTTGGTTCTGAGTTGGCAGAAATGAGTTGAAACTATGCTGTTTGGAAAACTGATAAAAAAAAATCTAATTGCCCAGGACCTATCTTCTGAGTTCAGAATTGTTGTTATGTACCATCAAGTCACAAGTGACCCCAACCTGACTCTCCAGAGGGTATTCAGAGGCAGTTAAATGCACAGGAAGAGACTGTCCATCTTTCTCCTATGGAGTAGATGGTGGATGTGAATCACATACCTTTAGGTTGGAACAAAACTCCTTCCCACTAAGCCCCCAGAGTGCCCTGTATTTGTAGAGATTGAGATATTCTTTGCCTCCCCACTCTCCAACCTATTTCCCTAATAACTCTAAAACTCTGAGAGATTGCTAACAAAAATGGTCCAGAGGTTCAGATCCACATAGACACACCTCAAAAAGAAAGCCTGGTAACCTATTTCCAGAAGCAATCAGTCCTTCAAAGCCTTACACATCACAGTTCAACTCTGAAATATTAGCAGGTCACTGTGAGTCAGAATCAACATAATAACAACTGATAACTGGTCCCAAGTTCAAAGCTCTTCGCATTTGAGCCAGAATTGATTCATAGCTGACTCTTTATTGGGTTTCTAAGGCTATAAATTGCCTGGGAGGAGACTACCCATCTTCTCCAGAAAAGCTTCTAATGGAGAGTGAGTGAGGCAAAGACTATCTCACAATGCAAGTCCAGGTTTAGTCCAGCAGTTCCAAGCCAGATTAACAAGGCACAATTCCTCAATACAGTTCAGCAGGACAAATTCAAGGAGCCTCTGATTTCCTCAGTCATCCAGCAAACTTTATCTTAAGAGCAGTTACAAGTCAGTAACTTGTAACTTCAATCATCCAGCAAGCAAAACCTTTAACTGTGTCCTTTATCTCCAGAGTTCCTCCGCTTACATCTTGCCACAGTCTCTTCCTAGTAATGCCACAATTTCTTCATCCTCTCTCCACCACAATCACCACTTTCTCTCACAGTGTGGAAAGTGTTCTTTTACTGGTCTCACAGCTATTGATGATTTTAACAGTTACTGCAGTTAAGGTAGCTATAGACCATGCTCCCACAGGGGGGCTAACACAATGGCTAGAAAAGCCACTTTTCAAGAATTCAGATACTCCAATAATTAAATTTAAAATGCTGCTGATTGCCTTCAAGTTGAGCAGACTCATAGTGACCCTATGAACAAAAGGCCTGAAACCCCTCTATAACTCAAGCATACTTCTAGACTATTTCACCTTTGCCAACCACTAAATTAGACACTTTACGCAAAGACAATGAAAGAAAGAAACTATACTGTGTAGTGTCAGCAAAAGTTCAACTGAAACATATTTTTTAACATGATTCAGAGCAACTTCCACATGGGATAGTTCTAGACCCAATCCAAATACATTTACTGGCAGTGCCTATTTAATCACCGAAATCTGTAGCTTCCAAATTCTGTAGCTTCAGCAGTACACTGACTGATAAAATGGAAATCATGACCTTGTCTTTTCAGAGGCAAGAATGTAGTTTCAACAAAACGTTAAAATATCAGACTTCTTTTCCAAAAGCTATTAATTGGGATGAGTGCCCAATTTAATAACGGAAACATTCTTTCCACAGTTAGCATTATGGATTATAAAATGCTATTAGTCCTTCCCAAACTCAATTAGATTCATCAACCACTAAATGAAACACCTATAATTTAGCTCTGTGAACATGGTAACTGCAGAGGGTGGTCTTTTTCTCCTTTCAGCATGCTCCTAAGAAAGCACTAATATTTTATATGACAGTAGTTACATATTAACTCTTATGTACACACTTAATTAAACCAGAGGTAGGGAGTAATAAGCTTAACTACACAACTATCACTTATTGAGCAGTTGTTAATTAATTTCTAAAATTCTATTCAAACTGAAAAGTTTGAGCTCCCTCCCACCTTTAGAATATCAGGTATACCACTAGTTTACATGGTAAGAAGTTGTGCTGCCAACTCAAAAGCACATGGTTCAAATCCACTAGCTCCTCTGCAGTAGAAAAGTTGGGCAATCTCCTCTCACGTGATTTACTGTCTCTGAGAATCCACTAGAGCAGCAGCTATGAGTCAGTTCCCACTTGACAGTACATTAACAACTACACCATGTCTAAGTTGAAAGAAGTCAGATAATGGACTAAATGTTGTACTTAGATTTTAGTTAACCTCCAAAACAAGCATGTTGTTGTTGTGTGTTGTCAAGTCAGAACCAACCCATAGTTGACCCTCCAGTGGGTGTTCAGGTGCAGTAAATCACAGGAGAGGAGACTTCCCATTCTTCTTCCACAGAGCAGCTGTTAGACTTGAACCTTGTTCCTTTGGGATTGCAGAGCAGCTCTCACCACTAGTTGATTTGCGTAAAAGTTTTAAGAGCAAATTGGTATTTCATGCAAAAGTTCTTACACCCTTTGTTTTGTGACACTGCTTGAAATCCCTGTAGTGTAGCAGCATTTTCTCACTCCATCCTTGTCTTCATTCATCAGTCTCTCCTGGTTCTTCCTGCTCTCTGAACTTTATCCCATATGGTTGTGCAACTTGGTACTTTTGAGTAACAAAATGTGCAGGCCCTGCTTGGGAGAGGTTCTGGTTAAGGGGAAGCATGAGTAGCAGGGACCCACAGCATCAAGAGACAGGGACATTGCAAAAGGAGAGAGGAAGTCATCATCCCTAACTGCACCTGTACAATGCACAGACATCTAACACGCAGGTGAGCCTAAGCCCAAACAGGTGCTTTACAGCACCGCAGAGTCACCAACTGTGGAGTGTTGTCAGATAAACAGCTGCAAATGGTATCCTTGAGTGGCAAATTCAAAGAGAGACAGATGACTATCTTTTGAACAGAGTATTATATACCCTAAAAAATAGGGAATGTTATGCAATAGAAAAGACACTTTAAAATTCTACAACAGGGTGGGGCGGGGGGGGTGTGGGGAGAGGGGTGCAACAGTGAATGAATGGAATTCCAAAATCTCTGTAGATGTTCATTGAAATGAAAAATAAAGAAATTAAAAAAAATTCTACAACAACTTACAAATTATCTTCTTCTTTAAGTTTGTGTAACATATGCTGCAAAAATAGTGAACTCTTATTACTTCATAGAAAATGTGAGGATAAATATTGTGTACTCCAAGTTCAGACTCAAGCCTCTTAGGGAGGCAATGGAACTCATCTTTTTATATTATCCACAGGAAATAGTTGGACAATTAAAGGTAGAAATCTGCTTACATTATACCATGGTATTAAAAAAAAAATCTTAAAACGTGTTCTTCTAGAATTCAGTTTTGATTTAAAAAAATGCAAATGTAAAAATGATACAGAATTTATTTAAAATTTTTTTTCTATAAATTGTTATTTCCCCTTTCCCTCCCCCATGCTACCTTATATCAAGGTGCCTGCATTTGTAATTGGTAACGTATTCTGTCTTTCTTAGGAAAATAACCATTCTTCAATAGCTCAAACTTTTCCTGGAGATACAAAGCCTGTTATAGAAGTCATTTTTGTTTGCTTGTTTAAAGAGGCACTTAATGACATTTGCAGATTTAAAATGACTCATTCAAAATTGTTTGAATGCAGTTGTACGTGCGGAAAAGTTTAATTACCAGCTATCTGCATGGCTGCAATATTACCCAGAGGGCTGCAGTTCTTTCTTAATTAAAAATATTTGAACTTAATAATAGAGAACTCTATTAAATATGAATAAAACATTGCAAGGAAGAAGTTTACCAAGTAGTTAGCAAATGAATTTCAGCCAGAGTTTCTTAACAATCATTAGTACACTTTCGTATCATGGGATTAGGAAGCGTGATCTCCCACACCTCGTCTGCAAGGATCTTTCTCCTCCTCAGCTTTAAAGTCATCTTGGGTTGGCACTTGGTGAGAGCACAGCTTTTCGATGGGATGCCCACTGGCAGTTCATGATAGCAGCAGTACCTTGATGGCTGAGCTGATGGCTGGCTTCCTCCTGCTATCTTTCACGGCCCAGTGAATGACGTTACCATCTGCCCAGTTGTTCAAGTTCCAAACCTGGAAGTAAGTCATCCTTGATTCGATGTCAGTCTTCTTTGCTATCTATTTCAGTGATCTGGCATTTTCCCTCATCTCTGCTCTGAACTATTATAGTCACGTCCCAACTGCATTCCCTGCTCCTCTCCTGTCTTGTTGCAAATCCATTCTTGACAGAGTCAGATGAATTTTTAAAAAATGGAAATCAGATCAAATCACTGCCTTACTCAAAAACCTTCAAAGATTTGTCATTACATTTAGAACAAAACCTGGACCCCTCATCACAGCCTTCATGGCTTTGTTTGAACGGGGCCTGTTCATCTCTCTGCCTTCATCTTCATCTGCTTTCTTCTTTAGTCCTCAAAATTACCCCATTTGGAGAATCTTGTCCCTACTCTTTCTGATGTCTAAAACACTTATTATTATATCCCTGCTTATTATTAAACTTTAGGCCTCAGTCCAAATGCCACCTACTCAGATATTACCTAAAGTCTTCATCATCCCATTCATGCATCCATCCCTCCTATCCGATCTGATCCTATCCTATCCTATATCTTCCCCCCCCCCAATCATTTGTCTTTCCACACTCTAACCTCAGTATATAACCTGATGGACTTAGTAGATTACTGTCTGTATCTCTCAACAGATACTGTTTCTTGAGGGAAGAAGCCTTACTTATTTTCATCAATGCTATATCCCTCGCGCCTGAGGAAATGTAGACATGGGATATGCACAACAGAAGAATAGAGGTTCTTAGTAATCCAGAAGCCGAGCCAGTATAGCTGTGCCCTTTACCTGGAGACCCTTTGTTTTAGAGAGCATGTTGGATGATAGAAATCTCAGTGGTCTAAGTATATGGAGTACAATACAAAGATAACTCCACACCTGTGTTGACATTAACACTAGAAGGCCTGTCAGACAGCCAGACAGAACAATTCTCAAAATTGTCTTCTTACATCAAACACATTTCCTAAGACTCACACCAACAGAATTTTTCCAGGGCTGTCTAAGCTCATGCTTGTTTGAGAGTTCAGTATTGAGGCCACAATAGTTTATGCATTAAATCTTCTATATCTTTAAATAATAAATATTTCCATTTAAATTAAATCTTTCTGCAGAGGCAATTAGGTAAGCAAAAGAAATAAAAGGCATCCTGATTATATAAAGGAAGAAATAAAATAATTTCTATTCACAATGACAAAATACAGTATATAAGAAATGACAAAAAAAGTATTACAATAAATGAGTTGGGAAAGATTGCAGGTTATAAAATTGATATACAAAAATCTATTGTATTTTTATTTACTGATAATAAAATGCCAAAATGAAAGGAAGAAAACAATTCCCTTCACGATAGCATCAGAAAGAGTAAAATTCTTCAGAATAAATTTAACAAAAACAGTATAACTCTATACTGGAAACTATAAAACATTACTGAAAACAATTTTAAAAGTCTTAACTAAATGGAGGAGCCTCTGTGTGGTGCAAATGGCTACTGTGCCTAGTTGCTCTTCCAGAAGCTGGTGTCTTAAGTCCATCTAAAAGGCCTACTGATATTCTCTAAAAAGAATAGCCAGGGGTAAACCTGTTGAGAGCATACCAATCCATCCTGACTTACATGGGGTTGCAATGGCTCAGAATCAACTTGATGGCAACATTTTGTTGTGGCTGTTGATGAATAAATGGAAAAATAATCCACAGATTGAGAATCTTAGTATTGGTAAGATGGAATATTTACCAAGTTGATTAACAGATTTGATATAATCCTACCTATCACTTGCTATGCATCTGAGAGCTGGACTTCGAGTGACAGAAAAAGAACTGATGTCTTGGAAATGGTGATAGAAAGGAGTACTGAATGGGATCATTAACCGCCAAAAGAGCAAACAGACATGTCTTGGAGAAAGTATAGCCAGAGAGTTTCTTGGTGATAAAGACGACAAAGCTTCATCTCACATACCTTGGGTGTGGTGCTGCTGTTGTGGTACCGTCAAAACCGGCCCATAGCTGACCCTCTGGTGGGTTTTCCGAGGCACTCAGAGAATCACTCAGGAGCCGACTGACCATCCTTCTCCAGTGATTCTCCTTCAGGATTGCAGTGCAGATTCTTGCCACTAGGCCACAAGATCTCCCTAGGGCATGCTGTTAGGAAAGGCAATTGCTTGGAGAAGGATATCATGCTTGGAAAAATGGAGGGCCAGTGAAAGAAAGACCCTCAACAAGATGGATTGACATAGTGACTACAGCAATGGGGTCAAGTATGTCAGAAATTAGGAGGCTGGTACAGGCTCATTTATTGTTCATAGAGTCACTATGAGTTGTACTCAACACAATGACACCTAACAACTTCCCCTCCTCCTCCTCTGAGGAGAACATTTTTGTGAGTTTGGATTAGGCAACAGTTTCTTAGATATAATACTAAAATCTTGTGGAAGAGAAAGGGAAAAATAAGTAAGCTGAATTTAATAAAAATAAAATAATACTCTTGTTCCATAGGATATTGTAAAAAAAATGAAAAGACAGCCTATGGAGTAGAAAAACTATTTGCACATTACATATACAATAAGGCATGGTATCTGGAATATATAAAGAACTCTTATAATTGAACAAAATGCAACAAATAACCAAATTAAAGGTAGACAAAGGATCTTAAAAGACATGTCTTCAAAGAAGATATAACAATGGCTGACAAACACAAGAAAAGAGACTCACTGGGTGTTTTTGTTATGTGTCATAGAATCAGAACCAGCTCATCGCTGACTATCCAGTGGGTTTTCAGAAGCTGTACACTGCACAGGAAGAGATTACCCATCTTCCTCTCATGGAGCAGCTGATGGGTTTGAACCATGTGCCTCTATCTTGACAGTGCAACTCCTTACTATTAGGCCACCAGAGCTCCCATCAGGTTGTTGTTGTTATGTGCCATCAAGTCGACAATGACTCATAGTGGCTTGCAGAACAATGCAAATCAAATCACAATGACATAGCATTTTTTTATAACTTTCATTTTCTTTTTTTTCTTTCTTTATTTTAATTTTTATTATTATTTTGTGTGTGTGTGTGTGTGTGTGTGTGTGTGTGTCTGTGTACTGTCAGATCAGATCTGACTGGTACAGATCAGATCTGACTGGTACAGGAGGAGATTGTCCCTCCTTTCCAGGCAGAGCATCTGGTGGATTCGAACCATGCGTCTCTGGGATTGCAGTGCAGTTTCTTGCCACTAGGCCACCAGAGCTACCCTGACATAGCATTTTATAGCCACTACAATGGTGAAAATAGTTTGTGGAGAAAAAGGAATTGTCTTAAGTTTAAGGGAAATTCTAAATGGTGTGGCCACTTTGGAAAAGTCTGGCAGTTCCTTAAAAGGTTCATCATAAGGATTCCATGACCTACCAATTCCGAATTCATACTTAAGAGAAATTAAGATATATTTCTACACAAAATTGTGGACATGAATGTTCCTTAGAGTCCAAAATGTCTAGCAACTAATGAGCGGATAAACAAATATGGTTACTTAATTTACAAAATGGAGTATTATTCAGCCATGAAAAGGAACTAAGTACCGATATCTTCTTCTACAAAATGGGTAGACCTTAAAAACATTATTCTAGGTGTAGGAAGCCAAATAAAAAGGTTACATATGGCATTATTCCATTATCTAAAATGCCTGGAGTAGGCAACTCTACAGAGACAGAGACTAGAACAGCAGTCAACAGATGCTGGATGTACAGAGGAATGAAGAGTGACTGCTAAGCAGTGCAGGGTTTCTCTGTGGGTGACGAAAATGTTCTCAAATTATGGAGTGAAAATGGCTGCACAAATCTGGGAACAGGGTAAAAACCAATGAATTATACAACTTCAAAGGATGAATTTTATGGTATGTGAAATAAATTTCAATACTATTATTATTATTTTTTAATCAACTTTCAAAAATCTCATGGAAAGGGAAAAAGATCTTTCTTGGAATCAATAAGCATACAAAACTTTTTAGAGAAAACAGATAGATTGTTAGCTCCAAACTTCTGGTTGAGAAAATGTCAATTACTGGAACTTTCAGCATGATCCTCCCTGTTAAAGATGCCTCTGGAAGAATACTGTTACCAGTGAAAATTAAATTGGAAAGAAATCAGACCAACTTCTATCTTTAACAATTTTAGATCCTACTACGTTGAGACTAAGGAGCCCTAGTAGGGGAACTGGAAGGTTGATGATTCGAATCTAACACCTGCTTTGTGGTAGAAAGATGAACAGTCCTCTCGTAAAGATTTAGGGCCTGCTGGAGGGCCACTGTGAGGCGGAACTGACCTCAGTGGGTAGCTCAGATGACGGACAACGCACACATTCACAAAGTTGCATCATAGGCTGCAGTTATCACGTGGGTTTTTAGAGGTAAGCTTTCTTTCTTCTTTTTTTTTTTTAATGGGCAAATTGTATGAGTTTCCTTTTTATTTGGGGGGAAATGGAAGCAGGAGTGGCATCCACTTCCCAAACAACTCTGGAAATTCTATGAACTTTGATAAATGTTGATAATTACAGAAAGGCTTCAGGCCTTTTGTTCATAGCATTGCTATGAGTCGTGCTCAACTCAAAGGCAATCAACAATAACAATGTACTATTTGCCATATCATAAGAGTATTGGAATAGAACATATATGTAATGTAATAAAACATAACAGTAAAATTAACTTTTATGAATAAACTTAGATATTATTATTTAACTTAAGAAAAAGATTTTTTAAACAACTTTAAAATTTCCTGTGTGCTTCCCTTAAATAAAAATCCCCACCCTGTCTCAAAAATAACAATTTTTTTCTGAATTTTATGTTTGTTTCTCCCTTGTTATTTATGTTTTTTGCTCTCAGTTTGTTAACATTTCATCTCAACTTAAGTAAATTAGGTTCTCAGCCTAAAACTTAGCATATAAAATTGCTTATAAGTAGGTATCTGGGCATGGTTGACTTAAAAGTACATGTAACTAAATGTTATGATCAAATTTGGGCCCAGGAAAGAGAGAACTGTTTCCCAAATCCTACAAAATTAGCCCTTGAATTTTGCTGAAATTGTAGGAAACATTTGTTGTTGTTGTTGCTGAATTTGTAGGAAATATTTGTTGTTGTTGTTACATCCCATCAAGTCGCCTGCAACTCAATTGGACCCTATGAAGTCTGACTTTTGATACAGAAATGACTTATCTTCGGGAATGGGAGGCAATGCCTTTGTGCTTTTACCCCTTTATACCAAAGATAAATCTCCTTTCTTCTCTTTGTCCTTTGAAGAAGTTCTCTGAGTCAGTTTCCTTAGCTGTAAAATGGAATAGTAATATATTCACAGATTCCTCTGAGGAACAGGGCCATGTTAGGCTTGTGCTTCATAATCTGTAGGGAGCAGCTGTAAGGAGTCTTCTGCTACAACCCAAAAGGCTTCTGGGAAATGCTTTTCCTATAAGCCTCTTAAATGAAGAGCATGGAAAAGAGTAAGACTTCCTTTCCATTATGCACTCCAATTTTAATCTATTTATTCCTCTCATTGTTCCTAAGTATTACCAGAGAACGTTATTTTTCAGGCACTGTTCTTTGCTGTGTGACCAGATATTTAATGTTCTTTGGTACCTGAAGTTCCCAAGTTTATGCTCAGTTTAAAAGCTATGCTTTTAGATAACCAGGGCCTCTACAGTAGTTTGCACGGGGCGGGGTGGGGGGGGTGGCGGGTAGAAGGCAAAATGTAAGTGAAATATCCCTGAGTGATTTTTTTTTCTGGTTTTGGCAGTCCAGTATTGGCTGTAGTTAAGTGAACAGTGCTATAGAAGGAAGCTCTGGTAGCACAGTGTTAAGAAGCTGCACCACAATCCCCAACACAGCAGTTCAAATTCAGCAGCTGCTCTACAAAAGAAAGATGGAAAATCTCCTCCACCTCTGAGAACCTGCTGGAGGGTCAGCCATGGTTCGGTTCCAGCTCAAAGCCAACAGCAACAATGGTAAGGAGTTGTGTTGCCAACCTGAAGGCACGCACACGTTTTCCATCTACCAGCGGCTCCAGGGGAGGGAGACGGACAATCTCCTCACAGGCAATTTACTGCCTCTAAAAACCCTCTGCAGGGTCAGTTATGAGTTGGTTCTCATTCAATGACACATAACAACTCAATGATACATAACAACAACACTTTAGTAACTGTGTTCAAGTTCATTCACATAATCAGAGAAAACAAAATTATAATTACATAGAACAGAAACATTTGTTTAAAATATTAAAAAAATCAAAACCATTAAAATAGAGAAATATTTTTTAATAACAACCTTTATATGTTGTTGTTGTTGTTAAGTGCCATCGAGTCGCAGGTGACTCATAGCGACCCTGTGAAGGAGAGTCCTCAACGACACTTGGGTGCCTTTCATCCTCTCTCCAAGTTCATAGGGTTTCTGGAGGCAAGCAATTATGGAAGTGGATGCCACTCCTCCATCCAAGCGTGTTTTAATCAGGGGGCTCCACCCCACTCTCTGTCCACATTGGGTAACCAGCCATTAATGCATTTGACACATCAGTGTCACAGAAACCTTTATATAGAGAAGGATAATAAGCCTTTATCTTAAATCAACATAAAAAAATCTGTTCTTTTAGCTTAAATGACTTACCATTTCCTTATATACATACTCACATGTAATAAAAAGGGAAACACATTTTAATATTATCTTTAGACATTTTTTGAGATGCCATCACTTTTATAAAACATTTACACAGCATGCTGCTGTCAGGTGCCATGGAGACAAAGACTCCTAGTGACCGTATGAACAACAGATCTGAGCTCTGTCCTGTCCTGTGTCGTCCTCACCATCTCTGACACCCTCCCGCCCACTGCTGCAGTCACTATGTCAGTCCATCTGGTTGAGGGTCTTCCTCTCCTTTGCCAACCTCCACATTTCCAAGCATGATGTTCCTCTCTAAGGAATATCCACTCCTGGCAACATGTGCAAAGTGTGTGAGGCGATACACAGCGTAGCATGGTGGAAATAAGCAGTGGTTCTAGAATCACTCTAGCTTCAAGCTACGCATCCACTATTACATAGCAGGCTTGAAAACTTTACAGAGTAGAGCTAATCTGCATCCACAGGACACCAGTCACAAGGCCATGATTGATGTATGACGGCAACTACCCGCAACAATGACTACGCATATGTTTATTTCCTGTGTTAAGTAACAATCGAGTCAAAGTTGCTTATAATTGAAATAAAAATTTTATAATATCTACAAGGATATTCAGCCTATGGAACAGAAGGAAAATATTATTTTTTTAAAAAAAACACATAATGTAAATGTCATTTGCTTTGCATAGCATCATTTGTTTTCCATTTTCTGAGTGGAGCTATAGGGGAACTGACGGAAGAAAAATCGTACCCCAGGAAGGAAAATCAATGTGATGGACATGAACACTGCCACCAATCTAGCCTAGGGATTTATTCGATGACACTACTATACTGTTAACCTTCACTCATCTCATTTATTATTTGGGAGAAACTGCTGCAAAGAGACCAGAAAGTGAACAGAATAATGATGTTTTTATGGCTCCTAATGCAGATTGTTATTGAAAATCTGTCAATTTTACTGGCAAGCTTCTGGCTCAAAAATAAGATCCTCATTTATAATTTGGAGGTGGCGATTACGAAAATGATGGGAAGTAACTGGGAAATAAAAAATAACTATGATGATGAAAATGATATAATTATCTTTCTCATTAAAAACACGAAGCATTCTATTATCATTAGGAGGTGGCAATATTCTCTTTAACAGCTGCTGTTACTGAACTAAAACACATCAGAATAGCAGAGAAAATACATTACCAATCACCCGAATGGTGAAAAATAGCTACTGCTGAAAATGTGCGCGTGAAGCGAAACACAACACAGCAGGCTGGATTGCTCGTGCACAGAAACCAGAGCGAAGCCACTTACGGGAACTTCGGGGATCAGTCTTAACTTTTCTCCCGAGATTTCTTTCAGGGAAGTTTTGTTAATTGAAGCTGGCACTGGATGGGTTGGTAGGTCTTCTGCTTTGAGAATGGGATCTGGAGTTTTCTGAGAAGACTCACACCTTCCGGGGGGAGAAAGGCCTGGTGTGGGCACCAAACTCATTTGAAAGTCCTTTCTTCCTATCTGCTTGGCCAGGGAACTCTGGCTCTTGGATGCTCCTGCTTCTGTGTAGGTGCTTTCATATCCTGTCTTTGTCCATCTCGCAGCCTTGCCCGGCACATTCTCTAATGTCAACCGAGTTAACCCTGAAGGACTAGTTGCTGGGCTTGGAGGACCCTGGATACTCTGGTTACCCTATGTTGGAGAACAAAGTAAAAAATCAATTTGAGCAAAAATTTATGTTAAACAAGTTACTGAGTACACATTCTTAATAAGCTCAGATATTCAGGTAATAAAACAAAAGCACGTGTTTTAGTCTGTAATTAAAACTACAGTATAAGTAACAGAAGGAAAAAACCCCCAAACAATATAACTAGTTATAAGTCATTTGATAAAACTCCCTGCTATGTGGCATTTGGTTTGGGTACAGCATACATTTTACTCCTGAATAAAGAGACACCACTTAAGAATTAATCATAAATCTATTTTAAAAGAAGATCCATGGGAAGGTTTCTACATCATCTAAGATGGTGTACTGTGACTTTCTGAAAGCTAACTCCATGGAAAACAAAGAACTGGAACTTAGTTGTCTAGCAAATTTAAGCAGGAAAATGTTTTTGGATGGTCATACCTAAATATTTGCGTGTAATTACCAGAATTAGTGGAATATTTTTTCTTCTCGTATTATTAGTGTTAAAAAGTTCACAGAGGAGCCTGGTATTCCCTTCAACCATTCATACATACATTGTTTTATGACATTGCCAGCAATCCTTACATGTTATCATCATGCTTCCCACTATCTCCCTGTGGTTCTTGCGACATTCATCCCTCCATCCTCTCCTCACTTCTCAGCTTTATACTTGGACAAACGCTGCCATGGTAACTCTGAGTGTCTGAGTTCTAGGTGTTGACTATCTCTCTGGTGTTACTGTTCACCAGACAGATCTGTTTATTGTCTGGCTGTACGTTGTGCCACGGGGATGAGTTTAGCTTTAGGTTCAAAGGGTGGTTGAGGGTCATAGTCCTGGGGTCCCCACCAATCTCTATCAGTGTAGTAAACATGACCATTCTGATGATTTTGAGTATTGTTCTCAATTTATCACATTTCAGAGGGAAAGATCTCTTTCAGAGCTGCTGCAGGTGCTAGCCAGGCAGCATCTAGTTTTTTTTGTTCTTAGGGTTGTGGAAGTTGAGGAGCACAAGGGTGATATTTTTTAAAATTTTCTTCACTCTTTCTCTCTTTAGAAGGGAGAGATCAACAGTGGTGACTTACCAATGCAAAGTGTACAACAGTGTTGTGGACCATGTTATGCACATTGATGTGAGGCTACAGTCCTGAGGCTCTGTCACCAATGACCCATTTCCTTAGGATGTGTGCTTCTGGTTAACAGGACTACCTAATATAGAGCCTGTTGGTTCTACTATCCACATAGATATGTGTGTAGCACATATAAATACTCATGTTGAACTATCCATGAACATTTATAGCTTGGCAGATGATTGTGCTAGCAAAGTGCTTTTGCATGCAGTATTGTTGGGAAGGTTTTTTGTTCCATACCAAGAGACAACAGTCTGGTTTGCAAAATATTTTTCTTATAAGAAAATTCCAATTATGCTGAATATAATTGTTTGGAAAACAGACAGAGAAAGCTACAACAACTTTGTAAGTGTACACTTTTGTGATTATTTCCAGGTAAGCAAAAGTTTAAATTTTTAAAATCTGAGAAAGAGGAATCACAAATAAAGTCAAGAGCTATGAAAGTAAATAACGTAAACAAGAAATACAGTGCTATTCCTCTTGGTAGATTTTTATGTTATAAAGTAATAAATTCAACAAAATAACTAATGTGAACATTGCTTATACTTGTCACAGTAGATTTTTCAATTTTACTCATCTATTTAAATGTGTCATAAATAAATGGATGTTAAAATGATAAACTTAGGAAAGGAAATAGTCAATAAAAGCAGAGTACATTTAAAAGACATCATTTTATATCTAACATAATATCTATTTATCTATCAATCAAAATTTAGTGTTAGAAGGCAATTCCCCTCCTCTCCACATACAGTCATACAGAGGCAAGAGGCTAGTTATTTCCAAACTTTGGCATTTTAGAAACAAAGTATTTGAATGTATGTTGGATTATTCATCTTCTTTCCAAGTGTCCTTTGTTCTTGGCTGTCATACACACCTATATATAAAGGCCCTCTCTAAGGCAAAATTCTCACTCAGTAGAATAAAAGTGGGAATAAAGGGAAGAGAGCCTGTTCCAGGTTGGACATGGGACAAAGGAAGAATTTAACAAACCTTTTCATTAGAAGGGAGCACGAAGGCCAGTCCTTGGAATAAAATATGGGAAAGGTAAAGGATATGAAAAAGAAAGGATGACATTTGACAAGATGGACTGACACAGTGACTGTCAGAACAGGATCACGTATATCAGAGATAAAGCGATGGTGAAAGTAGGGCAAGGTTCACATCTGTTCTTATGGGGTCACTAGGAGTTGTAGTCAACTCGAGGACACTGAACAATAACAGCAAGAACACCAAGAGAATATGACTGATTTAGGGAAGTTGTTGTTGTGTACCACAGAGTCGAAACCAACCCACAGCTGACCCTCTGGCAGGTTTTCAGAGGCAGTTAATTGCATGGGAGGAGACTGCCCATTCTTCTCCTGCAGAGTAGCTGGTGGATTTGAACCACATGCCTTTGGGATTGCAGCTCAGCTTCTTGCCACTAGGCTACCAGTGCTTATGGATAGATAAATCTATCTATCTATCTATCTATCTATCTATCTATCTATCTATCTATCTATCTATCCCATCCATCCATCCATCCATCCATCCATCCACCCAGTTTATCTATATATCTATTTGTCTGTTTAGCTATCTCTCTTATCTGTCTTTCTAGTCTTTCTCACTCTAATCGACCTATCTACTTCCTTGTCTACCTATCTATCCACCTACTTACTCACCTACTCTACCACCAACCATTTATCTGTTATTACTCTGGCTCTTTTCTTTTCTTTCATATCATGGATAAGTTGTTGCAGTAGGTACTGCAGGTGCTGGGGACATAAAGAAAATGAGACCCCAATCCTTGCCTTCTAGGGACATTATCCTTAAAGTATCGAGGAAACATTGAATGATTTTAAGTTGGGAAATGCCACAATGAAATTATATTTCGGAAATCTCTCTGTAATGTCATGAAATATAAAACATGGATCAGTTTGTGTAGTTGTGTGTGTGTGCATAGAGTGTAGTAGGGTGGGTTGTGGAGACCATAAAAAGGGAGACTAAAAAAATATTACAATGTTAACTTAGTTGTTAATAGAAAAGGCAGATGTACGGATTTGAGAGTAGTGGTGGTAAGAGAAAAGGCTGATGTATAGTTTTGAGAGTTCTATAAGAAAGGAGAAGGAAGGAGGAGTGGCATCTACTTCCATAATAGCTTGCCTCCGGAAACCCTATGAATCTGGAGAGAGAATGAAAGGCACCCAAGCATTGAGGACTCTTCTTCATAGGGTCGCTGTAAGTCGCCTGCAACTTGACTGCACTCAACAACAACAACAATAGAAAGGAGAAACAGAGGTAGTCTCCTCCAGTGTGATTTACAGCCTCATAAGGTCAACTATGCCTAGTGGTAAGAAGCTGTGCTGCTATCCCAACAGCATGTGGTTCAAATCTACCAGCTGTTCTGTGGAAAAGGATGGACAATCTCTTCCCATGTGATCTACCACCTCTGAAAACCCACTAGAGGGTCAGCCATGGGTCAGTTCCAACTCAGTGGTACTCAACAACAAGGTCAGGTACGAGTTCATTGCAACACAACAGCACATAACAATATGGAAGGAAGATCATGTTATTCTTAGGGAGTCTCAAAAAATTCTTTATAGAGAGTCTAAATTTCTAATCTTGTCATGTTATGACTTTCATTTCTTATGGAAATGGTAAGCAGATGATTGTGTTTTCAAGAAAGGTTTACCAGTCTTTAGACTCCTAAAAACCAGCTTGATAGGTATAATGAAGAGTAGCTTCAATGTGTCTAAGGGCCTTTTAAACACTTTTTAAAGACAACGGAATACTTTTCCCCCTTGGCATTGCCCAGCATTCTTGTCTATGTCATTTTGATTTTCTGAGCTACATACACATATACATACACATATGCACATATGTTTACATGAAACATAAATAAAACAAATCCTCTCAACTGGACCAATAAACATTATCATGATAAATGCAGAAAAGATTAAGGCTGTTAAGGATTTAATTGGACTCAGAATTACAATCAATATCAAGAAATCAAACAATGCATTGTATTGGGCAAATAGGCTTCCATGAGCTTCTTAAAAATGCTAAGGAGAAAAATGTCATTTAGGGTTAAAGTGTGCCTGGTGTGAGCCATGGTATTTTCAATTGCCTTAAATGGATTGGAAAGTTGACCAATCAATAAGGGAGACTGATAAAGAATTGATGCTTTTAAATTGTGGTGTTAATATCAAACATACCAAGAAGTGTTAAGAAGCCAGACAACTTTATAAAACAGAATGCATTGGAAAGATTGCATGAAACATAGTGTGAGTGAAGAAAAGTGTGAAACACACATATATGAACTTTATAAGCAAACCAGTATAAAATAAAAAAGGAAAAAATAGCACACAACAAAATAAAATTTAATAACAACGACAAACCCCCCCACCCCCACCCCAAGTCTTTAAAGTGCAGCCGGAATGCTCCTTCAAAGCAAGGATGAAGACTTCATTTCACATATTTTGGGCATGTTATCGGGAGGGCTAGTCCACAGGGAACATCATCCTTTCCCAGCACTTGAGACGTACTGGTCTCAGGAAACGATGATGACTTTCTCCAGATGAGGAGAGGACCAGTAGAAAAGAGGAAGGCCACAGTGCCTGCAACAAGGGGCTTCAGCAGGACCAGGCAATGTTTCCTTCTGTTGTCCTTGGCATTGGTATGAGCTGGAGCCAACTCAAGGCCCTAACAATGGGACAATACATGTAACCATTACCTAGGAACCAAAAAGACATCAAGGTCTGTGAGTGGCACAAATGGTTTCTGTTCAACTATGTTGAGATGTTCAAGTGCAAACCTACCCCAATGCATGGCAAAGGAGAGACCTGGAGAGCTGTTTCTGTAAGATTAGCCACCAAAACTCCCGGAAGTTCGCTTCTACTCGTGGGATTTCCATTAGCCAGAATGAATAGCAGAGCTCAGTTTTTGGTTTATAGAAGATACAGTAAGGAGGACATAGACGCTGCCCTCAAGAGGCCTAAATCTAACAGAAGAACATTTATAATAACAAAAAGTGAGGTAGTAAATGCCATTTAAAAAGTTTCTGATGGACTAGTGGGAGATAACCAGATGCTCACTATATCATTCAAAAGCACCAAACATACAAATCAATTTATTAAAAAAGTGTAATTTTTTCCCCCACAAGTAAGCTGATAAGTAACAAGTAATTGAGAAGACCATGGCCTGGATTAGGTGCACCTTTGTATCTAGACTGGCACCGTTGCTCTTCAGCATTCTGGAGAGGTCCATGACAGCAGATTTTCCCAACGCAATTCGTCTTTTGACTTCCTAACTGCTGGTGTTAAGAGTGTTGACTATAGATCCGAGCAAGCTGTAATTGTTGACAACCTCAATCTCTTCTCCATCTAATATGGTGCTGCCAATTGGCTGTACATAGGGTCACTATACAGCGCAAGTGACTCAATGGCACATAAAATAATAACACACTATAACAGA
>NW_006399863.1:2029166-2038522 GCF_000299155.1 Elephantulus edwardii | reverse complement strand
AGGGCTGTTGTACATAGGGTTGCTATGAGTCGCAAGAGACTCAATGGCACATAACAACAACAACAACATAAGTACCGATCTCTTTCAGTCAGTTGGCCAGGTAGTTGTCCTCCCAATTTCTTGGAATTGCCTGGGGAGTATGTGCAGGGCTGCATGAAACAGATGCTGATGCTTTGAACCAGCTCATTCCAGTTTGATCCTCTGCTTGAAAATATGTATTTCCACACCAGACATGGAACCAGAATCTACATTTTAACAAATTTCATATGTATACATAAGAATCACCTGTTGTTGTTGTTGTTGTTGTTGTTGTTGTTGTAAAGTACCGTCAAGTCGCAAGCGACTCACAGCGACCCTATGAAGGAGAGTCCTTGATGCTTGGGTGCCTTTCATCCTCTCTCCAAGTTCATAGGGTTTTCGGAGGCAAGTTATTATGGAAGTGGATGTCACTCCTCCTTCCACGTTTGTTTAATCGGGGAGCTCCACCCCACTCTCAGTCCGCAATGGGTAGCCAACCATTAACGCATTTGACACATCCGTGTCACAGGGGTCAGCCTCATAGCAATCACAAGTGACCGAGGGACGGCAACTTGTACACCAGGGCTATACGACCTAGAGGAATGTCTGAACAAAAACAATGAAAGACTGGCCTGAAGGCCGCAAACTAAAAGTCACCCACCTTTAGGGATCTTTTTAAATTTTTAAATTGATTCGGTAAAGGCAGTGTGAAAAAAAAAATTCAGTAGTGGGTTGATCTGGTTAAAAAATCTGGGAAGAACAGAAGCATGAAAGACATCATCAGGCCAATTAACTGTTACGTTTCTTGAAACTATAATCCTAAATCTCCACACTACGGCAACAAATTCTATGAAGTTTTTAGTTGTAACCCAAGGCCTCAGGCTACCAGTATTTAACATTTTGATCAAAATTCTATGATGAATACTGATCAAAAAAAGGAAAATACAAAGCCTTTCAAATTTTTATGGACTTCAGGCCTTCTGGAGCAAAGGGGTTTTGATGAACCACTGAAAATACTAGCCTGAGATAATCTCTTAAATGTAAAACTAAAATTATTCCCCATAAGTCTTCTTAAAACCAAACAGTTTCACTTAATAAGTAAAAAGAATATGCCTTGAGCATTTTGATCTTTTAAGAGCTGTTGATATAGCATCAAAGCAAAACAGCAACTGGAAAGATTAAACAGCAACTGTAGGGGGCATGTAGATTTTACATTGACGAGAGAGGAGCTACAGAAAGAACACTGAGAATGACTGACTAATTTTAAAGATTTTAATCAATGGCACCACATTCTACACATGGAAACAATCAAATAGGTACTCATTTGGCTGTGCATATTCTCAACAACAAAATAATTTTTTTTTAAAAAAAATATGGAAATGCCTAAATTGAAGAATTTGGAGTGGGTACAGAAGTCTTCAGGAGTTTGGAACTTCTGTGTTATGAATATGACACAACCCTGCTGGCTGAAACCGAGGAGGACCTGAAGTGCTTGCTGCAGAAGGTCAAGAACTGCAGCCTTCAATTGACTGAAGCTCAACATCAAGAAAACAAAGATTCTCACCACTGGGCCGATTGGCAGCATCATGATGGATGATGAAGAGATTGAGATTGTTGACAGCTTCAGTTTGCTTGGCTCTACAGTCAACACTTTTGGTACCAGCAGTCAGGAAATGAAAAGACAAATTACATTGGGAAAGTCTGCTCTCAGAGACCTCTCCAAAGTACTAAAGAGCAAAAATGTCTGTTTGGAGACTAAGGTGTGCCTGATACAGGCCATGGTCTTTGCAATTACTTGCTATGCATCAGAGAGCTGGACAATGAATAGGGAAAGAGAATTGATGCCTTTGAGCTGTGGTGCTGAAGAAGAGTGTTATATACCATGGACTGCTAGAAGAACAAACAAGTTCATCCCCGAGAGAGTAAAGCCAAGCTGCTTTTTGGAGGCAAGGATTCTGAAGCTCTGTCTGACATACTTTGGACATGTTGCAAGGTGGGACTAGTCCTTGGAGAGGGACGTCATGCTTGGGAGGGTGGAGGGACAGCGCAGGAGAGGAAAGCCCTCAATGAGATGGATTGATTGATTCATTCACTGGAGTAATGGGGATACGTGTGTTGGAGACAGCAAGACTGGCAAAGGATAGAGCAGGGTTCAGGCCTGTTGTACATAGGGTTGCTAATGAGTTGCAGGCAACTCGATGGCACATAACTACAACAACAACAACAACAACAACAACAACAACAACAACAACAGAAGGCTTATCTTAACCGCTCTGTTAAATGGTACCAAGTCAGTTCTTTCTCATAGAATTCTATAGCATTTCCCATAGGATTAGTATTTTTTTTTTAAATTTTATACTGATTTACTTAGAAAGTTCGTATACATTGTTTTTCACACCAGATCTTTCCCCTTTCCTTTACCCACCCCTCCCTCCACCCATCAAATTTTGTGACCCTATGATTAACACCCCACTCCCCTCCTTGGATCCTCAAACTCGTTCTACAATAAGGGTTAACGCTAATGGAGCGGATTGTTGGGACTTTTCCTCCACAGAGCAGCTGGTGAGGTGGCCTCGGGGTGAGAAGCAGCACTGCAATCTCAAGCATGCAGCTGGGATCCCCCAAGCTGTTTCACTGAAGAAAAGACAGGCAATCTCCTCCTATGCTAATACTTTTCTCTAAACTCCCACTGGAATGGCAGCTACGGGTCGATTTTAACTATACGGCACACAACAACCTTCAGTTCGCAGCTAAGTGCTTAACCATGGTGCCACCAGCTCTCCTTCTTAGTGTCACAGAAACACTGAATGGGATTTACCCTGAATTCCAACAAGGGGAACTAGAATGAATGAGGAAGAAAAGGTAATTTGAAACTGAAATGAAGTAATATTTGGGTTGGTTTCTCTTTTAGAGTAGAAATAGTGACTGAAAAAGATTCATTTTAATTTTAACAAGCATTAATAAGTATTAAAGTATTAATACATATTCACTAACAGGGATTCATTTTAATATTAACAAGCATTAAAAAGTACTAAAATATTCATTTTAACACATATTCACAAACAGTGGTGCACTGGCAAAACCCTATCCCTATTTTTAGAAAGGCCTTATTTAAAAGGAATAAAGTAAAAAACAAACCTACTTCTATTAAGTCAAGTTAATTCCAACTCATGTAAGGTTTCATTGAGTATCCAAGGCTTAAATGTTAATAAAGGTGATAACCTCACAGCTCCCTTCTCAAGTAGCTGTTGGGGTCAAACTGGGAGCCTTTTGATTTGCAGTCCAACACCTAACCTACCACACTACCAGGTCTTCTGTTTTATGTACAGATGACATTGACATACTTCATATAACTAATTCATTTGGGGTGTATCGGAGACGGTGCGATTGGCACAGGACACAGCAGAGTTTAGGGATGTTGTACATAGGGGCACTATGAGTTGCAAGCGACTCGACGGCACAATAACAACAACAACAACAACAACAACAATTCATTTGGTCCCAACAAGGGTTTTGGGTTAATTTTTCTATATATTTACATCGATTTATTATAAGTGTAAGAAGTTAGCTTATTATGATCTGATTGAAAAACAACCACATTTTGTCCTTCAGTTTATCATTTAGCTACTGAAAACCTGTGTGGCAATTGAATAGGATTTGTCAGAGTGGTAAATTCTAATGCCATTTCGCATTCCAATCATCTGTTCATGTTTCTCAGAAGAACAAACACAAAATGCTTTTGATTTAACTTAAAAATATTTTTTTAAAGTCCCAAATCTCTTGAACTGTTTGTCTTCTGGGCTCAGAAACATTTGTTTGTTAAATATTCAATCACGCCCCGGTGCCAGGAACATCAATAGACTTTGCCTGATTAACTGTAGCACAGCATATGCACAATGAAGATGAGAATGATTTCCCCAAGGAAGCAGCACTTCCTCTGTTGAACCACGTTTCTTAAAAGGACGTGCAGATGGGCATTTGGACAATAATTTCTGGATGCACGAATCGGATTGCTCTTGCTGGGTTGTAATTTTGAAAAGATCATTTTAATGACTCTTGAGGGCCACCTACTTGGAGCAGATGGGACCCAGGCTCTTTGAATTGTAACTTTAATGTTCAGTGAGTCAGGACAGAACTCTCTTTTAGCCTTTGTAAAAGTGAATGATCATATTTATTTATATTTCAATTGATTTTTAATTCAGTCCATCATGGAAAAGTGTCTTGTTCAAAGTTCTATGATAAAATACATCTGGCTACATTCCACAAACAGGCTGAGTGGCTGTTTGAATATGTAACTGAGATGCAGCCAGGAGAGTTTTTTAAATATGTCCAAGGTTTCAGTGACTGAATGTACAATTGAGGGCAACTTTAGTGGGACAATGGTACTCATAAACTACAGAGACGGCAGGTGGAAGCTTCTCTTGTCAACGGAAGAGCACAGTTATTTACACAAATACAGCGACAGTTATTCTGTCATACAGAATGAAAAAGAAACTAGTTCTTATTTGATGATTGCAAGGTGGACAATTTAAACATATTTTAAGTATCTTTATTAACAACTACTACCAAAAATTATTTCCACTTCTACCTCTTAAATTTTTAAGGAAACTATTAAATTAGCTTCCCCTGAATGGGTAAAGACAATTTTTAGTGGTGTCCTATATTGCATTTCACTAGTTTGTAAGGCAGATGTGACTGTTTTTAGCAGCAATTAACCTGCAGCATGCTTGTATTAAAAACTGTTGAGCAAATGATCTCTGTAAGAATCTTTTACTTATATACAATGATGCTTGATAGGCAAATCACAGGACAAGGTACAGGGACTATATGGGTAAAGGCAAACGTCATCATGTGAATATTTGGGGAAAATGATAAGAGTCGTCTGTTTCAGACAAAAACATACTTTTCTGCAAATTAGGCTTAATGCTCTTCTAAATGATTGCACTTTAAAGTTATAATGTAAAATCTATTCACAATTATGTGCATATAAAAAAATGCCAGTACTTCCCTTTGCTGTAATCTGTCTTTAAATTGGTTTGTGTAATGTGATTCATATACTTTGTGTTTCATTCATGTACATTGTTTTGATAACCATCATTCATATACACTGTTTTATATAATCAATTACTCTTGAGCTATGTCTATTATCAACCCTTCTTTTCAAGTCTCATTGAATCCTTCCCTACACCCCCGCGCTACTAACCTCTGGTATCCTGGTGATTTGCCCTTCCCCCTTCCTATGGCCCTTGAGAACATTTATGAGTATCTTGCTCAGTTATCTCCTATTTTCACAATAATTGTCTTTTGCTATCTGTGTCCTTACGTGACTGAGTTAGTGAAAGTGGTAGAATGTCAGATCATAAGAAGGTAAGGGTTTTATAGCCTTCTTTACCTCTCTATAACAATGTAAAGTCAAGTCTTAGGAAGGAGGCAGGGGCGTGTAATGTTTTTAGGAAGGAACAGTGTCAGTAGATAATAGTAAATGCATGCAGATGTAAAGAAGCTAAAAGGATTAGACACATAGAAGGTGAAGTATGCCTGGACAGTTTACATTGTTGATAGGGTGTCAGGAGCTATAACATCAGCTCTGACTCAGAGAGACCACCGGAGCAACAGAATGAAACATTTCCTGGTCCTGAGCCATTCTCACAGTTGTTACTATAGAAAGTTTATAACGTTATATAGTAATGCAGAATATACATTATTATTTTACAGGGGAAAAACGTAAGGCAAAATATTAAAAATGGAGTCCTTCCATTCTTCTAGTACATAAGCTGGCAATTAAAAGTGTTTCAAAGCTACGCAGAAACATGTGAAGCCTCATGTGGAGTAAATCATCCTTTCTATTGTGTGTATGTA
The DNA here is from genome assembly GCF_000299155.1 of Elephantulus edwardii. Taxonomy (NCBI): domain Eukaryota; kingdom Metazoa; phylum Chordata; class Mammalia; order Macroscelidea; family Macroscelididae; genus Elephantulus; species Elephantulus edwardii. Next base: position 2,032,645 of record NW_006399863.1, on the reverse strand, counting down.
AGTGTGTGTGAGAAAGCAATTAAAAATCATTAGCCAAGTGTGCAGGAGTGAGTCGTTAATGGCATATCCCAGATTTATATGTTATCAGGAAAAAACACATTAAAATGGAATGGCTTAGCTACTGAGTGCTGAAATTACCTTGGAATAACAAACAGGAGAGCTGGGAGGGAGGACTGAAAGGTCCTTTTAATCTATTGTTTATAAATTTGTTCTTCCCAGGCCTCCAAAGAGTGAGGTGGTGAGAACTGGACGCTTACTAGCTAATTTGAACACTAAGGGTAGGCAGCCCACATAACTCATGTCCAAATACGGATAAATTTTTGGCTCCAATTTTTCAATTTGGACTGTTAGACAAGACAAATCACCTGGCTGTGCAAATATCCACTGCAATATATGATACATAGCCAGGATTTGGGGTAGGGGAATGGGAGGAAGAGACAATATTTCTAAATGAAAAATTAAATTAGAAGAGTTATATTAACATAACGCTAACTACTTCAAGTTGTAAACCAGGGGTATACACTAGAAACCACACTGGGAATAGTGGCATAAGAGTACAAAACAGAGACAACAACTGTAATGTGTGGTTTGTTTTCCTTCAGTTGCTGTAGTAACTTGAGAGGCACTCTGCTTTACTACCTTCCCTAAAAGAATTTGCTTTACATGACAGGCTTGATTTTACAGCTCGCCACAAAATGTATTTCCATAGTGTGCTTTCCTTATAAAAAGTACAACTTCAAACTTAATTGGTTACCATGAAGATGTGGCTGCCTAGGGAACAAAATATACAGTAAGGCAAAGACTGATGCAGCATTAGTCAAAGAAGTCACAGTTTTGAAACTCTCTTGATTTTTTTTCACACTACTGAAGATACCACGTGTGAGTTAATTATTAGGAACGTAAATTACAAAGACAACATATCGCTGAGAGCTTATTTTAATTAGCCTTCAGTATCATCTATGAACTTTTCTTCTATCATAATAACATAACTTGAAGGTGCTTAGTTTACATGCTATTGAATGTATCGAATTTCTCTTTAAAACATTCAATGGCCTAACATCAAAGTCTTTTAATGACAAATTAAAAAATTCAAGCTTAATAAGTTATGTAATGCATTTGCAACAGATTCTTCCACCATTCATCCTCTATGACATTATGTTTTCTAATATGCTGGGGAGCTCTAGTGGCCTAGTGGTAAGAAGCTGTACTGTAATCCCAAAGGGACATGGTTCGAATTCACAAGCTGCTCCATGGAAGAAGGATGGACAGTCTCCTCTTGTGTGATTTATTTTATCCGAAAACCCTCTGGAGGGTTAGCTATGGGTCAGTTCTAACCCAGCGGTACACAACTCCTCCTCCAAGGACACAGCATTCTAAAATAATGCAACCAAAATAAGGATGCTTCAAGCAATTTTTACTAATAAAGTATATGTAAACAAGCATTTTAAAGATGCAATGCCATTTACCACTATTTTACAAAACTAACAAGTGAAAAATGTAATTTCAAAGTAGGGATGAGAGGGAGGAATGATAAAGAAAAAAAGGCAAAGATGGATTTATTGAAAAATCTAGAACATCCACTCACCAAACTCTGTAGCCCTGCTGTTTACCTGCTACGGAGGGGGTGAAGGAAATGGGAAGGATCCAGCAGGGACAGGAAAAGACAGGTTAGTGATAGACAAGGCCCATTTGAGATGAATTTTATGAAAGATAATACATGGGAATGATTGTACGAAACACAATGTGGAGGAAGAAGAGTGTGAAATATTGAGGGAGTTCTGGTGGCCTAGTGGCAAGAAGCTGCACTGCAATCCCAGAGGTGCACGGTTTGAATCCATCAGATGCTCTGCTGGAGAATGAGGGACAATCTCCTTCTGTACCAGTCAGATCCAATTTGACAGTACACACACACAAAAATATAACAAATTTAAAAAAGAACAGTGTGAAATACTTTCTTTTCTTTTTTTTGTGAAATACTTTCTAAGAAAAAAAATCTAGAACTTGTTAAAATATAGCCTGGCATGTACCTTAACTGTATCTCTTTAGTCCAACAACAAGCCCTAAAGGCTACATAAGGGGGCCAAGCTTCTGCCCCTCTTTCTGTCTGCCCCTTTCAGCAGCTCTAACTAGAAGGGGGCCCAGGCAGGTATTATATTAGCCTTGAGATGGTCTCACCACAAATCCCAGCCATATGCCAATGTCACTGTGATGGGCACAGAGGAGACCATACAGCTTTGCCAATGAAGTAACACAAGATAAATTTGTATTCAGTTTCACACAGTTGATAATAAATGGTGATAGACGTTAGAAGTAGAGTAGCCCTTTAGCAGAAGAAAGTGCTACTAAATGAAAATATTTACAACTAGTTTCTTCCATTTTACTATGAAGCTATTTTGCTTCTTCTCATGCCTCATCTTTCATAAGGGCAGAACAGCTAACTTTTCTCATGAGGTGTCAATTTAAAGGCAGTTTCTTTACAATAATCCCTCACAGTTTATTCTGAGAACGACAATTTTCCACCTGTCATGAAGTTTCTACTATTAGAGTAATTCTTTGGTATTAGGTACAGTGCACATGGGAAAGGATAAGCCTGGACCAATGGAAAAGGAGAATTAAGTCATTTTTCCTATTGGTCTATTCACTTGGAAGCAGGAGTGGCATCCACTTTCTGGAATAGCTTGCCTCTGGAAACCCTATGAACTCGGAGAAACAAAGAAAGTTATATAAGTGTTCATATCTTTCATTTATAGAGTCGTTATGAGTCGCCTATGACTCGATGGCATTTAACAACAACAACAATTCATCTATTCATGTTGTTGTTATGTACCATTGTGTCAGAACAGACTCATAGTGGTTCTCACTGACCTACTAGGGAATTTTCAGAGGCTGCAAGTTTTCAGAGGAGATTGCTCATACTTCTCCCATGGAACAACTGGTGGATTCAAACCTTATACTTCTGGGTTTGTAGGGCAGCCCCTTACCATTAGGAGTCTCCAGGGATGAGGATGCTGAAAGAAGGGAGACATGATTAGGCGCTGACGACAAATGAACAGTTTACAGCGACCCATCCAGCAGCTCCATAGGAAAATACATGGCAATCTGTTTCCCTAAAGTTATGGTCAAGAAAGCCTGTGATGCTGTTCTACTATGTCATGTGGATAAAGTGACTTGATGGCACCTAACAATGAAGATTAAAGTTAGAAAGGGACACAGATTCCAAGAGCAACAATTAAAAATGCTAACATCAAATGTACTCTTTATATATAAAAGGGCTGGTGTAGGTTTGGGTTTGGTATGATTAATATTTCATTGTTGTTGTTGTTATGTGCCGTCGAGTCGCTTGCAACTCCTAGCGACCCTATGTACAACAGCCCTAAACCCTGCTCTATCCTGTACCAATCTCACTGCCTCTGACACACCCATCCCGATTACCCCAGTCACTGAATCAATCCATCTCATAGAGGGTCTTCCCCTCCTGC
>NW_006399863.1:2027922-2029066 GCF_000299155.1 Elephantulus edwardii | reverse complement strand
ACAACTCAAAGGCATTGATTCTTCTATCATCCTTAGTCATTGTCCATCTTTCTGATGCATAGCAAGTAACTGCAAAGTACATGGAAATATTAATAACTCTATGTGCACATTCATTTCTCTTTTATCACCTTGGTGAATATTTTTTTGGTTGTATTGCATTTCCATTCTATTTTAAACACAGGAAAGGCACCAAACAGTTCTTCTGGTCTCATGACAAAGGGGGAAGTAGTTAATGGAGGCAATTACCCAAACTGACATATGTACCGACATAGCTACCCTATGCATAATAGCTCTGAATCCTGCCCTATCCTGAGCCAATCTCACTACCAATCATACACCTTCCCCTGTAACCACAGTTACTGTGTCAATTCTTCTCATCCAGGGTCTTCCTCTCTTTTGTTGTATTTCCATCCTTCCAAGCATGATGTCCTTCTCCAAGGACTGGACCTTGCTGGCAACATCTTCAAAGTATGTGAGATGGGGCCTCAAAATCCTTGCCGCCAAAGAGTAACTTGGTTTCACTTTCTCCAGAACAGATCTGTTTGTTTTCGTGGCAGTCCATAGTATGTTCAATACTTTTTTCCAGCACCAACTCAAAGGCATCTATTTTTTTTCTATCATCTTTAGTCATTATCCAGTTCTCTGATGCATAGCACGTAATTGCAAAGGCCATGGTCTGGATTAGGTAGGTACATCTTAATCTCTAGAGTGACATCATCACTCTTCAGCATTCTGGAGAGGTTAATGACAACAGATTTTCTAAAAGCAACTCACCTTTTGATTTTTTGACAACTGGTGGCAAGCACATTGATTGTGGAATGCAGCGGCTGAAATTGTTCATAATCTCAATCTCTACTCCATCTATCCTAGTTCTGCCAATTGGCACAGTGATAAGAATCTTTGTTTCCTTGATCCATATTGGAGATTGCAGTCCTTAACCTTCTGCAGCAGGTGCTTCAGGTCCTCAGTTTTGGCATGCAAGGTTGTGTCATCTGCATAGCACAGGTTGTTGATGAATCTTCCAACAGTTCTGATGTCATATTCCTCCTCATAAAGTCCAGGTTTCCAAATGATTTGTTCTTCATGTATATTAGAAAGAATTCATCCTTCAAAATATTGTATTTGAATTCTGTAAATAAACTAG
>NW_006399863.1:2015670-2019256 GCF_000299155.1 Elephantulus edwardii | reverse complement strand
AGGCGAAGCCCCAGAATCCTTGCCTCCAAGGAGCAGCCTGGTTTAACCCTCTCTAGGATGAATCTATTTGTTTTCTTGGCAGTCCATGGTACATTACACTCAGGAAAAGGATATTGTCAGATTCTTTGCACTTTACTGAAGCAACTAATTAAAAGATTGAAATACCCCAACTTCCTGCCAGGACAAGCCTACTCTCAGCTGGCTTGGAAGAATGGACTTAAGCTTATGGACTCTTTACTTCCCATTTTCCAAAAGACTGATCACTTAAAGATACTTAAAAGGGGTAGGGGGATGTTTGCAAGCCTACATAAAAATCACTTTCTAATTTCCCCCATTAATCTGGAGAAATTGACTAAGAATTCCCCCCTCCAAAATATGAATATCCATCATCAGAGAATATGGTAACATAAATGTCATACATAAATTCACATAGAATGGGGGGGGGAAGAGCTTATAATGAGCTAGGGTTCTAAAATATGTTTCAGAATGATATTTTCTTTTTCATAAGCTTTTAAAATACTTTGTACGAAGTTAACGGATTTTAAAAATCGATTCGTATTTTAAATAATTTCAAGCAGATGACCTTCTGTAAGGCAAATCCCAACACTAATCCATGATTCATTATCTAAACTTTAATTGGCACATCTCTTGAAATTCTGAGACCATATGGAAAATAATGAGTCCTAATAGGTCTAAGGTGAAAAGATGGCAAGGGAGTAAGAAGCCAGAGAGCCATCAATTCTGAATGCATAGCAACTGCAACATAATTCCCCAGAGATCTAGAACAGTGCGTTCTCAAGGTTTTACTGGTCTTGCACTCTTATAACTAAGCTGCATATTAACTTTCATTCTGTAAGACAAAGATTAAAATGAAAGAAACAAAAACAAACCAAAATGGTTTTCACAATTAAAAAGGAAATTGGCTGACTGTTAATAAAAAGGCAGCAATTTAGAGTTACCATAACAACCTGATGCAACTGTTGATTGACATGGCAATCTGCTACATTTTTATAAATAGCTGTAGGTTCCCCACCCCCTTCACTTCAACTGGTATGAGTGCTCCTTTGGAGCAAATGGAACAATTGTGCTTCAAAGCGATATCATTGATCAAACAGTGTACCTCTTCGCTGCTGTCTTCACTGCAAAACTCCTCCTCCAACTGGCCACCTCTCTGTGTCCCACAGCCATCCTCTTTTATATTTGAAAGAAATGGGCACTCCTCTGGGGACAGACTCGGAGTCTTGCCATGAGGTGCTGACCGTGGTCTGGATGAAAATGTAAAAATGCCCTCTGGAGCAAGCTGGCTTTCCTCTGCTTGAGGGTGATGCTCACTTTCCCTGCTGATTTCAGGCCACAGGGACGAAGCACTGCCTGAGTCATCATCCGGAAGTGAAGAGTGTCTGCTAGAGTCCAAATGGGGAATGTGCTCATAATTTTCAGGAAATATCCACTCATCTGACATTTGGAAAAGAGAATGCAAATTAGCATTCCACAGAAGTGTTATTATGTAGGCAGGAGCTTAGGTTAACATTTCTTGGCAAAACAGAGATTTATCAAGTAAGGCAAAAGCCAAGGAAGGCTATTCATCTACCATCTTGTAACATGCTAAACATTTAACTCATAGATCAGTGACTATAGCTACTGTGGCTACGTGATAGGGATTCATTTGCACTTCCTTTCCATCTGAGGAGAAACACTTGCCAGAAATATGTAAGACTGAAATAATTATCACCTGTCTTATTGCAAGTTCTGTATAGCAGAGTCTCATTAATTTAGACATTCCAGAGGGGAAAAGTCTTCCAAATTTAAAAAGGTTTGCATTACGACTATCTCTTCTTAACTGCAGATGGGCAAGGTACGTAACAATTTTCATCAAATAAAACAACTGATCATTATTTGGATTGTAAATCATAAAATGATTGATAGCCTTTCCCCCCCCTCCAGTTCTATTGACTGAAAGAGACTAATCTGTGGTACAAAACAGACTTTTCAAATAAATCAACAGTAATATCTGTTAATCTGACTAGAGAATTCAATAGACACATATTTAACTAAAAAGATCTCTGTGCTTAATTTTTTGTCAGCACTAACCCGTAGCTGACTCTCCAGTGGGTTTTCAGAGGCAGTAAAGCACCTACCATCTGAACTTCCAAGCCTTTGGGTTGGCAGTGCAACTCCTTACCACCACCACAGTTCCTCCCTAAACCATCAAGTTCCCCTAATTTTAATATCTAATTTTACAAAAGATTATTTTGACATAAATTTTAAAATATTATTTGTTTTCTTAAAACATTTCATATACTTGCACATTACTCTTGGGATAGAGTGTTATTACAAAATTTAAAAATACTCTTCAATATAAAACAAAGAGACTTTTTAAGTTTGTAGTCTAGGCAACTAGAAAAGAATACTTTTTAAATATTAAAGTCATGCTTATATTTCTTACTTCAAATGACAAGAGAAAAAGCTTGATCACTTTCTTAATTTCATTTATTTTCTTTTTTTTCAATTTTGTGCATCTGCTTTTGCTTTATTATTTGTTCAATTTTAGTTTCTGTTTTTTTTAAAATTCATTTTTATGAAAGTTTACAAAGACTTTGGATTCCCATTCATTCATTGTTGCACACTTTCCTCTCTGTCCACCCCTCACCCCCAGTTAGCTTTTCTCTTTGAAAGGTAAAAAAAAAACCCCAAAACTTTCATTGTTATACAATCCCCCCACCCCCCACCCAATCCACTCCACTATACAGCTTTCATTATAGACTCTTGTCATGACAATAATACCTAATCATATATTCCTCCTAAACAGTTTCCTCATCTGTTTTAATGCCATATACATTATTTATCCTTTCTTTTCTTAGCTTCCCCCCAACCTCAATGTTTGTTTTGCTTTACAGCCATGGCCTTATGCAGTCCTTTTGTGACTGAGACATTTCACTCAGCATAACATATTCCAGGGTCACAATTTTGTATAACAATTCATGAGTTCCTGGTTTTTCAAGGCAGCATAGTATTCCACTGTGTGAATACACCACAGCTTCTCTATCCATTCATTTGTTGTTGGGCACTTGAGTTGTTTTCAATTCTTTGCTATTGTGAATAAAGCTGCAATAAACATGGGTGAGCATATATATCTGCTTGGGTGGCAGTTATGGTTTCTTTAGGGTAAATTCCCAGTAGTGGAACTGCTGGGTCAAGTGGTATTTCTATTTCCAACTTTTTCAGAAAGGATCACAGTGCCTTCCAAAGTGGATGTACCATTTCATACTCCCACCAACAGTGAATAAGGATTCCAGGTTTTCTGCAAACTCACCAGCATTTGTTCACTGTTCTGTTAAATTTTGCTATTCTTACTGGGGTGAGATGATACCTCATAGTTATACTGATTTGCATCTCTCTTAGAGCTAGGGATTTTGAACATTTCTTCACGTGTTAGTTTTCCCTCTGAATGTCTTTTTTGGTGAAGTGTCTGTTACTATCATGGGCTCATTTTTCAATTGCGTTGTTTACATTTATCTTCTTGTGGTGCTTGAGTATTTTATAAATTCTAGATATAAGTCCCTTATGTGATAAATCATTACCAAAT
>NW_006399863.1:2009826-2010766 GCF_000299155.1 Elephantulus edwardii | reverse complement strand
GCCTTGAACACTAATGAGCGAAGACCAGATGAGTTGTGGGAGGATGTTAAATGTATCATCCAGGAAGAGTGCAGGCGGTCATTACAAAGAGAAGACCAAAAAATGGATGTCAGAAGAAACTCTTAAGATTTGGTGCATTAGCCTATAAATACCTATGAGATCATGTTGGCTTATTATGTCATTTAATTTTTCAGCATCTTTGTTGAGTTTCTTTCTGGTAGTTCTATCTTGTCTTGAGAGTGGTGTATTGTATAGTAGTGTTGTCTATTTCCTTTTTCAGTATTGTTAATGTTTGTTTTATGTATTTTGCAGGTCTTTCATTTGGTGTATAGATACTTATTATTGTTATGCCTTCTTGTTCTACTGACCATTTAAGCATTATGTTGTGACCTTCCTTGTCCTTTGTGATGGTTTTTTATCAGAGATTAATATTGCTACTCCTGCATTTTTCTGGTTGTGATTTGTTTGGTATATTTTCCCCACCTTTTTGTTTTCAGTTTTTCATTATCTTCTTTTTTCAGGTGTGTCTCTTGTAGACAGCATATTGATGGATTTTGTTTTTTTTATGCAATCTGCTATTCTTTTTCTCTTTAGTGGTGCATTTAAACCATTCACATTCAGTGTGATTATTGAGAATCAAGGTTTTATTTGTTGAGTTCTTTTTGGTGTTGTTGCTAGTTTCTTTGGTCCGTTCTACTCTTAGTCTTTCCTGCAATGATGATCTTGTTTTTACAAACTCTCTTAGGTTCTGTTTTTCTGGGAATATCTTGATCTCTCCTTCATATGTGATGGACAATCTTGCTGGGTACAGTATTCTTGATTGACAGTTGTGTTGTTTGAGTGTTTGATATATGTCATTCCACTGTTTTCTTGCTCACATGGTTTCTGCTGTGAAATCAGCACTTAATCTTATCTGCTCCCCCTTATAGGTTATTCTTTG
>NW_006399863.1:1994556-2008376 GCF_000299155.1 Elephantulus edwardii | reverse complement strand
TTTCACCCACTGAAAATATTCAATCATTGTTCTTTTAAATTCTGTGTCAGAAAGTTCCATCAGACTTTCTGGCTTCAGGAAATCCATTGATACTGTGTCATTTTTTGGTGGTGACATTTTGCTTTGCATTTGTGTAGGGTGTGAGATAGCCTGCTTCTTATGTGACACTGCTGTGGTAGAGCTTTTCATGTCTTAGGCAATGATGGGTTCTTGATCTGAAGTCACTGTTATAGAAGAGAGTAGGGCAAGCTATCCTGCCAATGTTTCTCTCTGAAATTCTGAGGAATGTTCAGTTCAGGGCCCGTGAGAGCAGCCTCTTGCTGCACCTAACTCTGACCAAAGTCCTCTGGATTAAAGGCACATTTGTTGACTGGACATGCAGGCATCAGTGTGGGGTGGAATGGGCATAGGGTGGATACCAGTATGGGGTGGGTGGCAGTATGGGGAGGGCATGCACGGGAACCTCACTCAGATTCCAGCTGTCTGGCTCTCACCCGGTGGCTCTCACTCAGTGGGACTCTGGGTCCAGAGAGGCTCTGGGTATGGCAGGGCTAAAGGAAACACAGTCAAATTCACGTTGTCCTGCTTGCTCCTGGTGGTTGAGTCCCACAGTAGCTTGGCTGGAGGCTTCCACTGTGGCTCACAAATTAATTTTTTTAATAACACACACTACAGTTCCCACTCAAATTCATACTGCCCTGCTTGCTCTCTGCACAATGCTCTGTGCATGTTGCTCTCTTTGGGCCACTCTCTGCACTCACTCTGCCATTTATTTTCTTGAAATTTACTTTTAAATTATTTTTAGTATTTTTTATTCATTGTTGCACATTTTCTTCCCTCCTCCCCCAGCCCACCCTGCAATGCCCCTCTTCTTCCAGATTGTTCTTATACATTTAACACATAATCATATATTTCTTCTGGACAGTTCTTTTCCTCATCTGTTCAATTGCAGTGTTCATTATCTATTAATTCTTTTCCCATTCTCTCTCCACCTCCTCATGTCTGTCTTATTATATAACAATGGTGTTATACAGTATTTTCCCTTTTGTGCCTGAGATATTTCAATCAACATAATTTCCTCTAGGCTCTACTATGCTGTGTAATGTTTCATGAGTTCATTGTTTTTCAATGCTGCATAGTATTCCATTGTGTGAATATACTATAGTTTTTCTATCCATTTGTTTATTGGGCACTTGAGCTGCTTCTGTCTCTTTACTATTGTGAATAATGCAGCAATAAACATGGGTATGCACACATCTCTTTGTATTGTGGCTCTGGTTTCTTTAGTGTATATTCCCAGTAACGGAATTGGTGGGTCAAATGGTATTTCTATTTCCAACTTTTTGAGAAAGCGCAAGACTGCCTTCCATACTGGTTGGACCATTTTGCATTTCCACCAGCAGTGAATAAGAGTTCCAATCTCTTCACAATCTCACCAGCATTTGTTGTTTGCCCTATTGAACTTTGCGATTGTTGCTGAGGTGAGATATCTCCTACTTATTTTGATTTGAATATCTTTGAGAGCCAGGGATTCTGAACATTTCTTAACGTGTTTCTTTGCCATCTGAATGTCTTCTTTGGTGATGTTTGTTCATATCCTGTGACCATTTTGTGTTTGGGTTGTTTACCTTTTTCTTGTTGAGGCGCTGGAGCATTCTAAATATTTTAGTTATAAGTCCCTTACCAGATAGGTTATTGGCAAATATTTTCCCCCCAGTCTGTGGGTTTTCTTCTTACTTTGTTGGAATTTTTTTTTTTTATGTGCATAGGGATTTGATTTTTAAATAGTCTCATTCCTCTATTTTGTTTTCTTCTGGTTGTTAATTATACTTTTCATTACTCTTCTAGATTAAGGCTTTTAGAGGTCTCCCTAACTTTTCTTTGATGAAGTCTTTGGTTTTACTTCTAGGTCCCTGATCCACTTTGAGTTTGTTTTTGTGTATGGTGTGAGGAGTGGGTCTTGCTTAAGTTTTTTGCAGATGGTTTTCCAACTTTGCTAACACCATTTGTTAAAGAGATTATCATTTCCCCACTTAACTGATTTCGTATCCTCGTCAAAGATCGGTTGACCATGAACTGATTTCTGGGTTCTCAATTTTATTCCATTGATGTATATGTTTCACTGTACCAGTACCATGCTGTCTTGACCACCATGGCTGAGATCAGAGAGTATAATGCCTCCGACTGTTTCTCTTTTTCAGTAGTATTTTGCTTATTCAGGGTCTCTTACCATTCAAGATAAAATTTGAAATTGCCTTTTCCATCTGGTTGAATAATGGAATTGGTATCTATATTAGGATTGTACTGAATTGTAGATTGTCTTTGGTTGAATTGTCATTTTCATGATATTGAGTCTTCTATCCATGATCATGTTCTATTATTCCATTTCTTTAGGTTTCTTTGTTTCTTGTAGTTGTTATTGTTGTTAGGTGTTGTTGACTCATGGTAACCCTATGAACAAAAGATGTGAACCCTGTTCTATGCTGTGCCTTCCTCACACTTCCTGACACACAAGAGGCCATTGTGGCTGTCAGTGTGTCAGTCCACCTGGTTGAGGATCTTCCTCTCCTTCGCTGACCCTCCTCCCTTCCTAGCATCATGTTCCTCTCCAAGGAATAGGCCCTCCTAGCAAAATGGCCAATGTATGTGAGGCTTTGCCTTATCATTCTTCCCTCCAAAGAGCACTCCAGCAGTGCTGTCACCAAGACATATCTGTTTGTTCTCTTGGTGGTCCGTGGGATGTTCAGTTCTCTTTTCCAGCATCACAGCTCAAAGGCATCAATTATATTTCTGTCATCCTTATTCATTGTCCAGCTCTCAGATGCATAGCAAGTAATTGGAAAGACCACTGACTGAATCAGATGTACTTTAGTTCTCAAACTGACATCTTTACTCCTCAATAATTTGAAGAGGTCTCTAATTATAGATTTTCCCAGTGCAATGTATCTCCTTATTTCCTGACTGCTGGTACCAAGGGTATTAATTGTGGATCTAAGCAAGATGAAGTTGTTGACAGTTTCAATCTCTTCTCCATCTACTATGTTGTGGCCTATCAGTCCAGTGAAAAGAATTTTTGTTTTCTTGACATTGAGATGCAATCCATATCAAAGTCTGCATTCCTTGATCTTCTGCAAAAAGTCCTCCTCACTTTCAGCAAGCAAGGTTGTATTATCTGCATAATGCAGGTTATTGATGAGTCTCCCACCAATCCTTATACCACACTCCTCTTCAGAGTCCAGTTTCTCAGATAATTTGTTCAGCATACAGATTAAATAGGTATGGAGTGAGACTGCAACCCTGACACACTCCCTTCTTAATTTTAATCAACGCAGTGTTCCCCTGCTCTATTCCACACAACAGCCTCCTGGTCCTGGTATAGGTTCCGAATGAGCACAATTAAGTGCTCTTGGATTCCCATTCTTCTCCATGTCAGCCACAACTTGTTAAGATCCACACAGTCAAATGCCTTTGTAGTCAATAAAACACAAAGACATTCTTCTGCTCCCAACTGGAGATTCTTACACAGGTTCCAATGACTTTTAAATACAAAGGTCCACCTACCAGGTCCTGATTGAGTAAATAAGAGGCTTCCAGTGCACAGTTTATTGTTAACTAAATCAAAATGGCCAATCAGCTTACACTTATTTTTCTTGTAGTAATGACTTGTAATTGTCTTTGTATAGGTCTTTTGTGTTTTTAGTTAGGTCTATTCTCAAGTATTTCATTTTGTGAATAGGTATTGTAGTTGGTATTTTTTTCCTTAGATCCATTTCTATATTCTCTTTGTCACTGTAGAGAAATCCAACAGATTTTGATATGAAGATGCTATGATAGTATACTTAGAAAACCCTAAAGACTCAACAAGAAAATTAGTGGGCCTAGTAGCAGAGTACAAGAAATACTTATTTAAAAATGCACAACTATAATCTAGATATGGTAATTTTACACTTAACTCTTGAACTCTATTATACTTATGATAAATAACCAAAAGAGATCTAAGATTTGCTAACTTGGAAAGGTAAAGTAAGAAAAGGGGTGGTCTGGGGGAAAACCTTTAAGCAAAACAATCCTGGCAGCACAAATAGTATATTTTATAACCACATTAATCTGTTCCTTTAACCAAAGAATATCATTATATATCATAAATTGACCATATTAAAGCAATAAATGTACACATAGAGAAAGTTCAGCAATAAGAAAAATCCATTAGGAATAAGGTGGTATTTGTCTTGTTTTGGTTTTTTAAAAATGTTTTTTTCAGTGGGCAGTGTGTGTAGGTAAATAGTCAAGAGCAGAATGAATCTGCTTCATCTGAGCACCTTCTCAGGGGACGTAAATGGCCTTGAATCAGTTCACTGTAGCTGTGGACTGATGACATGAACTGATTCCCCAAACAGTGGTCTGGCTTGCTGTTCTACTGTGGAACTTACCCATGGTGTTACACACCTAGTGAATGCCTATAAACACTGTAAATCAAACCACATTAAACCTACTGCCTTCAAGTAGATTTTCAACTCACAACAATGCTCCACCAAGTTGCCAATGCTGTAAATCTTTACCTATCTGTTGACTTTTCAGCTAGCAACCCAACATTTTACCGCCAGGCTCCTCTGGAAGTATAGTAAGGGGTTCTATAACATCAAATCCAAACCCAGTGTCTGAGCCAAGTCTGACTCATAGCAACCTTCCATCAAGTTTCTAAGGCTGCAAATCTCTACTGGAAGAGGATGCCCATCTTTCTTCCTTGAAGCCAACAGTGGACTTGAGCTACCAATCTTTGGTTTATAGGCCAAAACACAATGTGCTATGTTACCATCAGGGCTCCTTAGGTGTGTTCTTTGCTGAAAAAGAAAACTTAAAAAACACAATGTGCTACAGAATATATATTGATATGTGAAAAATATTGGCGAAAAACGTTAAGAGAAACTTTGATTATGCAGTTAAGACGACTGGCATGTCCTTGTGCCAAACATGTTATAAACTACCAAACAGTCAAAGTTAAAGGAATGTTTTACACCAAAGTAATTCCAATTATCTCACTTCCGCATGTTTTTTTTTTAAATTGTAGTTTTACCTTAAGTATTTCCATATCAATTGTAATGAATAATTTGGCATGTTTTCTTAAGAAAATATGTAAATTACTGTGTAATCACAATATTGCAGCAAACAAGATAAATGCAAGAATGATCACCTAAACATCTAATTAGGTTTTCTACACAGTCAGATTTATGCTAGAGACACTAATTGCACCTAACATTTTAATGAAGGTTTCAACATTGCATAAATAAGACTGACAAACTACAAACAATTTTCATTTATTTCCCTTTTTCCTTTGCTCAAAAACAATTTGCTTTTGTAAAAGTACCACACACCTGCTGGGCAAGATATGTTGATGGGCTCACTGTTCTGCAATCCAAGCATTTCCATTATAAAGAGGATTGCAGAAATGCAACAATAGATCAATCTTTGTGGAGGGTGACAATGTCATATGAAAATGCAAAAGTTTTACAATTTCATACTAAACAGGGCAACTGGTATATTATAACTTGAGAACAAAAATATTCTTTTCACCCATTCATGTAAACTATATAACATAGAGGTTTAAAGGAGAGTCTCTTGAAATTACAAATTTAGGCAAACAACTTATTTCCAACTTTTCAAAACATTTCTATTTTACTAGTTATTAAAAAGATGAAATAATAAAGATGCCAACCTGCTTGATCAGGAGATAGGGGTCCTGGAGTGTTGGAGTTCAATGTCTCCTCTCTTTGTTGGAACAAAGAAGTGACAACAGCTGTTGCTTTCTCCTTGTTCTTGATAGTGCCTTTATTGGAATACAGATTTTCCTATATATTATTTCTTTGGACATTTATAAATGTTATTAATTTGATAGAATTAATAGGATTTATTGAATTATTTAAAAGTAATTTAGCTTTTATTATTGTAAAAATAGGTTAGCTGAGTAAGATGTTAAAAATGTTCCAAAAGTTAAAGAAAAAGAGAAGGGGCAGAAAAAGGGTAAGGTCGAAATTACTAGGAAAGAAGAATTCAGTGGGTGGATGGGGTCGTGAAGCAATAGAAAAGAGTCGATAATAACAGGCATAGATGAACAGTAATCAATTATTTAAAATATACTATATATGATTATACAAAACACAATGTAAATTAAAGACTATAAAATAATTTACATGAATGAAATACAATGTATATGAACTACTGCATGCAAAACAATAAAAATATAAATGTAAATTAAAGGCAATAATATGGATTCTTACTTTTTAAAACTTCTCAGTAGAATGCTTTAACGATTAACTCAACATTTTTTCAAGGTTCATCTTACAATTCTTTGATATTTTAGATTTAGGTTTTCTTTTTTTTTTAATTTTTATTTTTGTGTGCGTGTACCGTCAAATCAGATCTGACTGGTACAGGAGGAGATTGTCCCTCCTTACCCGGCAGAGCATCTGGGGATTGTAGTTGCAGCTCTTTGCCACTAGGCCACCAGAGCTCCCCAGGTTTTCTTTTTTTTTAAATTATCATTAAATTTTATTAGTTTTAATGAACATTTACAGAGATTTTGGGTTCTCATTCATTCATTGTTGCACTGTTTTCTCTACCCTCCTCCCCAGTTCGTTCTTCTTCCCCCCCCCCTGTCCCTGAATGTCTGTTTTAATTCTCCAGTTGCCACAGTGCTTGTCAAAGCCAGTTCTGATTAATCTCCTTTGTCAGTGTGTCCTTTGCCATTCCCTATCACTCCTCCCTGAGAGAGACTTCACCCTGATTCATAAGGAAAAGGGGATGGCATATTCTCTTAGCTACTTCCTGCTGAAAAGGGACGTTGTGGGTTTCAAGATTTAGGTTTACTAATGTACAATAAAAGAAATTACAAAATTCCTATAAGTTGTAAAAGGTCTCTTATTTTTTTCCCCTTTGCTTCCACATAAAATGCATCTGTGTTTCTTTAAATTACAATTCTCATTGGCCTCTTTCTGAAACAGATTATTTTCCTTAGTAGCTGTAAGAAATAGATGTAGACATTATTGCAGAATTAATTTTTTTGTTTACTATTTTATAAATGCCACATAAAACTTAGCAGGCAGGATTTCAGGCTAGACAATAATCCTACATTTTTGAGAAAATATGGTAACAGATATGTGTGTATATACAAAAACACATATACATAACTTATACCTACTATTTAATGAAATAACTATAATAATCACCCATAATACTTTACTGGGTGTAAAGAGTTTAAATTTTAGCCTACTTATATCAGATGACAAGGAGTCTAGAGGGAAGTTAGTAAATAGAAAATCAGCCCAGAATGAAACATGAAATATTCTTCTAAGTAGTCAAGGTTAATTTTAGCAAGGTCTGCCAGCATAAAGTTCTTCTACCACTTTGGGATCATTATTTAAACAAATAAAATTCACTCACATCCACTGCCATCAAGTTCATTCTGACCCTCTGCTGGGTTTTCTGCCTGGTGCCTCCTAATAGAAGTAGACTGTCCACCCTTGGGTGGAGTTGAACCACTAGAGGTGCATGGCCATTTGGCTAGCAGCACAAACTTCTAATAAGCTTACATCATGATGATGTAAGTTTATTCAGTTTTGAAAAGAAGTAGCCTTTTATTTTTGTGGTAAAAAAACCAAGAAAGCCTCAAACACAGAGCAGCTGAGTGAGCCTTGGTGGACAGTGTCCCTACAGGGTGAGCCCTATATCCCTAACAGGGTCAGCCTTGACAGACTGTGTCCCTACAGGGTCAGCCCTGACTCACAGTGTCCCTACAGGAAAGAAGGAACCTCCTTTATAGGGTTCCTGTGTGGTAAGAAGTTGCGCTGTAGTTGTGAATACACACTGGACCCACAGCTGGAGGGTCAGTTCTGACTTGATAGCACACACAATGTAGGGTTCCTAAGACAATAATCTTTATAGAAGCAGATGCCACGTCTTCCTCCTAATTAGCTCGAATTATCAACCTTTCGCTTAGCAGCCAAGTGCTAATCCACGTCGACACCATGGCTACCCACTTCTATGGCATTGTCTATTTAATCCAGCAAATCTCTGCTAGGGCTCTAGAACAATTCCTTTGTAGAAAATCTGATTTCCATAATCCCTGTGGAAGAGACATTTATATTTTAAATGAACTGATTCATAATCCTTTGAAATTGACAACCTGCAGAGACAGATTCCATGGCCCTGAATAACACACACACAGAAGACAGTATTGAATTAGTGCCATACCGCTGGGTGTTTCTGTCCTCTCCCGGCTGGCGCCTTTTAGCCGTAATCGTCTTCTGTTATTCTTATCTGCTGATGGTTCTTGAGGGGGATGAGGATGCATAGCACGTAGACTCGCTGGTGCATTTTTATAGCAAAGAGCAAAAAGCCAAAATGAAAGTACTTTATGGTTAGAAATATCTTTTTATAATTATAGCTAGAATATTCATACTATCATTGGACATTACAACATAAAAATGTATCAAAACCACGAGTCATTCCTTCATAGGAGATCAGTGTTTATTCCTGTTTCAATGTTAGGATTATATCAGGCTTTCACAATTAATGGTACATTCCCCCTCCCCCTATATGCTTAAAGAGAACTAGAACTTGATTATACTAAGCAAACAATCAGCTATTTTAAAAAGTAGAAAAATTAAATTGATATCCAATACAGAAAAACCATTTCTTTTTTTATGTAAAGAAATGTAGCTCAGGTATAGGCAGCAAGTGCTTAGAGAACAATTTCTCAAAGAACTCTCGAGAACGGAGCTCAAACCTAAAAGAAAATGTATGAATTAAACTTTAATTTTATAATATTATCAATTGCAGTTAATATTTACTGAATGCTTAATTGTTTGGCACAATATCATGTGCTGAACTAATTTTCTTTATTGAATCCTCCCAATGACCTCATTTGGCAGCTGCCATAAATGACAAGTGTCAGTAGTAATGGTATGCCCATTTTTCAGGTAAGAAAACTGAGGCTCATAGAATCTTAAAAACTTGCTCAAGTCCTCAACAATTGTTGGTTGCAGAGTTGGGACTGGATCTCTATGCTATTAATTTCCTTATTTCCATTTTACATGCCACGGGAGATATTATCTACAATGATCATTCATTTCAAAATCAAATCAAATACTCTTGTCTTCTGTTTTCATGTGAGTTTGTTAACTAAGTGGAAAAACTGAAAAGGAGTTGGCAAGCCGTGGGTTCTTGTTTCAATTCTTTCTAATAATTGTGCAGGGAAAAAATCACTAATTTAGCCTTGAGTGCTCAATCTGTAAAATAGGACAGATGCACCTCCTTTCTTAACTCACAGAATTGCTTTACATATGGAATGAGAAAATAGAGAGACCTTTACAAATGAAAGAGATTAATTAAAAAGTAAAACAAAGTTAAGAAAACATAAAATGCACATGGAGTTTCCAAAAAAACAGTGACAATGGAATACTACTATATTTTCTTACCAATCATCAAAAAGCGAAATTATAAGGTTCTTTAGCAATTTAAAATAACTGACTCAATAGAATGACAGGTTACAGAAGAGAACATATTACGTGACTCTTCTTTGGACTTAAGATGAAGTCACCAGTCTAACTTCTGATTTATCTTACCAAGAATATGTCTCATTATTTTCAGTAGCTATCCATCTTTTTAGCAGTGTTCTTTCTTACCACGGGTAGGTACAGTCTGCTTTATCTGGCGAATGTTCTCCTTGTCTCCTTGTGCTTCTGACTCAGAAAGCAGTAAGGCTGACATGTCTACATTGCTAGCATACGTTTCTCCAGTGGACCGCAGGCAAAGTCTGCTGGTTTTTGACTCAATGGATCTTACCATCTATAAGAGAGAACAATTTAATTGTATGCTTTAAAATTGTGACACTGCCTTTATCTTCTGTAGAATCTACCCAGGAAAAATAATCTTTGGACAAATAAAGAATGAGGAAAGGGGGTGGGGAACCTGAGGAAACAAGAAGGTTAAAAAGTGAGAGAGCAGGAGATTCTGGTAGAAAATGAGAAGGAAAGAGAAGAAAATTAACACTGTGAGATGAAATGGAAGACAAAAAAGCCCCTTAAACACAGAAATGAAAATATGCTCATTTGCTCTACTCTGTCATTAGTAGGTAGAAGTGGAATTAAAAAGTACTGCTGAATGTCAGAAATTCAGAGGAAACTAAAAATAAAACACTTAACACTTGAGAATCTGCTCATTGTAAGGTGTCTGGTGATGATCCAATTTCTTTTTGAAAGAGACAGTAAAGTATGCTCACATATATCTGCCTTTAAGTTTTACAAATATTTTTAATGAAAAGAATATTCCAAAATGTTAATTATGTTGACATGACGCAGGAAACACTTTCAAGGTCCTTTCAAAATCCATAATTCCTACATTTATTCAAGCCGTCTGCTTTTGGCATATAAAGTTCTCTCTCTCTCCCCTCTTCCCACCCCTTGCTCCTTTTTTTCCTATATTGGAAAACAAAAACTCAAAAACCTTTCTCTTACTATATCACTCATAGTAAGGTCTTCAAATCTTGCTCCTACCTCACCAGACAGCCTCACATTATTCCTTCTGCCAGAGAGTCGAGGTGGTCCGAGAACTCTGGATCCGAAGGCGATGTGACAAACATCTTGATTTCTACTGTTCCGCACGCTGCCTGCTCCTCGATTAATGAACTGATCTGTATTGTTAAAGGAAAGTGAAGACAGTTTGTTCATGGGTGTAATGATAAATGCCATATTTCTGAAAGTACAGTCCTGTGATCAGATCATCTGAATTACACCTGGACAGTTAGTAAAAATGTAGGTACTGGGAAACTACAGCAACACTGTAGAATTAAAATCTTAGGGTTGAGGGTGGGGAGGGCAGAAATCTATATTTTTAACCAGTTCCTTCAAGTGAGTCTCAGGCTCTCATTTGAGAGCAACTATTTATCTTATATGCTTCTTAGGGAGTTCTTTGGGGTGGTCTAGTGGCAAGAAGCTGGGTTACAATCCCAAAGGCACACAGTTGGAATCCACTAGCTGCTCTGTGGGAGAAAGATGGGCGGTCTCCTGCATGACTCACTGTCTCTGAAAACTCCCTGGAGGGTCAGTGGTTTCGACTCCACAGCACACAACAACAACAACAATAACAACAACATATTATTCCTAAAAGAAATGATTTAAATAAAACTTCTTAACTCAATTTAACAAATACTGTGTCAGACATTTCCTAGAGGTTGTCAGTAACTTAAAATGAATAAGACACACAGAGCTTACCCACAGAGAGTCTCAGATGAAGGTGATTAAGACAACTTAAAAGCAGACTAGGGAATGGAGAGTAACTGGTCTTCTGAATGGACCTGGAATGACTGATGGAATTTCAAGGCAAACAGAAATGCTCTAAGAAACTACCTGAATGAAGACACAGAAGAAAGAAAAAGAGTATGCTTGGAGAGTACTGATGTGACCAGACTAGCAGGAATGACAGGCTTGAGTCATAGTAACAAGTGACTAAGAGTCTGTTCTAAATCTGGTGGATAGTGGGCGACTAAGAATCACCAAAACTACTGCAGAAAAAAAGAATGTGTCGGTATCATCTCAAGGATAAGGCAAGCATGCGCATCCAAACCCTGCCACTTTTCCCTCTTGGGCACTTGACTACGTTACATTTCCCAGACTCCCTGCAGTTATGTGGGCCACGTGACTGAGTGCTGGCTAAAGGAAAATGAGACGTGGACCTGTGTGGTGTAAGCCACTTCCTGGATCCTCCAACTTCCCATTATAATTCACCAACCTACAGCTCTTCCATCAATTTCCAACAAGCCGAGGAAGATCTTATTGAAGGCCTTCAAGGTCTCCACCAGAGTCAGGAGGTGAGTCTGGGCCCTGAATAACCTAATGGAAAGCCACCAATGAACTCCTGACTTAATAAGAATCACTGGGCCGTTAGCACAGAAAACCTCCCCTGACTAACGAAACAGTGATGGTCCTGGTGTGTCATCATCTAAAAGTTGACCCAGAAATCGATCTGCTATGCTCTAAGAAACTGTGTTGCAATCCCAAAGGCACGCAGTTCCAATCCACCAGCAGCTCTGTGCTCCCGTGCAATTAACTGCCTCTGAAAACCCACTGGAGAGTTAGCAATGGTTGGTTCCAATGCGACGGTACACAACAACCTGTAAGACAGGACCTGCTAAAGTATTACGATGCTGGTCCTCATAAAGTTCACATATGTCCCAAAGTCATGTATGTATATGAGTTGCTGATTATTTCCTGTTTGCCCCATTCCCCTGGGGAGTGGGGGTGGGGGAAATCCTTATACTTGCTTGGTCCCATTAATCTCTGCTGAAGAACTGTGATTCTATAAATGTGATGGCTCTACAGAACATCCTTAGGTGACAACATGAGAAAAGGCATATACATTGACAACACAATATAATCCAACTAATGTGCGTACATGCGCGTGGGTGTGTGGCTGTTTTTCTGTTTTGCAATAGATGAAAGTGAACTGATGGGAGGGGTCAGTTGAACTAGAAAAGAAGATGACAGTGAAGGAGTGAGAAGCTATAGTATCTCTGTTGTCTTCACACTTCTAGAGTCTGATTATTGTTGTGTGCTGCCAAGTTGGAATCAACTCACGGCTGACCCTCCAGTGGGTTTCCAAAGGCAGCAAATCACACGGGAGGAGATAGTCCATTCTTGTCCCACAAGTCTGATCAGGCAGAAGAAAGATTCCATCCATCCAAAGGGCAGAACCAGAACTAATGAGTAGAATTATTTTGCAGCAAACGTTTAACCTAGCATAAAGATTTTCTCTAATGAAATCATGTCTGGTTGTTGAGGTGGTCAATTTTCTGACATTTGGTGTTAAAGCAGAGGTCTGGAGAGATTGTTGTAAAGCAGATTCAGATGCCACAGGACTCTCACCTGTGTGTCTCTAGCTTAGAAAAGTGGGCTGGGCTAGATATATACTGTATGTCTCATCTGTATCCAGTAGCCTTTTTGACCAGAAACTAACAGATGTCTGAAACACCTCAAACTCAATAGTGCCAACCTGAGAACCTGGCCTAAAGAATGGTACTATAAGTCACCTAGCTTTAGAAATCAAAACCTTGGTGTCCCTCTCCATCTCCTCCATTTCCCATCCATCTCTCTCTCTCTCTTTCCCTGACCCCCTCTCTCTCTGATCTATCTCCTGCAACCCCACTAATGAGCTGATGACCACAAATCATCAGGTGATTTACCATGTTCACTCTGGTTCCTACTCCCATTCCTTCTCTAAAATGCAGCCACAGCAGTATTACAGAAACATAAAGCTGATCGACTCATTCCTTTTCCATCACTTAAAACTGTGCAATGGCTTCCCTGGGCTCTCAGGATTAAGATGAAAGTCTTTCCTCTTGACTTTTAGGTTTTATTTCACATGGTACTTCCTCAGACAAGCCTGTCATTACTCCTTTGACTAGAGTACACTCCCCCAGGCACAGGCATTTCCCTCAAAGACCTTGCCAGACCTGCAGTTGTATGTGTGTTTACGGGATTCTCTGATTAACCTGTGTCCTACAGTGGCTGGACAGTGTGGGCTTAAGTGCAGCATAGACTGTGAGGATGGTGCAGGATGGTCAGGGTTTAGCTCTGTTGTTCACAGGGTCACTATGAATCAGAGTAGACTAAACGGGACCTACGACAACAACAACAACAACGACAACAAATGGAGACAACAGAACACCACTAGTCTCTCTGCGTTGATAACAGAAATAAATGACATTAAAAATTCAGTCCTGAGGAAAATTAAACCAAATCCAAGGCAACCAAAATATGACCTTGAGT
>NW_006399863.1:1964329-1992465 GCF_000299155.1 Elephantulus edwardii | reverse complement strand
ATGTACAACAGCTCTAAACCTTGCTTTATCCTGTGCCAATCTCATTGTCTCTGACACAACCACCCCCATTATCCCAGTCACTACATCAATTCATCTCATCAAGGGTCTTCCTCTCTTGCGCTCTCTCTCCATCCTCCCAAGCATGTCATCCCTCTCCAAAGACTAGTCCCTCCTTGCAACATGTCCAAAGTATGTCAGATGGAGCTTAAGAATCCTTGCTTCCAAGGAGCAGCCTGGTTTAACCCTCTCCAGGATGAACCTGTTTGTTCTCTTAGTAGTCCATGGTATATTCAATATTCTTCTCCGGCACCACAGCTCAAAGGCATCAATTCTCCTTCTCTCATCCCTAGTTATCGTCCAACTTTCTGATGCATAGCAAGTAAATGCAGCCTATGGCCAGTATCAGGTGCACCTTAGTCTCCAGACTGATGTTGTTGCTTTTCAGTACTTTAGAGAGGTCTCTTAGAGCAGACTTTCGCAATGTAATTAGTATTTTAATTTTCTGGCAGCTAGTACCAAGATTGTTGATTGAGGAGCCAAGTAAACTAAAGCTGTTAACAATCTCAATCTCTTCACCATCCATCATGATGCTGCCACTCAGCCCAGTGGTGAGAATCTTTCTTTTCTGATGTTGAGTTGCAATCCATACTGAAGGCTATACAGTCCTTGACCTTCTTCTGCAGCTAGTGCTTCAGGTCCTCCTCAGTTTCAGCAAGCAGGGTTGTGTCATCTGCAGAACGTAGATAGTTGATGAGTCTTCCTCCAATCTTGATGCTATATCTCTCCTCATAATATATAATAATATGATAAAATATTATGTATAATAATAATATAAAATGATGCATATTATATATAATATATATGCAGGCTCCTTCCACTCAATTTAAGTAATTTTTAATAGAAAAGACCACTTATTAACTTATTCAGTACTGCACTAACCTCCATCTGGTAAGCCCAGAGTAGAACATGGCAGACAATTATTAATCTCACCAAAATTGCAAATGCTATTCAGAACTGACCTCTAGTGGCCTATTGGGTAAAGAGTTTCACTGCCAACCCAAAGGCAGGTGATTTGATTCACCAGCTACCCTTCAAATAAAGGAAGGGCAATTTCCTCCTGTGAGTTTTACAGCCTTTGAAAACCAGCTGGCGGGTCAGCTACAAGTTAGCTCTGATTTGAAGGCATATAACAACAACATCAAGATTAAAATGAGGCTGTTTTGAAAGGGGAATGAGGTAGTGTTTTAAATATATTAGGGGAAAATTATATTGGCATATAATTCCAACAAAATAAACACATTAAAATTGATCATAATTACGAATAAAATAAAAATCTCTAAATACCTTGAATTCCTTACAACATTCACTTGTTAGCAGTGAATACCACTGGATATTAAAGATATACCTAAAACTGTTATTGTTGATTGCCATTGAGTTGAGCATGACTCATAGTGACCCTATGAACAAATGGCCTGAAGTCTTTCTATAACTATTGACATTTATCAAAGTTCATAGAGTTTCCAGAGGCATGTTGTTTAGGAAGCAGATGCCACTCCTGCTTCCTAAAACAGATACATTATAATCTAAACATCAAGTAATATTAGCTGTTATCTTTTATGAAAGTATCTACACCAGGGTTTCTTAAGAGTAATTTGTTACAGTGTATTTAAGTTTAAATATATTTAAAAATTTTTACACATTTTAGTACACTTTTCTTTAGAATCAAGTATACCAATACACTATTATTTAGCCACTCGTTAATTAAAAAGACCACTTTAAGCTTGTTAATCAACACATACCACTTCTAAAAGCCTGTTTCACTTTAATAACTCTGTTTATAATTATATTAATTGTCACTAATTATCTCTATAAACACATAATATGCTATGGATTCATTATAATGGATCCTAATTAAAACCTACAAGGAAAATAATTTAGACCTTTGGTTTCTCAAATAAAAAGAGGAAGGGATAAAGCTTCAATAATGAGAAAAATCTTTAAAAAAAAAGTACAAGCAGAAATGCATGCTCTTTGAATTAAAAAAGGAGCTCTTTAAAGAGCTGATATCACTGTGCCTAACAGAAGGTTAAAAATCAAGATTTGATTAAAGCCATGCTCGAGGCATTTCATTTTCTTAAATTTGCAGAAAATGAACTTGGTGTAGGTCAGCGATGTTACCATTCATTATTTTGCTATTTTATACTGAGGGCTACATGCCTTTGTAGTAGTCCTGAGGTCGACTCTCTAATTGTCTTACAGAAAAATAAACATCCTTTTTTTGGTCACAGATATAGTTTTCTAATTATTGTAGTCATTTAAGTTCACTGGGCTTTCAAGTCATAACAAGGAAAACCTGCTGAACTTTCAATTCTAATATTTGAGGGGTAATTCTCAAGACCTATATCTATTATCTAACAATCAAATCAGAATGAAATCTGGCAGCAGAATCTAGATTTTGATTTAGATTAATTTGTATTTTAGTACATATGTATTTCTTTAAACAGTGACAAAATAGAAAAAAGGCTTACCTGGTATGGCAATATAATATTAGAGAAAGCATTTGACTTTTCTAAGACTCATCTTTCTAACCATAAGGCTGGAATGATAATGGCAGTTGCACTCTGTCATTTTTGGTTAGGTCATAAGAATCAATGCATGTAGCATGCTAAATAGTGTGCCTTTTGTTTGATGTTATCAAGTCAACTTTGACTCATATCAACCCTCTGTACAAAAGAACAAACGCCCTGCTGAATCCTGGTCCATCCCCACACATTTTGGGCCTCCTTTCCTCTCTCACTGCCATAAAGTAGGAAAAGACCCACAGTGACCCTCCATTTTGGTTTCTGAGGCTACAAATCAGACCAAAGGATACTGCCCATCTTTATCCCTTGGAGTCATTGGTGGACGGCAATTGCTATGAACCACACCACCAGAACTCCCCAATGCTGTGCCTGTCGTTGTTATTCATCAGCATGTCAGAACCACTCAAAGCTACCCCTCCAGCAGATTCTCAGAGACAGTAAACCACATGGGAGGATTCTGCCCATCTTTCTTCTGCAGGGCAGCTGGTAGATTTGAACAGTGTGTCTCTGGGTTGGCAGAGCCCCTTACCACTAGGGTTTAGAGCTCTAGTGGTGTAGTCTCTAGCGGGTTGCACTGTGAGCCCAAGGCCCAGTCTCTGGGTGTGCAGCCTGGATCTACCAGCAGCTCTGAATGAGAAAGAAGGAAAAGGCTCAGAAGCCGGGGTCTTCATGAGCCATAATACACTCAACAGCACTGAGTATAAAAATGACTAATATTTCTCCATCTTGAATAGCATTTGACAATTAACAAAACTGTTCCGAGTCTTTCACTCACTCACTCACTCACTCTTTTCTCACAGTGATGGGCACCTTGGGTGTACAGGCATTGTGCTGGGCACTAGGACAAGCAGGTGGGCGCTGTCACCTCCTCTACGAAGTACAGTATCATTGGGAGATAAACATTTGTTGTTGGTGTGTACCATCGAGTCAGAACCAACCCACAGCTGACCCTCTTAGCAGGTTTTCAGAGGCAGTTAATCTCATGGGAGACGACTGCCCATCCTTCTCCCATCCAGCAGCTGGTGGCCTCAAACCTCGTGCCTTCTGGATTGCAGTGTAGCTTCTTGCCACTAGGCCACCAGAACTCCCTAGAGCAAACAATTAGTAAACACTAGATGTTTATTCACTAGATGTTTATTTACATCTGTGCAAGTTTGAGGAAAAAAAATTCAGTTACAAGTATGCATAATGGAGGTGGATGGTATTTAGTTTAAAGTCAGGAAAACAACAGCCAGCTTGAGACTTGTGAAGGATGCTGCTGCTGCTGCTGTGACCCTATGAACAAAAGGCCCGAAGCTCCTCTACAACTATCAACATTTATCAAAGTTCATAGAGTTTCTGAAGGCATGTGGTTTAGGAACTGGATGCCACTCCTGCTTCCAAACCTGTCACAGTATGTTATTATGTGCCATTGAGTTGCCTGCAATGTATAGCAACCCTATAAACAGCAGCTCTGAACCCTTTGCTGTCCTGAGCCAGTCTCACTGACTCTGACTCACCTACCCCCACTGCTACAGTTACTGTGTCAAAGCATCTGATCCAAGGTCTTCCTCTCCTCCTTCCTTCCCCTCCACCCTTCTGAGCATGATTTCCTTCTCCGAGGACCAGTTCCTCCTGGCCACACACCCAAAGTATGTGAAATGGAGTTTCAAAATCCTAGCCTCCAAGAAGAAACTTGGTTTCACCCTCGCCAAGACAGACCTATTTGTTCTCCCGGCTGTACGTGGTATGTTCAGTACTCTTCTCCAGAACAACACAAAGGCCACAATTCTTCTGTAATCCTTAGTCATTGTTCAGCTCTCTGATGCATAGCAAGTAATTGCACAGACCATGGCCTATTAATTACTACATTAATATGTACCAGAACTTCACAAATAAGGTAATATCATGTGTTTGATGAGGAGGAATGGAACTTTTGAGGTATCAAGCATAGAATATGATAAAAATCCTTTTTTTTCAGTGAAGCAGAAGGTAGAAAAATGAAGTGGCTTCAACACCAGGCAGGTAATACTGTATGATAGGGAGATACAAGCAGATAATGGGGGGAAATGTGGTTAAGTTGAAAGTTGAAGTTTAAATGAAAACTTTTTTTGATGCACTGCAGGGTTCTCTCTCTTCTTGCTGTTGAGTCAGAACCAACTCAGAGCTGACCCTCCAGTGGGTTTTGTTGTTGTTGTTAGGTGCCGTTCAGTCATAGATGACTCATAGTGATCCTACGAATGGAAGGCCTGAACACTGTACATGGTTTCCAGAGGCAAGCCATTTTGGAAGTGGATGCCGCTCCTGCTTCCACCAGTGGGTTTTAGGAGACTTTAAATTGCATGAGAAGAGAACGCTCCTCTTTTCCGGAGCCACTGAACTATCAGAGAGGAGCCACTTTAGGGTTAGTCCCCTATGCACGTCACCAGAGGTCAGGGAGTGTCGAGAAATGACACCTTTTTAACCAAGAATCAACTAATTACAAGTTTGCTATGAAAGAGTAAGAGTGTGCAAAAGAGAATAAAAAGTGCAGAAGATGTTGGCCATCTTCCTAAATTACAGATTCCTTTGTTTTGTAAAGATTAGAAAAGTATTTTAGTAGCAGATAACAAAACTTTCCTATGTTATCTATGATGTAGTTGTTGTGCACAGTGTAGTGAGCACTGACTCCTAGCTGACCCTCCAGTGGGTTTTCAGAGGCTCTTAATCACATAGGAGGAGATTACTCATTGTTTTCTTGCAGAGTGGCTGGTGGATTTGAACTGCTTGCCTTTGGGCTGGCAGCGCAACTCCTTATCACAAGGTAAGGTAATGGAGAGCCACTGCAGAGCCCTATTGTCTCTGATACACCATTCATTAACAGTAAATTCCTGATTTAAATATTAAGCAGTAATTACAAGTGGTTCACTCTTTCATGTTTAAGATTTATCTGAACATTGAACAAAATCAAAAGAAACTTCAAGATGTTTAATATTTTATGATTTAAAGGAAATAAAATTCCTTATATAATGACTCTAAGAAAGACCCAGAGCTACATGGCAAACTGCAAAGGAAGATTATGACTTCTACAGACATGAGTGCACATCAGTGATAACAGTTTTTCTCAAGAACGTTAACATCTTCACACCAATATTAACACCCAAAGTCAGTCTCTTCAAATCCTAGAAGCATAATGAAAAGAATAGTGAATAGGTAACTGACTCAAGCAGGAATGGCCTGGGTGATTAAAATCAGACTTCAACTTTTGTGAATAATTAAACCCAGCAAGTTAGTCTTATCTCATTAATAAAAAGTTCAAGATATTTTTGCAAAGCATTCCAATAATATTGAAAACTAAAATTAGCACGCATCTTTCTATTCTGTACAGGAGCAGGTCTTTGGAGAACGTAAAAACATATCCGTGGATAAAATTAGGATATGTCAACAAGATAAAAAGTAATAAAAACTCAGGATATTACCTTTTTTTTACAAACTCTTTTTAATTTATTAAATAGAACTTGGTTTATTCTTTCTCTAAATGAGCAAACTAGCCTTGTGCAGGGAAAACAATTTATTATCACAAGAAAATTTCTCATGTTGAATGAAAATTATAGTTTATTCTCAGTCCCATTTAGGTTTAGAAATAGGGCACAACTTCCTATAATATGAAAATACTCCACAGGAAGATAATCCTCAAAATCAGTAGTGGAAAACTGTTAGTGAGAGTCAGTAGTTAAGAAGACATCTCTGAAATAGCATTACCACAGTTCACTCACATATGGCTGCACCACTGCTTGGTGTATCTTCATCTTAACTGGGCTCTTGTGAGACTTAATATATAGACCAAGAAGTAGTTGTCTGAACAGAAAAAGGGTACACTGCATGGTTCAAAATTAGAGAGGTGTGCACCACAGTTGAATCTTTTCTCCAAAACTATTCAGTGTATTTGTTAATTTAATAATTTGTATGCTGAGCAAATGAGTTAAAAACCTGAAGAAGAATGTGGCATCAAGGTCAAAGGAAGACTCATCAATAATCTCTGTTATACATATGATTCAACCTTGCCTGTTGAAAGTGAGGAGGACTTGAAGTACTTGTTGCAGAGGATCAAAGAATACAGCCTTCATTATGGGCTGCATCTCAATGTCAAAAGGACAAAGAATCTTATCACATGGCCAATAGGCAACATAATGATAGATGGAGAAAAGACTGAAACTGTCAACAACTTCATCTTACTTGGATCTACACTTGACATCCTTTGGTAACAGTAGTCAGGAAATCAGGAAACTCACTGCACTGGGAAAGTCTGCAGATATGGACCTCTCAAAATTATTGAGGAGTAATGATGTCAGTTTGGGACTAAGGTGCATCTGATTCACACCATGGTCCTTCTGATTACTTGCTATGCATTTGAGAGCTGGACAATGAATAAGGATGATAAAAGAAGAATTGATGCCTTTGAGCTGTGGTGTTGGAGAAGAGCACTGAACATCCCATGGACTGCCAAAAGAACAAACAGATAATGTCTTGGAAATGGTGCAGCCAGGGTGCTCTTTGGAGGCAAGGATGATGAGGCTTCACCTCACATATTTTAGGTATGTTGTTAGAAGGGCTATTCGTTGGAAAGGGACATCATAGTAAAAAAGATAGAGGGTCAGTGAAGGAAAGGTAGACCCTTTGTGGACTGACACAGTGACTGCCTCAAGATCTGTTGTTGTTCATAGGTCTAGTATGGGTCAAAGTCTACGCAACGATGCAATGGCACATAACAACAACAACAACAATTCATTCTGTACCCTGAGCAAATCACTATTCTATCACTATTATAGCTGGGCTGTATGAAGAAGAATTTGGCATTAAGATTGAAGGGAGATTCATCAATAAGCTGCATCATGTATATGATACTACTATGCTTGCAGGAAGTGAAGAAAACCTGAAGCATTTTCTGAAGATCAAAAACTGTACATAGCCTTCAGTATGGATTACATCTAAAAATCAAGACAACAAAATCATTACCATTGGGCCGAGAGGCAACACCACGATAGGTGGAGAAAAGATTGAAGCTGTGAAGGATTTCATTTTACTAGAATCTATAATCATTCATGGTAGGAGCAGTCAGTAAATAAAAAGATGAGCTGTATGGGGGAAATCAGTTGTCAGGACCCCTCCAAAGTACTAAGAGCAAGGATCCTAGCCTAAAGACTCAAGTGTGCGTGAACCAAGCCATAGTTTTTTCAGTTACTTCCTATGCATCTGAAAGTTGGATGATTAATAAAGCTGACAGAAGAATAATTAGTATCTTTGAGTTGCGGTATTAGAGAAGAATATTAATTATACCATGGATTAAGAAAAGAACAAACACATCTGATTTAGAGGCTATGTAACCAGGGTGCTCCTTTGAAGCGAGGATGCTGAAACTTCTTCTCATATACTTTGGACATATTATCAGGAGAGGTAAGTCCTTGGAAAAGACATCAAGCTGGGAAAGGGAGAGAGTCTGAAAAGGAGAGGATGGCCTTCAACGAGATGGACTGACACAGGGACTCTAACAATGGACTCAAGCATACTGAGGTTATTAGGATACAGCAAAGGTCAGATATGTTCACAGGGTTCCCTTAAGTCCTGCTGATTTAATGTACCCAACAACAACATCTACAAAATGGAAATTATGATAGTCCCTACATAAAAGGATATATAAGGATTAGATGGGATAAACTCTGTAAAAGAGTCAGCGCTTTCAGTAAACATTCAGTACATGTTAGTTATGGTGGTGGCAATGATGATGATGATGATGTTGACGGTACTTGGCTGGCATTTATTGATTTAATTCAATCACTCAATCAACAAAAATGCACTGAACTCCTGGTAAGTGCTAGGCAATGTATGCGGTGCTAGGGATGCAACAACAAATAGGCCCCTGTGGTTCCGGAAGAGTTCTGGTAGCTTAGTTCACAGGGAATTGCAGGACGAATACAAAGTCCTTTCTGGCTGTTGATTCCACCAGCTATCTCCTGCAGTGTGATCCAGTCATAGAAACGTGCTGAAACGTTCTGGACCTCACAATGTACTGGGGAGAGATGGAAATAGGTAAATAGGACAACATCTGGCAGTAATAGTACAGTGTTGAAAGCAAACCAAGGGGTTACTAGAGGTCACTGACAAGCATAGCTCTGCCGTCACCTTTGAGGACCCCTAGTGGTATGGTGCGGAAAGTGCAAGGCTGCTAAGGAAAGTCTGCAGTTTGAATCAATCAGCTGTTTGGAGGGAGAAAAGGAGCCCTTTTCCTTCATAAAGAGTTACAGCCTTACGGAAGGCCACTAGGAGAGAGAACTGACTTGAAAGCGGTGGGGAAGGGTGGTGTGGTGAGCTAGCTAACTGTGTGCTGTTAATCAAAAGGCTGGCGGGAACTCAACAGCTACTCTTTGAGACAAAGATGAGGCATTCTGGCCACAGACTTACAGCCTCGGAACCTACGGGGCAGTTGTGCTCTGTCCTATAGCGCCGCTATGAATTGGAATTGGCTCCACCGCAATGGGTTTCACTCTTAGTGAAAATGTGTGTGAAAATGTCATGATTCAATGAAAAATCTTCGCAATGCAGGCTATTATGAAATAGTAAACATTTTTCCATTACATCACACCTAAAAAATAGTTAATATTAAACTATATGGAAAGGCGGAAGGTCAGTAAGGGAGGGGAAGACCCTCGATGAGACGGACTGACACAGTGACTATAGTGATGGGCTCAAGTATGTCAGAGACGGTCTGGGTGGCACAGGATAGGGCAGGGTTCAGATCCACTGTTCACAGGGTTGCTTGGAACTGTAGCTGACTCAACAGCCCTTAACAATAACAACACAACAACAATAACAACACCACCACCACAGATTTTACTTCCTATTGACTTTGGACTTACTCCCCATTACATATTTAAATGAAAATACTAGAGTTAGAGAAACACATTTTTCTATTTTAATTTTATAACAAGTCTCGGACTTTTATCCTGGTGGAACAAGGGTTACTTGATCAGCTGCTACATCAAAAGGATAGCCGAGTTTGGTGGGCAGACGTGGGAGTGAAAGAACAGGGAAGATCCAAGGGTGACTTGAAAAGACGGGGCAAATAATAGGCATTGTGACGTCGCTCTCTGTAAATCAATAGAATGAATTTTATAAAACAGGTGACCTAGTGACGAGAAGCTGCACTGCAATCCTGAAGCCGCGCTGTTTGAGGCCACCAGCAGCTCCACAAGAGAAGGATGAGCAATCTCCTCTTGTGTGATACACTGCCTCTGCTAACCCGCTGGAGGGTCAGCTACTGGTTGGTTCCGACTCTGGTACACAACAACAATGCTAACAGTTGTGCTAACACAATTGAGAAATGTCCAGTTGACCCTGGTTTTTAAGTAAATCACAAACAGGATCCAACTTTGCCAAGCTAAAGGTTCACTCCGCGTAACATACTTTGGACACACTGCTAGGACGAGCTATTCCTTGGAGAAGGACATGATGCTGGGAAGAGTGGAGGGTCGGTGAAGGAGAGGAAGACCCTCAATCAGGTGGATTGACAAAGTGATTGCTGCAATGGGCTCTTGGTGTGTCAGGAAGTGTGAGGATGGTGCAAGACAGGACTGGGTTCAGATCTTTTGTTCATAGGGTCGCCATGAGTCATACACAACTTGATGGCACATAACAACAAAAGCAGCAACATTTGGTATAAATCTCACAAATTATAATCCAATATAAATATTTTGTGACATCTGCTGTTATAGATCTCACAGATATTGATCAATACCTATATTAAATTTCTTTTGTACTTAGAAAAATTGTCAATAAAGAAATGTGACTGGCTGAAGGGATAGGAAGTGACGTCAGCACGGCAGAGGGGCATGAGGTTTCAAGATGTCAGTGGCTGAGCTGCTGATTGAGAGGCAGGAGTGGAGGCCCCCACAAAGCAACAGATATGGAATCTTCTCCACCCCACTTCTCGCAGTGCTGGGAGCCCGTCTGACGTGCTTGTGTTTTGTTTTTTTTTTGTTTCTGTAAATAAGTGAGCCACACAGTTTGCCAACATGGGACAGAGATCTACATCATCCACCAAGAGAGGAAAATTTATGAATTCCCCAGACCAGGCTCGAAAAGAAGCCAGGAAGAGAGACTTAAAGAAAAACAAAAAACAGTGCATGATGGTATGAGCTGCAGTCTTAAAGATGAAAGATCCCAAAGAGATAATCCGAGACATGGAGAAATTAGATGAAATGGAATTTAATCTGGTACAACAGCCAGTTGAATGAGAAGGGTGCTGAAAGACAAGTGTAAAAACCTATGTGAAACCTTTAAACAGTCTATGACTTTATGAAAGAGAATCCAGATATTTACAAAGAATTGAGACAACTAGGAGTATGAACAGAAGAGGGCTTTACTTAGCCAATATTTTGATGTCGTTAAGAATGCTCAACATGTGGAAGCTGAGGGTATTCCATTGCCAGATAAGCACCGTGCTCCTTCCAACATCTTGATCCAGGACATCCCACTTCCTGGTGCTCAGCCATCCTCCATTCTCAAGAAGACCTCAGCTTATGGACCTCCAACATGGGCAGTTTCTATACTTCCTCTTCTTGGACATGGTGTTCCATGTTTGCCTCCTGGGAGAAAGCCTTCTGGTCCTCCACCTGATCCTCCACCTGGTCCTCCACCTCCCTCAAGTCTTTCAGATGTATGGCCGTAAAGTGGGCTTTGCACTAGCTCTTCCCCCTCATAGACGAGATGAAGATATGTTATCTAGCCCTGAACTTGGTCAGTGAGGTCAGATGATGATGTCTCCAGCACCAGTGAAGATGGTGGTTATCCTGAAGACATGGATCCTGACAAGCATGATGAGAGCACTGACGGCAGATCAGACGGAGAAAGTGAGGAGGATGAATCTGCGCATCGAGATGATAATGAGAGAGAGAACAATGAAGAGGAGAAATCGGGTCTGAGTGTACGATTTGCAGATAGGCCTGGAAAATTGAGGAAGAAAAAGAAGAACATGAAGGAGCTGACTCCTCTTCAAGCCATGATGCTTTGAATGGCTGGGCAGGAAATCCCTGAAGAAGGACAGGAAGTAGAGGAACTTTCAGAAGATGATGATGAAGATGATTCTGAAGCAGAAAAGCAGTCACAAAAGCAGCATAAAGAAGACTCTCTTTCTGATGGCACATCTACTGGTTCTTCACAGCAGCAGGCTCCTCCACAGTCTCTTCCCCCTTCTCAGATACAAGCACCTCCCACGCCAGGACCATCTCCTCTCGGACCAACCTGCTCCACCTTTGAGGCCACCTGGATCACCTACAGGCCTTCCTCCTGGACCACCACCAGGAGCGCCTCCATTCCTAAGACCACCTGGAATGCCAGGGCTCTATGGGCCATTATCTCCCCTATTATCTCCAGGACCGCCCCCGGCCGACCTCCGGACCCACCTCCAGGTCTGCCTCCTGGACCTCCTTCTTGGGGACCTCCACCATGGCTACATCCCCCTGCATCCTCAGGTATCTCTCCACCCCATCCTGGCATGATGCGCCCGCCTTTGGTGCCTCCACTTGGACCTGCTCCACCTGGGCTTTTCCCACCAGCTCCCATGCCAAACCCTGGGGTTTTATGTGTCCCACCCACCTTGATCCAGCAACCTAAGGCGGATGACACAAACACAGCCACCATTGAGAAGGTGACCACAACCATCAGTGCCAAGCCACAGATCACTAATCCCAAAGTGGAGATAACTCGATTTGTGCCCACTGCACTGAGTATGTCAGGAGAATAAAGGGGCAACGGCTGCTCCCCAGAAGAAGACAGAGGATGATTCTACTGTGCCCCTTACCAAAACAGCCCCCAAATCTGGCCCTTCTGTTCCTGTGTCTATACAAACGAAGGATGATTTATATGAAGCTTTTATGAAAGAGATGGAAGGGCTACTGTGAAAGCTTTGGATGCAGAACAGAATTCTGTTGACATCAGTGATTCTTGGAAAAAGAGGATCTTATTAAAGGTAGATGAACATAATACTTGCATTGTCAGGGTCTTTTCTAATTTCAGTGCAGGACTATGCTAAAGTTTAGTGTTGGTCAGAATTTAATATATATAAGAGGGGGTATTTCATTAAAAATTGGGTTGGAAATTGAAGCAGTGCTGTTAACATCCATTATCATCCCATTTTCATCCTGTTTTTCTCTTCTCCAATTATTTTTAAATGTGATCAAGGGAGTATTAGTTGCTTATTTGTTTTTACTCTCTTGGGTGCTGTGTGGCACTGGAGTAAAAACTTCTGGAAAAAAGTTTACTTCACCTCATCTTGGCTTTTGTGTTTATTTTTAATATCTTATTGTAATATACTTGTAGTGAAATGAATCACAATGTCCTTTCCTATTACAAGCAGGATTGTGGGAAGAAAATGTACAATTTTTTGATTAAAATAATTTCCCATCGACCTAAAAAAAAAGGAATATGACTATGTATGTCTCAATTTTACTGGAGATAGGGAAAGAGGGCAAAGAACTTAAATGCAAGAGGTGAATGAGTTAACTGTGACCTATTTTCAGACATGGAAACTGTGATGTTGCTATTGTTTGCCATAGATGCAGATCAGACTCATAGCTGAGCCTCCAGTAGATTTTCAGAGGTTTTAAATCACACGGGAGGAGACTGCCTGTCTTTCTCCTGCAGGTCAGTTGGTGGATTCAAACCATCCACCTCAAGGTTGGCAACACAGTTTCTTACTATAGGCCACTGGAGCTCAGAACTGTGACAGATTTTGGCATCAGTTTAACCAGCAATCCCTAAATCAATGCTTTAGAAAAGATGAAGGTAAACAGTGCCTTGCTATTGTTATAGGTTTTTTTTTTTTTTAAATGAGAATCCCTTTTTCTTTTAGGTTCTACTTTACTACAGTTTGTTTTTTGATTGAATTTTGCTTTCATAATATGGAACCCAAAGAGGAAATTCTAATAAGGATCTAACCAGTGAAAAATACAACTAGATGACTACTCCATGGTGTTTGATGGATACATTAATTTATCCATTTGCAATTGTGCTACGAGCTAGGGATGTAAGTCTCTTTTTATTAAAAGGGACTAAAAAATCTAATAAGCCTGTTGCTGTGGAACAGAGGGCGCTTGGGAAAACTGCCTTCAAATTTGTAAGTAAATTACCAGTTTTGATCTGTGCTTAGTGGACCAGTGCATCTTGTCTTTAGTGGCTGAATGTTCGACTTCAATAGCCAAACCTGATTCTCTGGTTCAATTAAACTGGGTTCTCATTAATGAAAACAAGATAATCAGATCCCACAGTCCTCCACAGACTAACAGTCATTAGCTAATGTGAACTGGGAACTGTTAAAGTGAACAGTGTGAATGAATGCACACATTATGGCTTTAAAAAAAAAATTCAAATATTTTACTAATTTCATTAAATGCATTTGGGGCAAACTTGCTCTTAAATTATATGACATTCAACAAAGTACATTCCCAAAGAATTTTGAAGTTTCAAGGTTTCCATTTTTGCCCGCATGAAAAGGGTTGAAAGCAACCACAGGAAACAGCTATTTCTTTTTGTAGTTGGCCTCACTGGGATCTTTCAATATGTACAATTCTAATAAAATATTACAATTTACATGAGTGCTATACAGTCAATTATTAGAGCACACAGTCATTTTCTCATGCAATTCAAATCTCATCATGGGGAGTCCATTTTTTAGGAAGACATAAAAACAAGTAGTTCAAATCAAGACATATCATACTCCTAGCTTTTCCATGATTAAAGTCTATCCCTGGGCATTATTCATTAGCTACACCTTTCAAATAAAATACCTTACATAGAGAATCATAATTATTATTTTATTCATGAGAGTAGGTTTTAAAGCATACAAATGTCAAAATTAGCAATTGGAAAGTATTTGCAGCAAAAAAAAAGAACACAAAATGTAATGTATGATCATGTAATCTTAGCTGCCATGGATGCTCAATGAGATTTACTTAAGAAGAATAATCATAAACCTGATGGTTACAAATGAATATAAATACAATTGAGATTCACGGGGCATAATAAATATGCTGTTAGACAATGGTTATAATTTTCTGTACATATAAATCAAGCTGATGATTACTATGCATTGAAAGTCATGTATAGAATTTTCAAAATAAAACAGTGTTTTCCTCTACAAGGTAGGATCAGATATGTTCCTTGAAAAAGCTTCTGTTCAATTAAAACATACAGTCAGCCCTCCAGATCTGTGGGTTCTACATTGGGTAGCCAACCAAATGCAGACTGAAATTATTGCAGGTTGGGGAAGCAATTAAGTGGTAAAAGCAGTGCTTCAAAGGGTAAAAGGGAGCACAAAGGGTACATTGCACTAGGTATTGCAAGTACTTTGGCTATACTGGAGGATATATGTAGGTTCTATGCAAATGCTGACAAAAAAAGAAGAGAGTGTGGCATCAGGATTGGAGGGAGACTCATCAATAATCTTTGTTATGCAAACGACTCAACTTTGCTGGCTCAAAGTGAGGAGGACTTGAAGCACTTGTTGCAGAAGGTCAAGGAATGTGGCCTTCAGTGTGGATTGCAACTCAATGTCAGAAAAACAAAGATTCTTACCACTGGACAGCGTCATGATGGATGGAGAGGAGATTGAAACTGTTAACAGCTTTATCTTACTTGGATCCACAAGTAAGACAACAACCTTGGTACCAGCAGTAAGGAAATAAGGAGATGCATTACACTGGGAAAATCTGCAGTTAGGGACCTTTCCAAATTATTGAGAAGTAGTGATGTCAGTTTAAGGACTAAGGTACCACAGGTGTTTACTGCGAATCCAAATTGGATTAAATAACTGGCAATTTCAATCTTTTCTCCGTCTATCATAATATTGTCTATTGGTGAGGATTTTTGATTTCTTGATGTTGAGATGATGTCATCCATATTGAAGGCTGCAGTCCTTGATATTCTGCAGCAAGTGCCTCAAGTTCTCCTCATTTTCAGGCAGCAAGGTTGTGTCATCTGTACAATGCAGGTTGCTGAGGAGTCTTCCTCCTATCCTGATGCCACATTTTTCTCCCGAGTCCAGCTTGAATTATTTGCTCAGTATACATACTGAATAGGTAGGGAGAAAGGATACAACCCTAGCACATAGCTTTCCTGATTTTAAACCCTGCAGTGTTCACTTGTTCTATTTATACAACAGCTTCTTGGTCTAGGTATAGATTACGTATTAGCTGAATGAGGTATTCTGGAGACGCAGTGGGTAAGAAGTTGTGATGCCAATCCAAAGGTGGACAACTGAACACAAAAGCTGATCAGAAAAGAAAGACAGGCATCTCCTCCTACGTGACTTTCCAGCCTCTGAAAACCTGCTGGAGGAGAAGTTACAAATCAGCTTTGACTTGATGACACAGAACAGCAACAACAATATTGATGCAAGTGTCCTGATGGCACACTGGATTAAACACTGTGCTGCTAATCAATAGACTGCTGTTTCAAATCTACTATCTGCTCAGCAGGAAAATGACGAGAGACAGTCTGCTGAGACAATTCGCTTCCATAAATATGTACAGCCGTGAAACCCCCCGGAGTAGTTCCATCCTGTCCATTATGGGTTTGGGCTTGGTGTCGACTGATACATCAAGAACACACCAAGAATAAGTGAATATGTAATGAAATATGGACCTAGAAATAGAATCAACTTTTCTCACTTGTTCACTTTCATCGTCTTCTGTATTCCCTGATTTCTATTTTAACCACTTTCAACTGTAGCCATCTCTCTTCCTCTTTGTTATTTGAGAAACAGCAAATCTTGCCATTTTTCCTCAGGATCATTGCTTTTCCATCTCCACAACATTGTCCGCTTGAGTCTCTGTCACTCTTATAACTAGACTGCGGCAAAAATACTTTCTTTGTATTCGACTTCTGGACTCATTTGACATAAAGTTTCATCTTGAATTGTGATGCCAAAATCAACCCCCTAAAAAAGACACTGTCATTCTTCTACCTTAAAAGATATGAAAAAGTCTTACTGCATTCTTCCAACACAGCCAGTTCTGCCTATTCATTCCATTTTCATTAGTCCTTTAGAAAATTTATCCATAAATTTTTTAGTCACTTGATCTTCTGTCCCAAAGATGCTCTCTATAGCCACATCTTACATTTTCATAAATCTCATGCTTCTCGTATCCACTTATGCCCTGTAAATATCTTACTAATCATTTTACCTTTTCCACAATGGTGTTTATGAGTGCCACCTGGATGATGTAACCTCTTTGGGACTAATGATCTAGTGATTCTCAATGTCAGCTGTACATTAGAATTACTGAAGCCCAAGTGACCTACACATTACAGAGCAGAACTTAATCATTTTTATTCTCTGAGAACTCCATCACTAGTGTTTATTGTGGATTTTTAAAAATCTCATCCCAGACCAATGAAATCAGAATCACTATTGGGTAGCATGAGCTCTGGTGGCTTAGTTGTAAAGAGTTGAGCTGTCAACCCAAAAGCACGTGGTTTGGATCCACCAGCTGCTGTGCAGAAGGATGAACAATCTCCTCCCATGCAGTTAACTGCCTCTGAAAACCTGCTGAAGTGTCAGCGATGAGTCAGTTCCAACTTGATGGTACATAGCATAACAACAACAGTAACAACATGGGGTAGCACAGTATCACCAATGTCAGATAGATGTTGGCTGAAAACAAATACTACCATAGGAATGTCTATCTGTGTTTCAATGACTATATAAAGGCATTTGACTATGTGGATCACAAAAAAATTTGGCTAACCTTGAGAAAAAAGGAAATCCCAGACCACTTAATTGTTCTCATGTGAAACCTATACTTGGACAAGGAAGCAGTCTTTAGAACAGAGCAAGGAAATGTTCTCTTCTGCATACAGATTGAAAAGGTATGGGGACAGAGTGCATCTCTGACACACTCCTTTCCTGATCTGGAACCATGTGGTGTTTCCTTGCTCTGTTCTGAGGACTGCTTCTTGGTCCAAGTATAGTAAGCGATGGTATTTTCAGCTGCTTCACATGCTCATATGCATGTGGAAATCAGACAATGATTAAAGAAGACAAAAGAGGAACTGATGCCTTTGACATGTGGTGTTGGTGAAAACTGTTGGATATACCACGGATTTGCAGAAAAAACAGATCACTCTGTCTTGAAAGAGGTGTGGTTAAGGTGTTCTTTAGAAGCAAAGAGACTGAGACTTAAATTCTTATATTTCAGTTATAGTAGCAGGAGGGGCCAGTTCATGGAAAAAGACATCATGCTTAGAAAAGCAGAGAAGAGGGTCAGTGAAGGAGGGCAAGACCCTCAGCCAGAGGGACTGACACGGTAACCGGAATAACGAGCTTAAACACAGTGGAGACTGTGAGGCCGGTGCCGGATAGGCAAAGCTTAACAGCTGTTACAGCTGTGTTTCAGAGAGTTGCTGTGGCTTGGAGTCGACTCCAGAGCACCTAACAACATTTAGTACTTCATTTGCACAGTTTTTGGCATTATTGTTTTTACAGTGGAAAATTTCTCTGAAACACTACTCTGCCCTTGTAATGAAATCCACTGTTTAAGTAGAAACTCATTCTATAATTTGACTATTCAAGCATCCAGCCGACTCTATTTAGATTTACATTATTTTCCTGGCCTCTACAGTCACCTGAGCTTGTAGTTTCGACTGTGATATATAGTAAATACTGTGTTAGGTGTTAGGGATACAGAAGAATGACATAAAGACCCCATTTTTGAAAAGTCACACTTTATGGGGGCAATTGTTGTTGTGTGCTGTCAAGTCAGAACCAACTAATAGCTGACCTCCAGTGGGTCTTCAGAGGCAGTAAATCTCATGAGGGGAGACTGTCTGTTCTGCCCCAATGGAGCAGCGGGGAGATTTAGACCACATGCCTTTGGGAATGCATCACTGCTTCTTACCACAAGGACACCAGAGCTCTCCAGGGAATGTGGCATTCCTTGGGGGATGTAGATATATTTAAAAGGATTGTAAAAAAAGGAGAGATGAAAAAAATATGAAAAAGAAGAGCAATGTCTGTTGCAATTGTTGTTATGTGCCATCGAGTCTCCTGCAACTCATACCGACCTTATGTACAACAGCCCTAAACCCTAGTCTATCCTGTGTAATCTTATTGTCTCTGATACACCTACCTCCATTACCGCAGTCACTGAGTCAATCCATCTTATCGAGAGTTTTCCTCTCCTGTGCTGTCCCTCCACCCTCCCAAGCATGACATCCCTTCTCCAAGGACTGGTCCTTCCTTGCAACATGTCCAAAGTATGTCAGACAGAGTTTCAGAATCCTTGACTCCAAGGAGCAGCCTGGCTTCAGGACAGTCATACAGAAGAGGAAGCACATGTGCTGGCTGTTGAATAACACACTGGGAGTTTTTCCAGGCAAAAAAGAGAAGAAAGGACATTTGTAGGTCAAGGGAATATGAACATGTGAAAACTCATGGAAAGGCCAGAAAACCACAACTGAATGTGAAGGGAAGATGTTGGGAGACAAGCTTTTGGTTAGGGGAGGTTATGGCTTCGGATATCTTGGAAGAGGTCTTTCATTTTATCTTCTAGCTACTGCAGAAGGCATCAAAAATGAAAAATTCTTAATCAAAGAGCACGACAATCACATTTCTATCACAGAAAGAGAATTCTAACAGCAACGTGGCCAACCAGCTGGGAAAGTAACGCCTTGCAGGTGAGAGATATTGGGGCCCGAATAATAGAAGCAACAATAGGAAAGAGAAGGAGACATATATGAGAGGTTTAGGACATGTAATTGTCAGGACTTGGAAAAATACTTCAAACAGATTGCTAAAATCCAAAAGAAATGGAAAAGATTAAGGATTTATTGTATGAGTCAATGCTTCCAAAGTGAAAGAATATTTAACCTCAAGCTTTAGATAGAGTACTGTGT
Organism: Elephantulus edwardii; assembly: GCF_000299155.1. NCBI lineage: Eukaryota > Metazoa > Chordata > Mammalia > Macroscelidea > Macroscelididae > Elephantulus > Elephantulus edwardii. The sequence goes on along the minus strand of NW_006399863.1, from coordinate 1,972,978 downwards.
GTTTTCTTTTGTCAGCCTTACCAAAAACGTGTGCTTTCAAATGAGGCAATCTGGGAGCTTACCTGATTCCGCGGACCGCAGGGGGTGACCGCCACATCTTATTTCTGTCTGGTGCAGCTTGGTCATATTCAGCAGCTGTGTGACTTGTGGAACATCTGTCGTGAGTTGGCAGCTTCGTGGGATAATGCCTGTGGGCTCACTGGTGGAAAAAGGGGCGCTGTGTACAGCTGGAAAGGAACACAAACATTCATTCTCAAAACGGAAGCCATTTCTGCCAAGTGAACATAGCAATATAACTGCATATAGTCAAATACTTTGGAGTGTGATGCTGGGGAAATGATTTCCTCTTCGGGTCTAAATTTTCTCATCTGTAAAATAAGTACAATCTTACTGCTTACTTTCTAGAGCTGTTCAAAGTATTAAACAAGTAACTGTGCAATAATTTGGACATTCATTAGAAATATTTTAGATTTGTTTTCAATACCAGATGTGTTACTAGAGAGAAGATCAAGTGACATATGACCCAGTCAGCATTCTTGAAGTATATTAACAAATAGGACAGCATTCCTAAATAAGCAAAGTGTCTAAAGCCATTAATTGAGTAAATTATTTTTTAGACGCCAATTCTGTAAAAATTTTATATTTAGAGAAAAGTTACTAAAATATTAACAGTTCAGAATTTCTATATGTCCCTAACTTTGTTTCCCCTAATGTCAGCATTTTACCTTTGAATATCTTTTTAAATTTAAAATAAAAATTATGTTTTATATTAGTTTACTTAAAAAGTTCACATACATTGTTTTTCACACCGTATCTTTCCCATTTCCTTTATCCACCCCTCCCTCTACCCAACCTTTGAATATTTTTAAGTCTCACTTTTAAAATTACTAAATGTTATAGTTTATTATTATAAATTAATGGTTCTAATGAGATATAGTATCATATATATTTAGAAGAATATTTTCATTTTCTTTTCATAAGTTTTATGTTTCTATTTTAACATATTTTACTATTACTATTTTTTTCTTATGATCAGTGCAAACTGGCATTGTTACATGCTGTCAAATCAACTATGAATCACAGCAACCCTATGAACAATTCTGAGCCTTGCCCTATTCTGTACCACCTTCATGATCATCCACAGGCTTCACCCCATGGGTAGTCTCTGTGTCAATCCATTTCATTGAGACTTTCCTCTTTCTTTTAGCCTCCACCTTTCCCAGCATGATGTCAAGCATTCCACAAATATACATACGCCTGTATGTCTCTCTCTCTTTCTCTGTGTATATATGTATGTGTGTGTGTGTGTGTGTGTGTGTATGTAAACATAATTCCAGAAACTCTATGAACTTTGATAAATGTCAATAGTTATTGAAAGGCTTCAGGTCTTTTGTTCATAGGGTTACTATGGTGCTTGACTGGACAGCAATCAACAACAACATATGTTGAGTCGAGCATGACTCATAGTGATCCTATGAACAAAAGGCCTGAAGCCGTTTTAGAACTATTGTCATTTATCAAAGTTCCTAGAGTTTCCAGAGATATGTTGTTCAGGAAGTGGATGCCACTCCTGCTTCTAAACCTGTCTTACACTGGGAGCTCCACCAAACACTGTACACCATGGGTAACCATTATGGCATTTGAAACCCCATGGCTCAAGGTTCAGCATCACGGCCACCCCAGGTTACCTCAGTACAGCATATCAACAGACGAGTGCTGTACCACTTAGAAGAATGTTTCTTCAAAATATAACAATGGATTTTTAAATACAAAGGCCCTCCCCAGGTCTTGTAGACTGTAAACAAGATACTTAAATAAAAAAGCAACCAATATAGTATGTTTTTGATGTTATATGCCATTGAGTCGCCTGTGCCATATAGCGACCCTATGTACAGGAGCTCTGAATCCTTCCCCGTCCTGAGCCAGTCTCACTAATTTTGACACACCAATCCCTATTGCCCCAAATACTGTATTAATCCATCTTATCTGGGGTCTTCCTCTCTTGCACTGTCCCTCCACCCTTCTGAACATGATGTCCTTCTGCAAGGACTAGTCTCTACAGGCCACGTACTTAAAGTATGTTTGTTGTTGTTATGTGTGGTCAGGTTGCTTGTGACTCATAATGACCCTATGGACAACAGCCCTGAATCCTGTTCTATCCTGTATTAACCTTATTGTCTCTGACACACCTACCCTCAGTACCCTAGTCACTGGGTCAATCCATCTCGTCAAGGGTCTTTCTCTCTTGTGCTGTCTCTCCACCCTTCCAAGCATGATGTCCCTCTCCAAGGACTGGTTCCTCCTTGCAAAATGTCCAAAGCAAGTCAGACGAAGCTTTAGAATCCTTGCCTCCAAGGAGAAGCCTGGTTTCACCCCCTATAGGATGAACCTGTTTGTTTTGGATGTCCATGTTATATGCTATACTCTTCTCCAGCACCATAGCTCAAAGGCTATCTATCATCCCTACTCATTGTTCAGCTTTCTGATGCAAGTAATTGCAAAGATTATGGTCTGGATAAGGCGCACTTTAGTCTCAAAACTGACATCATTGTTCTTCAGTACTCTGGAGAGGTCCGTGACAGCAGACGTTACCAATGCAATGTGTTGTTTTTTTTTTAATTTCCAGGCTGCTGGTACCAAGAGTGTTGGTTGTAGAGCCAAACAAACTAAAGCTGTTAACAATCTCAATCTCTTCACCATCTATCATGATTCTGCCAATCAGCCCAGTGGTGAGAATCTTTGTTTTCTTGATGTTGAGTTTCAATTCATATTTAAGGTGCAGTCCTTGACCTTCTACTGCAAGCAGTTCAGGTTCTCCTCAGTTTCAGCAATCAGGGTTGTGTCATCTGCATAACACAGGTTGTTGCTGAGTCTTCCTTCAATCCTGATGCTGCATTCCTCCTCATAGAGCCCACCCTCCTAGATGGCCTTTTTTGCATATAGATTGCAAAGGTCTTGAGATAGGACACATCCCTGGAGTACACTCTTCCTGATTTTGAACCATGTAGTGTTTCCTTGTTCTGTTCTGACGACTGCCTCCTGGTCCAAGCATAGGTTTTGCATAAGTACAACCAAGTGTTCTGGGATTTTCATTCTTCTCAGAGTTAGCCACAGTTCTTTGTGATCCACACAGTTAAACGCCTTTGTACAGTCAATGAAACACAGATAGGCATTCCTCTGGTGTGTCTGCTTTCAGCCAAGATGCATCTAACATTAGCTATAATATCCCTAGTACCATGACCTCTTCTAAATCCAGCCCGCACATCTGGCAGTTCTCTGTTGACATATTGTTCCAAACGTTTTTCAGCAGAATCTTGCTTGCATGTGATCTCACTGATATTGTTCGCTAATTTCCACACTCTGCTTACATGTGATATTAATGATATTGTTCAATAATTTCCGCACTCTGACAGGTCACCTTTCTTTGGAATGGGAACAAATATGAATCTCTTCCAGTCAGTTGATATAAAAGGTATACAGTTTCAATCCACCAGTGGCTCCACAGGAGAATTATGGGCAAGCTTCTGTGTGACTTACAGCACCTGAAAACCCATTAGAGAGTTGGTTCTGACTCAATGGCACATAACACACATGCAAACACACACATATTAAAAGTAAGAAAAATTCAACCAGTTATCCTTCAAAAAAACATCCAAAATAATTTCAAACTCTCACCAAGTCTATAAGGCAAAGATGTTAAGTTTATGAGCACCCAAGCCATGTTGTTGTTAGGTGCTGTCGAGTCAAGTACGACTCATAGTGACCCTATGAACAAAAGATCTGAACCCTGTTCTATCCTGCACCATCCTCACACTTCTTTATACATAAGAGCCCACTGCTGCAGTCACTGTGCCAATCCACCTGGTTGAGGGTCTTCCTCTCCTTTACCAACACTCCACCCCTCCCAGCATCTTGTCCTTCTCCAAGGAATAGCCTCTCCTAACAACATGTTGAAAGTATGTGAGGCGAAGCCTCATCATTCTTGCCTCCAAAGAGCACTTCGGCTACACCCTCTCCAAGACATAACCATTTGTTTTCCTGGTCATCAATGGGATGTTCAGTACTTTTCCCCAATACCACAGCTCAAAGGCATCAATTGTTTTTTTTGTCATCTTTATTCACTGTCCAGCTCTCAGATGCATAGCAATCAATTGGAAAGACTATGTCCTGAGTCAGATGCACATTAGTCCTCAAACTGACATCCTCACCCCTCAATAATTTGGAGAGATCCCTAACTGCAGCTTGTCCCAGTGTAATGCATCTCTTTATTTCCTGACTGCTGGTACCAAGGGTGTCAATTGTGGATCCAAGCAAGATGAACCCAAACCATGACAATTTCCTAACTAGATCCTATTCTTACCAGCAATATAATTTATACATGTCCTTTTGCTTCATAATAATAACAATAGTAATGATTAAAAAATCACTCCAAAAAAACAAGCCCATGCCATCAAGTCAGTTTTTGCTCCCCGTGACCTACAGGAGAGCACAGGAAAGCTCCTGAGGGATTCCCAAGCTAGATGCAGACAGGGCTTGGCTGGCAGTGCAGTGCATGGCCACTGTGCTGCCAGGGTTCCTTCTAGTGTGGTCATTTTAAAAAACTGTATTTATAAATTTTCATTTTCATGTGTTCTCTGAGCATCTTTTCCTTGTTACAGACATTCAGAAAATCACTATGAAGTGAGTGAGCAAATGAACTCGATCAAAACAGAAAATGTTCAGAAAAAGAACTAACTCCAGATAGTTATCTGAAACTTCTTTCAGGCAGGCAAAGATAATATTCACATCGATATTATATTGGAAAACTCTTCCTCTTTATATGAAAGAAGAAGAGAATTCTGGAGGCCAGTAAGAAGAACATTGCTTATTTTGATCCTGTTACGTTAACTTATTGATCTGTTAGCTTATAGAATTTGTGTGGATAAAATTAGTTAGAAATACCATATAAAATTAAAAATACTTCTCCAAAATGAAATTAGAGTTTGCAACCAACAAGGGATAGACAGTGAAACCCTGGTAATCATTTAACCATTAGCTTCTCCCCCCCAAGATTTTACTGAAAACATAAGGAGTCAGAGGTGATCACAACATTACAAACACGATTTCCTGGCAGTGCAACATATAAAAGAACCAAACCCTCTACATGCCACCTCTACTTTCTAAACATTTACTCTCCCTTAACATCCAGGGCTACCTCACTATAGTTACATGATTATTCTTTGAAGGAAATGGTAGGCAGTATAAAACCTGCATTAAAGCAAGAAATCAGAAGAAAATGATTGACTATTTTTAAACTAAGGTTAATCACCAAACCCATTTCTCAGGGAGACTGGCTCCCAAACGTCCTCTCAGATTTACTTAGTGGAGGAAAGGGTCTTTAGTCTCTGTTTTGTAAAACCAAACTAAGCAGGAGCTTAATGACCCCCGATTTTGCTGACAGCAGGATGTTCTGACAGACCCACGTGGCATTCAGCTCATCTCAATAAGACTAATCATCCTCCTTCATACCTAATTACTATGTCATGTTTTTTTATTTTTTGCATCAACAGCTTAATTTAAAAATAAAGATGAAAAATAGCAGAGAGTCTGTAGCATTATATAGCATTATATATACTCATTCTATCATTCAGCAAATATTGAATGTGCTTCTACTATGTGCTAGGCACTTTTCTAACAGGTGGCAATTTAGTAGTGAGCAAGAGTGACCTTTTCCTGAAGCTAATACTCAGCAGAGCAACATGTAACAAAGCAAACTGTAATTATCATTTGTTAAATGCTATGAGCTCTGGTGGCCTAGTGGTAAGAAGCTGAGCTGCCAATCTGAAGGCACCATGGTTTGAATTCACCAGCTACCCCATTGAAGAGGGATGAGCAGTCACCTCCCATCTAATTTACTGCCTCTGAAACATCCTGGACAGTCAGCTATGACTTGATGGTACTTAACAGTAACAGGACAGGAAAAGTGGTGCTCTAGTGGTGGGGTCTGTAGGGAGTTGCACTCATACCCCCAAAGCAGCACTTCTCCGGTGGTTTGAATCCACCAACAGCCATGAGGGTAGAAGACGGGTGAACAATCTACTCAGATATTTCTCGGCGAGATGTTCTTGAGCACTTTGCATGGTTACTCTGCAAATCCACTGGGAGGCCAGCGAGGAGTTGGTTCTTACTTGGCAGCAATGAGTTTATGAGGAAAAGTGCAAGGTGATACGAAAGAACATAAGGATGAACTGCAAGAGTGCAGAGTATTGTGGAACGTCTTCTCTGATGAGGATGTCGAAGCGGAATCAAGTAGCAAAAGGGGTGCGTTCCCGTAGGTGGAGGGAACAGAACTTCTAAAGATCTTGAAGGCAAAAGGATTCTTGTACATCCTAGCAACTGAAAGAAAGACAATTTGCCCAACAGTTGGAGAGAAGAATGAGAGAACTGCAATGATATATTTAGTAGAGTAGCTGGTTCAAAGGGGATGCTCAGTAAACTATCATGGACAAAGGCCCTTAAAGATGTTTGCTCTAGATGAAATGCAGCTGTCATTTTTCTTCAGTCAGTTGTTCTCCGTTCAGCTGTATCCTGAAAAGGACTTGGTGAACAGTTGATGTGTATATCACAACTTTCTTGCCAGATGACAAATAAATGAAATTGGCAATCAGATACTAAGGGACCAGGGTCCGTCTGCGCTGTTTTTTTCAGACGAGTTCTATCTTCTGGAAGAGGCTGTGAATGGAAACATGCAGACTGCTTGATTACTGTCTGAGTAATGGCACTGTCCTATCTAAACTGATTCTGCTAACAAATCTGAAAGAACATAATGTTGGCTAGAATGGTCAGTTCAGGATGGCAAAATGGTACAGGAAGGAGAAAGCCACGAGGAAGCTGACAGAATTGTGCATGTGGCAGCCAAACACAAGCAGATGGTGGGTTTTTTTGATGTCTCTGCCCTCAGCATGAGTTAGTGCATGAAGAGAATGTTTGAGTGACTTTGTAACCCATGTTCGCCTTTCTTTGGCCATAAAATCATCATAAAACAAACCATTTCATAGGTGTTTAATATCTTTGAGGAGGCTCTTAACTAGCTTTAATGATTAAGCCATCAATTTTAATACATATATAAAGTGCTTTTATACATGAAAAATCATCATCTCCATTTTCCTGGGGGAAAATGCCTTGTAAGTAAAGAGATTTGTCGATTTGTTGCAGTTTATGGTTTTCCCCCAAACTCATATAATTCAAATAAGAACTAACGTGGTAATAGTTCACAAATCCTAGGCTCATCTGCATCCACCTTATTTCTTTGTGCCTGTGGTACCTAGGACAGTGCCTGGTTTTGCCAAACCTCATCTCTCTGAAACCACAGTAAGAGCCAAGCAGAAAACACAAATGTTTCTAACTGCCAAAATATTGTCACAAGGTCTGTTGTTCGTGCATTTGTTCGTTTGCTCACTTGCCATGTATCTCTCAGATTGACTATGGGCCTGGCACGGATGCAGATTTCTGCCCGTAGGGAGTTTACTGTAGAAAGACATAGCAGTGTGCCAGACTGGGTGAAATCCCAGATAGGAGCGAGGCATCCTGCCTCCACTGCTTATTAGCCACGAGGCCCTAGCATAGCTTCCCCATGTCTTTCCTTAGCTGTATAAATCAACTCATTGCTGGTGGATTTTGACTTATAGTGGCCATATAGCGAAGAGCAGAAGTGCCCCTAAGGTTTTTCAAAGCTCCAAGTACTTACGGAAGCAGACAAGCTGCTAGTGGGTTCAAACTCCCCACCTTGTGGTTAGCAGCTGACCGCTTGCCCACTGGGCCACCAGGGACCCTTTATTTGAAAAACAAGGATATAAAGACAGGCTTTGCTTGGTAGGCTTTTTCTGTGACAAATGAACGAGTTAACGTATGTAGCAAGGCACTAAGAATAGTACCCAGTACACAGTAAGTGTCATAGAAGTCTCTGCTACTGATAATAAACACACTTCAGTAAATTATTTCATTACAATGGCAACAAAACGACCACAGAACATGTATTCTATAATAAAAGGAAAAATAAAATCTTCCCTGTGTAAGAGATCTCAACATTGTGATAACAACTGATTTTTACAGGAGAAAGTAAACTTCCTTCCAAAGAAAGACAATGAGATATTAGTAACGCAATACAGGTTATCTCCAGTTCTATCATCAAATCTCGGCCTTCGTATTCTTTGACATCTCTACTATCTTTTCTTTCTCTTCTACTCTTTCATAAAAAGTGTCACACTACAACAATTAACGAGTATAAACTAAAAAGTCTGGTGGTGTACTTCCAGGGTTCAAATCCTGGCCCTACTACTTAACAGTTGTGTAAAAATGGGCCCATTACATAATTTCTCTGGTTCAGTTTCCCTCACAGGGTTACAATCATTAAAACACTTGGGGCACACCACACATCACACACTACCATGAAGAGAAAAGCAAACTGAGGGTGGATGGGTAAGGAGGAAAAGGTGCAACAATGAATCAATGGAAAGCCAAGTTCTATAAACTGTCATTAAAATATCAATTAAGATAAAAAAATAAAAGGAAAACATTTGGGACAGTGTTGTTGTTGTTGTTATGTGCCGTCGAGTCGTTTCCGACTCATAGCGACCCTATGCACAACAGCCCTAAACCCTCTCTATCCTG